>NC_016089.4:4414800-4730494 GCF_000004515.6 Glycine max | reverse complement strand
GAGGGTATTTTAGTAAAAACTAATTAATGCAAAAAAAATTATTAAAAGAGACAAAAATCTCAAAATAATATCCTATATTTAGGAACAAATAAATTATTATTATATTATGATATTTATTTTTTTATGAGAGATTAAAAATACAATTTATAACCAAAAATTACATGTAGTTACTTTGTTAGACTCCTAGTAAATATGATAATTCAATGTACTATTAATGTAATAGTTATTACATCTTAGTTAATATTGTTACTAAACTATTTATTAATAAAAAAATATTTAAGACCAGAAATGATAAACTATTATTTAGGGACTTAAAAACAAAAATTTTAAAAAGTTTATGAATAAAGAGGATATTAATGATAGTTAGATAGAAGTGTTCCTTTAACACTTTGAAAAATTATGATATAGTTTGCATTAAAAAATATATAATAATAATAAATAGAAAAAAAAATAGGTTTGTATATCAATATGTGGTCCCGAAACAATAAAAATTTTCTTTAATAGTGTGTACTTATACATAGACCAATCTTTGACAAGTGAAACTAGGTTTAAACTTCTTTTTTAGTTGGTGTTTGATGCACTTTGTTTCGGGTAGATGTTTTTATTTATATTGTTAAAAAGATATTGATTTGAGTATTTTTTTTTAAATTATTTAACATAATTTTATGTGTCTTTATCTTTATAAAAATAACATTTTTCTCATATCTTTTATTTTAAGAAGTTTTCTAATATAAGATAAAGATAATTTATAATTAATTACATGATTAATTACGATAACTAATTACATGATATTATCCTGATATATAACAATAGAGTATTATTATTATTTATGGACAACTTTCACATTCATAAAATAATACTCCTTGTTTATATTAATTATATTTTTGTGTTAACAAAAAATTAATAATATTTCCCTAAAATATTTATCTCATTAAATTAAATTCTCTAATTTAATTATCAAATAAATTATTTTCTTTTATAAAGATTAAAACACTCATTTGTGTGATCTTATAGGTTCAGTACTAAATCAGTAGTAAATTAATTATAATTAATTTACCCATCAAGATAGGTATCTAACGATACTTCTTAACGTCCGGATAGTATGAAGTAACATTTTTTTACCTTCAAGAACTACTAGAAAAATAATATAATATTTCATTCCATCATTTATAGCTCAAGGTTAACTTTAAAGTATAGTATTATTGTCAAATTCTAATAAGCTAACACACTTAATCAATGAATGACTTAAAAAATTATTTTATTCTTTCATTCAATCAATTGTCTTGCATAAGGTTTTAATTCTATCATATAACTAAAACTCATTTGATGGATTCCTTTTAATTAATCATTAATTCTACAAGTATTTAATTATATTCAATATTAATTCAACTAATGCCCTAGACATTAGGTATTCAAAATTAGAATATAATAAATAATTTATTAATTACTATGATAATTTCATGTCAAAGAAAAATATTATATATTTTTTGAGATATTGACATATCAAGGTAATATTAATTATTAGAAATTCTCAATTAAGTTAGTTCAATGATGACATCCACATATACATTATCTATACATGTAATTTAATAAATGAGATCTATTAATTTTTATTCAATAAAGAATATTACATATATATTGATTTATCCGAATTATTGATATCTTATTCGTAATAATCTTATAATCAAGAAAAATTTAAATTAAAATTATAAATAACTTATTTTTCATTATCATAATTTCTATCATGAAATAAGTTTCTAATTTTAATTAAAAACTTATCAAATTAATCATTTAATAAAATAATAAATATGATAATAAAATAAAAAATAATTATTTACTAAAATTGATAATATGATAGATTAGATTTTAGACATACATATTTATTCTCAATAACTAAGTTATTTTTTTTTATTGAAATAAAATTTTACACATTTATATAACAGGAGACTGGACCGATTGATTTGTAAACCAACTCGTTCTTGATTGGTTATGCAAAGAATTTTTGAGAAATCCAAATAGATGAAGTTTGATTGATTCAAATTTCTTCTCCAAACAGAGCAATGAATAGCCCTAGATTTACCTTTGAGACTAGTAATAATCATCCATTGAAAGGGTTTCCGATCCCCCATTTCTTGTTTACCCATGGTATATTTATCATAAAGAAGTTGTACGTCATATCTGATCATAGAAGTGATAATTGAAAGACAGTTGGTCCACGTTTTTCTCATTTCATCACATGATGCACACCTTATTGGCTGAATGATGCTGTGACTAAATAAGTGTTCTTGAGTGAAAAATATTTTTTGAATGGCTAAAAAGAATAAATGGGTTCATATTAAGAGGACTAGAAGACTAAACACTATTCCAAGAAAGTTTGGCAAAGAACTTACGGCTGAAAATAATTAGCCACATATCCTTGAATGTAATTGTAATATTATTTTTGATATTTTTTAAAGAAAAAAATAGTTTACATAGATAATATAAAATAATTTTATGCTATTATTCAATAATAAATTATTATATATAATAAATTTTATAATAAAATCTTAAAATTCATAGCATACTTTAATTAAATAATAATATAAAATTATTTTATATTATTAATACATAACCATCAAACTTTTTTAAAGCCAAATATTAATAACTAAGCCGACATAAAAGTAACAAATAAATTATCTCACAAAATTAGTTCATTATTGACAACTTTGAGCTTATCATTAATTAAAGTATTGCTAAATTTCTAGCATGCCAACAAGTTTGACCTTTGAGTTGCCTACTAATCGTTGGCAATGTCATTGCTAGTATATTTCATCTTTTCAACCGTTTAGCCATCAAAAACGATAAGGATGTCATAAATACACATGATTTTTTTAATGTCAGTAGTATATTTCATCTTTTCAAATGTTGGCAATGCCATTTCTAGTGTATGAAATATTAAAAGTGATCTTTTAATGTCATTGCACAGTAGTATTATCTTTTATTGAGAATTAGTCAGTGGTAAGCGGTAACTATACTTTACAGGCACATGTCATAATTCCACTAAAAACAAATATAGGCACACGTCATAAAATTAATAATAATTTGTAATATTTCATATAAACAAATATATATATATATATATATATATATATATATATATATATATATTATAAAAAAAAAATTATTTACCTTACCTATAATATACTTGATTTACAAGATAAAAACTTGTCAATAAGTTTTATCCAAATGAAATATTTGAATTTTATTTGTAATAGGAATTTAAATCTTGAGTTTTATTTTTTATATTAAAATATTTTATAAATATTTACATTCCAATATAAATAATAATTATAATTTTATTAATTATTTCAGGATTATTATTATTCTTATACCCTTTACTTCACAAATATTATTTTCACATTATGAATTTTTTTTGTCTTATATTTTATTATATTTTTATAAAAATATGTTCTTCGTTAAATTTTAAAAAAAGTATAATTTAGTATATTTTATATTTTCAATTATTTTAAATTGTTTTTATTTTATAATACACCAGTCATTTTTTTTTTGAGAAGACACTAGTTATTCTTTAACAACACTATAATACTGACCCGTGCTTTGCATGGTTATAACTCATTTTCTTAATCAAAAAATATAAAATTTAAAGAGAAAAAAATGAAAAATTAGCATATATAATGATATGTGTGCAAAATTTTGGATAACTTTAATATAGTTAAAGATAATACACAAGTGCTATGCTAATTTTAAAAATAAAACCGTTGAATTGTATTGGTACATTTTAGGTATAGACCACTAGTCCAACCATTGCCTTGGTACAGATAATTGATAGTAATACTCCGGTGTACGAGTAATGACAAACACATTTTTTTAGTATACTTTTATTAGAAAAACAGAAATTTTGATGAAACTCTTATTTTATTTAGTAATTTTAATTAATAATTAAATATATAATAGTATTACAAAAATTTGTTAGAAAATGTGATATTATTAATAACTTTTTAGGATAAATACTAATCAATGTCATAAAAATATTAGTTAAAAAATTTAAATTGTATTGATTCTTTTTATGGTAACTTATAACTTAATAATAATTTTTTAAAATTTCTTAAATAATATCTTAATAACACAGATTCACCATATATACGAGATATAGTAATATATTTGCAGTTTAGGTTTTAAAAGCTTCAAAAATTGTAGTTTAATCCATCTTCTTGTACGTACATGCATCCTTATCAATATCATCTCCAGAAACGAATATCACCACAGAATCCAGCATGAAAACCCCAGCATAGTTTCTGCAACTTTTTCTCCACAAAGCTACGCTTGCCTCAGTCACCTAACCCAGCCCCTCAATATGTCCCCTCCTCCATCAACTCCACAAATACCACAAAATCGATCAACCTTTGCCATGTAAACAAAAAATAAATAAAAAATCTTTGCCACGCCTATAACTAGTCCTTAACTGCCACGAACAATAAACTATGCCACTGGTCCTGGTCCTGGTCCTTTTTTAGCCCTAAGCCTACCATTACTTGCCTCATCACCAACAGTGGCAAACCAAATTCATCATCCTCTCAACTTTTGTAGGTGAAAGTTAAAAGAAGACTAATATATCGAAATATCGAGATTGAGATATATTTAAGAAGTTGATTTTTCTCGGTGTTTCAGTTAAACCACTATGAAAGCTTGCATAGATAGAGGATGCCATGCCTACCCTTCTTCCCCGGCACCCAATCTAAATCACCTGACAATTGCTGGAATTCATCAACCCAACCAAGTTCCCTCCTTGTTGAGTTGAGCTCAGCTGATAAAACCACCATTTTGCTATAGGGATTTTTTGAGGAAAACTTAATATCTCAATTAGTGTAAGAGATAGAGGGAAACAATCTTAGTAGAGAATATTTTTAATAATTTAATTGCATCTATTCAATTAAGACTACGGCTAGTCCTTCATAAATAATTAAATTTTTCATTAACAGTCGGTTCAAATACACGAAATACAACCTTGCAAACTCAAGTATAATTGCATATATCAGACTTTCCAAACTCAAAATTTAAGTATTTTTTTAACATACTCTTCAGATTCTACACATTGATCTTTCCAACACTAATAAACTAGAAAACAATAAACATTAATGCTATTTTTGGAGGTTTTTTGGTGAGCTTCAATAATAGCTATAATAAATGAATCTCTCAAAGAATAACTAGTCAATTAAGGCGGTACAATGAATAAAAGAGGAAATTGAATGTGAGTTGAGAAATGAAAGCGAATGCAGTTTGTGTATGCAGTAAAATTTACTTTTCTTTCTTTGCCGTTGCAAACTCTTGATAAATGTTGGTCATATTTGCTTGGTGCAATGACTAAATTTTTAAATTTTGTCTCTATGTATTTAATATAGATGATGCTTTTTAAATGCTTCATAACGAATGTAACACTTGGAAGATTTATCTCACTTTTCTTTTCGCTTTGTTTTATCTTAAGAATATGACACATTTAAACACTACTTCATCTGTTGCATAACAATTATAGGTAAGAAGAAAAAAATAAATTCCAAAATAATTATTATTTTAATTTTTTAATGTAATGTTATTTATCTTTTTTCGTTAACATCCATTATAATACTAATGATAGAAAACAATAATGATAAGATTATTTTGTGAAATTGTTGTTCTTTTCATTTATTTATTAATTTTTTTTGTCTATCTAAAAAAAAATTAGGACAATAAATATTGTGGAACGGAGAAAGTATTAACTAACTTTTCTTTAACTTGATCTCATTATCATATGTTAATATGTTTTCTTCAAAACCAAATGGCTTGTCAAGGATAGTCCTAACATTTTTTGTTAACCAAGTTAATTGCAAATTATTCACGCTAAGCATTATTCTTTTAATCTTAAATTCATCAACTTTAATTTAGAAGTGGAAACAAATTAGACCAAGCTAGACATTTCTTTAAATAGGTCTAGTTTCTTAAATATAAAATGTAAATCTACCTTATTTACTTTATATATGTCAATTTTTAAGGTTTAATATTCAATTTTTTAAAAGCTTGACTTGATGAAAAATCTTTTTAAATTTCTACCGTATAATACCATTTATTAATAGACTAACTAGCCTATCCCTAAGTAAGCCAACATAACTCTGAATGGGTTAATAAATAAGCCCATGCCTTTTAAAAGGCCAATTTAATAATATAATTATAAAATGATGTTAAAAGTAAATTATATATAAATTAAATATATGATAAATATGTTATTACTAAATTTGTAAATAAATAAATAGCTCAATTCATCAAGCTCGAAAGACCTTTTTTCAAAGTTTAAAGCTCAACATGTTTAATAAAATAAACTTTTTGAAATTTTAACCTGACCTTTTTGTCTAGCAAGTTAAGTTTGATCTTAAATAAGCCATGTCAAAGGCGCATGTTAGGCTGTCAAACTGATGTTTACCCTTGCCTAGAGTAAATAGTGTGCAAGATGAACCATAATTGAAATAGTCCATGTTGTAATTAGAAAACGAGTGTTATCAATAGGTTCCTTAAATTAAGATATTGGTTAAGAAACATTTGCTAATTAGATCCTAAATATTTTTTTTAACTAATTAAAAGGATAGCAATAAACTATTTATGTCGTCAACTAATATTTTTTCAATAAATATCTTCTAAGAACACATTCGTAATGAGAAGATCTTGTATGGATGTAATGAATATAGAGGCAACTAATTAAATGACCAAAATGTATTAAAATTATAATAAAGTTTGTTATAGAATCTATGTTAAAATTATTTTAAGAGTAGTGTTATATTCTTCTACGATATTCTTGTAATACTTTACAGTTATATACTAACCAGTACACTTAGTGGTTAAAGAAATAATAAAAATATTTTATTGAGAATCTAACTATTTATTAAAGTAAAAACAATTAACACTTACTCTTTTAAGTAATTAAAAGCTTATATAGCAATTAGCAAGTCTTTACTTTATAAAAAAGAGTATTACATGAAAGGTGAGTATATTTAATATCTTAAAAAACTACTTTTTAAATATATTTTTCCTTTTAATTTCTTTGGAAGAACACATTATATAAGTTCCTCTATAATACTATTTCGATTTTGTATTAGGTCTGATTATAGTTTATTCTTATTGACACTGTGGTTACGCAAAAATTACTGTGACTAACGGTTGCATAAAAAAATGAGAACTTAAAAAAAAAAGAGAAAAAGGTACGATGACAATTTGGTGGCGCTGTGTTCCCTTGTAGGAACGCATATTTGTTTGAGGTCACATGATCATTATTTTCATGGAAATTCGATCTGGTTGCCTCTTTTTCACCGGTCCAAATCTCTCTACCTCAAAATAACTAATCACCCCACTGTTTTATTAGTTAATTGTGACACACAAAAAATAATCACGGATTAGAGTCAGCCCGAAAACAATTTTTTAAACTAAGTGATCCATAGGTAACTAATGTTGTTAATTAATTATTTTTCAAATGGATGCATTTATATGTGCAGTGCATGCTTCATTTTCAATTGAAAACACTGAGAAAGACATTCTAATGTAAATTCAAAAAATAGAATTAAAATAAAGATCTTATTTATTGGTAAAATTACCTTTTGCCATCAAACGTAAATTTGTATTTCCAAACTTGTGAAACTTAATTTAATCTGCCATTGCCGATAACTATTGATTTAAATTCTTGAAAATGAACAATTTAATCTTAAAAATACTAATAAAACAAAGATAATGTGAAATGTGAGGATAAATAGTATTTAGGAGGAACAGTGTAGAGGGAGTGAGGTAAATGGTGATAAGGATTAAGGAGGGGGACAGCGGAATTTTTATTTTAATGGAAGCGAAAACCATAAATTAATGGACACAAAAGGGGCAATGTGTCACGAAAAGCAGCGGGTTTTCCGGTGCAAAGGACGAGGGACGCAGAAAGCTGTTTCTTTGACACGTGGCATAAATCTGAGCCGTTGAAGGAACATGCGAAGTTGGTATGATCGGTGGAGATGAGATGGGATGAGATTACATTCATTCCGTTGTTGGAGAGAGAGAGAGAGTACTTGCTTGGTTGCTTACTGTGCAGTGCAGTGCAGTGTAGTGGTTTTGTCATTGTGCCAAGTTAAACACACAGGCTTCAGACACAAAAGGAGGAACTGCTCAGAACTAAAAAAAGAGCTCATAAACTCTGCAGAAACATCAGAGAGAGAGAAAGAGAGGGAGTTATTTATTAAATTGAAGGAAGCATCAGAGGGTTGCAGAGAGAAAGAGAGGGGCATGGCGGCGTTTGCAGTGCAGCGATAGCTGTAAATAACAACTGTGGTACTGTTGTTGGTGCTGTGCTATGCTATTGCTATTGCTATCTTCTCTTTATTATTTTAATTATTATTGCATAATGCACATATATTCATTCACTCACACGCTATATTATTAGAGTATTACAAAAACGCTGAATTCGGAGAGTGACCAAAGAAAGAATTGAAAGCGCGATTAACGCTGCGCGACACTGTTGGACGCCTGTCCTTAACCAACGAAGCTTCAATTACCCTTTCCCCAACCACAACGGCTAATCCATAACGAGATATAACAACAGAAACACAACACCCAACACACTCTTTTTTAGAAAAACATCACCAAACAATTTTAAAAATTAATTAGTTTTTTTTTTTTTTTTTTGTGTGTGCGCTTCTAGTATTTTGTGTTTAATTTCGGTTTTTGGTTTTGCTTGTATTTGTGTGGCCACAACACTATTGATGACTCTAGTTGCCATTACACAACACAAAATCCAACCATCAACAGTGTAATAGTTTTTCTCAACATAAATTCAACAAGTTCTCTAGCTAGCTGCTATTGTTGTTATTGTTATTGAGATATTGATATTGATATCATTATTATTATTGTTCTTGACCTCGTCTCGCACTCCCAAATCCCAATTCTCAACCCCACGCCTCATTCAAAGCTCAAAACCCAGGGAATTATTTCAACCAATAGTTACAACTTGCAATAACTTACGACCCTTGTTTTTCTTTTCTTTTTTAATTCTCTCTCTCTGTTGTTATTTTTACATGCTTGCGTCTTTCTTCTTCTTCATCTGTTTCTCAATATCCTACAACACACAGCGATCGAGTTTTCTGATATGGATTTTGGGCCACAATTGAAGCCCGGGTCAGGTCCAGAACAATGGCGGGGTTATTCTCATTAGGAGGAGGAGGAGGAGGAGGGCGAGGAAACAACAACAACAACCAAAGCAGCGAGATTCCACCAGCGGAGACCCTATTCTGGTACAGCAGCAAAAACGACGACGTTTCGTCCTTCCACCGAGGGTTTGAGCTATGGAACCAGCAGGACCAGCACCACCATCACCATCATCACGTGATGCATCCACATGCGCGTCCTCTCCTGCAGCGAGATCTTTACTCGTCAGGAGTGGGGCCCAGCCGCGGCGGCGGCGGCGTCTCCGATGATGATCACTCGTCGTCGAGATCGGCTGCGTTGGTGGCGATGCGCGCAGCCGCGGCCGCGGAGGGAGGAATAAGCTGCCAGGACTGCGGCAACCAGGCCAAGAAAGACTGCCCTCACATGCGGTGCAGGACGTGCTGCAAGAGCCGCGGGTACGACTGCCAAACCCATGTGAAAAGCACATGGGTTCCGGCTTCTAAACGCCGCGAGCGTCAGCAAGCACTCGCCGCGTTACAGCAGCAACAGCAAGAACAACAACAACAGCAACAGAGAGATATTTCCAAGAGGCCGAGAGACCCGACCTCTTGCACTCGTTTACCCTCGTCAGGTACATAATAACGCACACTACTACTCACTAACTCACTCATACATACACACACTCCCAGTGGTTTTTTGTTTTGCCTTTCTTTGTTCACAGTGATGCAAACAGAAAGAACTCGCAGTCTCTGTGATTGAGTGATGAATGAGAGTGGGGAAATAAAGGAAAGGAAATGAAAAAAGAAGAGAATCTCTGGCCAGAGAAATTCTCTGAAAAGATATCGGGGGACTGGTGAGAAAGTTTTGGAAGTATACCTGCAAACAATGGAACCGTATCGATTGCGTGTGAACCAAAATCCACCATTTTCATATATCAGCTTTTCTTTCTTTCTCTCTCTTTTCCTATTTTTTTTTTCTCTACCTCTAACCCTTTCCCTTTCAATAAAACACTGTTATGTAGTAGCCCTGACGAATGGATTGACAGCAAGAAACTGTTTTTCTTCCCTCCTCTTTCTTAGCACATTCTCTCTCTCACTTTCACGCACTGCCATTCACCTCCACCACTTTCTTTCTTTCTTGATTATTAGATCACAAGAATCTAGTTTTTTTTTTTTTTTTTTTTTCTGTAAAAAGACCT
Organism: Glycine max; assembly: GCF_000004515.6. Taxonomy (NCBI): domain Eukaryota; kingdom Viridiplantae; phylum Streptophyta; class Magnoliopsida; order Fabales; family Fabaceae; genus Glycine; species Glycine max. The sequence goes on along the minus strand of NC_016089.4, from coordinate 4,720,134 downwards.
TTGTTTTTAACCATGTAACTAACCCATATGGTTGTTTATTTTCTTTTCTTCTTCTTTGTTTTTCTAAGGGTTAGAGGAAGAAGGGAATTTTCCTTCTGTGGTGAGTTCTCCAGCTGAATTCAGATGCGTGAGGGTTAGCTGCGTGGAAGATGCTGATGATAGATACGCATACCAAACCGCTGTGAGCATAGGAGGACATGTGTTCAAAGGAATCCTCTATGACTATGGTCCTGAAAATAATAACCACAACAACAGTAATAATAATAGTAATAATAATTACACGGCTGGAGAAACCTCTGCTAGTGTTGTTGCTGCAGCTCAGCCCTTGAACCTTGCTGCTATTTCTTCAGCTGCACTTGTTGATACTTCCTCTTTGTATTCGGCTCCGGTTAACGCATTCATGGCTGGTGGTAGTGGTACGCAATTCTTCCCTCACACAAGATCTTGAAAAAGAAAAAAAAACAAAAAAAAAAAACACAACCGGGATTGCGTGTTGATTGTGTCTCACCCTCTCATAGTTCATCTTCTCTTACACACCAACTTTGTGTTTCTATGCGATATTGTTGTTGTTGTTGAGAATGAGGCCTAGTGGTAAAAATTTGACACTCATATTTTGATATGGATGTGAGAGAGGAAAAAAAGAAAAGACAGGAGAGAAAAAGAGAGAAAGAAAACATATATATATGGATATGGATTTGAATGTTTGTTTTTATTTTATTTGTTGTGCAAATTATCAATGCTTAGTTCAAAAGATAGATCATTCTTCTTCTTCATGTTGAAAAACTAGCAACTAAGGTTACTTGTTTCTTAACTTTGTACGATATAAGGACACATCTGGTTCTAATGTTGTAGTTTGGTGTAGAGTGTCTTCTTTTGTTTCATCAGTTTGTTGCATTATTATTATAATATTTTATTTTATTTTATTTTTTATAAATTTTTTGATCTTGGAAACTGCTTTTTTTTTTTTTTCCTGTTTATATACCTGTCGATATAGCTGGTTTGAAATTGAACTGGAAAAGACAAAGTTTTGATCTTTATTTGGATTGAACAACTAACCCTCAAAGAAAAACTTGTTTAGTTCCTTCATATTTTGGATGGGGCGGGTCCAACCATGCACAAGCATATTCCAGTTTTAAAAGGTGAAAGATCTCTCTCTTTTCCCTCTTCCCATGTGATGATCACTGTAATTCCATTATCTCACCCTTGCACAGATCGTGACGTTGAATTTAAAATGGGAAGTATTGCTTATCAATTTGCTCGTATTTAATGCACATGCAGGAAAACTATACGTATATAGGGGAAGCACTGCATTTTATGTGTAAGGAATACAGCTTATGGCATAACCATACTAGAGTATCTCATTGATAAAAGGAAAAACTAAAACAAGTAAAACAAATATGCAAACTACGTTTTCTGAACTTTCCTTAAGCTTCCCATATGATCAATGCAGCATGATCTCTCATCATGAATAACCCCAGTTTTATTCCCATAAAACGATTTGGTTGTAGAATCTTTGAAATTTTGATATATATATATATATATATAGGCTCAATTACATAATGTATAATGTATAATAGATAGCAACTGGCACCAAAGTCAAAGCTTGTAAGAAATATTGTGAACCATATTGTCCTTATCTGTATGAATATTATTTTGAGCAATTATTGTTATACAACGAATTTTTAAAATCATCATATAAAAAGAGAAGAGAGATGTCTAAAATTTAATAAGTGGTGTAACGAAGCAAAAAAATGTTAAGAGAAAGTGTTATAAAAAATATTCACAATATAACTAATTTTGTAAGAATCACGCAGATTTTAGGGATTGACTTTCGGTAACTATGATGGATAAAATGACGTAGGCGAAATGATTATATATACACATGGACAGTATATGGTATTCACACTTATGCACTTGTCTCTTCTCACTGCTAATGAAGAGTAAAAGCATAGATACAAGTTAGAAAGCCAAGCTGGCACAAATAATTGTGTATACTTCTAAATTTTGCCCCCAGTTAATCTATTAGAAGTTTCTGTTAGGATTTGATTAGTTATCATTATCATGTAGGACTTACATTTCGTGTATTTTCTTTCATTCATATATACGAGTTTTCAGCAGTAGATCTACATTTTCATTCATATAAAAATTGGTAAAAAAAAAAAAAAGGATTCTAAAAAGAGTAGGTTGTCTTGATTTGATTAAATCCTAATTGATTGGTCGAGGTTCATCAGCATGATGATGTCAGCACATTATATATATATATATATATATATATATATATATATATATATATATTGTAGAATGATTGCTTCTATGTCTGTATGCATAAGTGTGTGATCTAAATAACGAATCTATCCGTTCGGATATTATCGTGCATGCACTATGATTTTATGGTGACTAGCTGGTTTTAGGTATATAGCTCTCATTAAGTTAATTCAGATGATAACGCGTTGAGAATTTCTTTGCAGAAGAAAACATTGTTTAATTTTTCAATAGAAGGGCAAGAGGCAATTAGTATTATATTATGCATTTTATCCAAGACAATCTTCGAGCAATTTTACATTTAATTAAACAATAATTAGCGTTTGTCTGCTTTCAAAGACAGCATATTTATTTCCCCTTGTCATGTGATGAAATTCCTATTGTCGCCATTCATTTTTCTTCCATGATATTCCGGTGAATTTGAAGCCCATACATATTACCTAGGACTCATGCTTTATCTCTCATTCACAAGGTCCTATCCAAATTGTGAGGTCTGAGTCTTAATCAGTCAGAAGAATTTCATATCATAAACCACTAAAGTTTGTATAGTGTATCTAGCTTGCAATTCAGAACATAAATTTCTCAAAAATTGTTGCAAATTTGTCAATTCCCTAATTATATCACTACATATAAGTACATTCGAACAAAGTTAGGAAAAGATATTTATATGATAGTTTATTTTTTTTCCTTTTAACTTTCAAGAAAAGTACTTTTCTTTTAAAAAAAGTTGTCTGATTAAATAAATGTTTTAGACATTATTTTATGAAAAATATATATATATTTTTATAAGTCCATACTTTAATTGTCTGCTGTTCTTGCATCTGTTAACGCAAGATTGTGTACAAAGTACGCTATTCCTGCTGCTGCTCCAGTTAAACAAGCTGACAAACCTAACCTAAATCACTAAAACTAGTTAGAGTTGTATTTGTCAACATCATCTAACTGAAAAATTAGGTGCTTTTTCGCGAAAGTGTAATTCTATCTCAGAAATATACTGGCAGATTCATTCATTCATGCCACCACTTTTTGTGTGCTGACTAGGAAAGGCATGCTTAATAATTTCTTGGGTTGCTATTCAGAGATGCTACAACTTGGTGTTTGCATTCAGTTTTTTGCTTTCCAAATTTTTAAGGGTTTTTTTGTTTGTTAGAATTAATGGTTACACAAACCTTATAACGTGGGTGCAAGATGGTGTGCTTTCATGTGGGGTGGTTCCATCTTTCCCAAGGTGACAAAACACTCATATTGGGAACAAAATTGGAGCCCCAGGAAACAAGAATTTCTGGGTTTTTTTTTTTCCTTCCCAATGATGAAATAATTAAAAGCACTTTACCAAGTTACCAGGGAAGTGGATGATGCTGACGACCACCATCTTCTCTCTGCTTTAATAATTCGATTTCTATTCTTGCTACCGGCAAAGAGTAGTGTGTTAACATTACTCTGGACTTGTTGGTGCTTGTTCTACGTTTGAAAAAAGATGAAATTAACGTGAGTTTACTTGCTCCTCCTGGACTTTCTATACTATTTATATTTGATACGTGGCTTTGCTTCACAAATTATTTTCCCTCATGCATTGCCTTTACCATCCTCAACTGTTCCCAATGCCCTCAAACTAGAGTAATTAAGCCCTTAACTATTTTTTGTTGAGATAATATAAATATTAGTCATTTTAATTCTCGTTTTATCTTAAACTTTAAATCCTAAAGCTTTGTTCATTTCATAATTTCTTTTCTATTAGTATAATCTTTAAAAAAAATTATAGTCAACGATATTTTATAAAATAAAGTGGAAATTTTATAAAGTCAAAGTGATTGTCATGAAATACTTTAATAAGGGTTTACTCTTAAAACTGTTGCATCGGAGATTTGAAGGAATGCATGCACACGTTTGATTTCATTGACATTGCTGGACCCGTGGCTCTGAAACTCTTAATAACGAATAAAAGCTCACGGGTATTGGTATCAGGTCAAACAGAAGCCTAGTTGTAGTGATGACAGTTTAAATTCTGATTGGTGCAAGCAAGACCTCTTTCATAGATGGGGGTGCTTTGCTATTGCGGTCAAACAAGGTTTGGGCCATATTGATTAAATTTTTCATAAATACTCTTGCAGAAAATAAAAATTATGTATTTCAATTTTTAAATAAGTTAGCTGAAAAAACTTCTATAGAAATTAATGCATATATTAATTTTAACTTATAAGGAAAATTCAATTTATTTTATCTTCTCATGAATGTTTATAGAAAATTTATTTAAATAAGGATAATGTTATCTACTGTTTTAAGAATATTATTTAAGAAATTAAAATTATTTTTTTTATCTAGATGTGTAAAATTATCCTGTGCACATTTTTTGACTTTTTTTTTATGACTTTCACGATAAATACCTCTAAATAAAACCTTTGTATATGAATAAGCTCAGGAATTGGGATTCACTGACTGCGGATCTAATAGGCTTGCACTGTCTGAAACTTCACATGTACCGAAAACAATGGCATTATAATCTAAGAAAGATAACTGTTTAAGATTAAAATAAATATATAGAGAGAGTTTATTAGATATGTTACGATGTAGGTTGATTTTGAAGTTAACCATAGTAAATGCAGTGTTTCTGACGAGTCGCATAGGCAATTAAAAGAACATTATTATTAGGGCATGTAGCATAACGGAGAACAAAGGGTGGAAGCTGGCATTAGTGAATGGGCTTATTAAGCCCGAGGGGTGAGTGCAGCATATGTTATATAATTGTACGTTAGTCTCTGCAGTGTGGCATAATGGTTTGTTGTGAGGGTGGTCCCAACAATGCCGTGTACACACAAATAGGGCTTCTACCTTTTGCTCTCAGATCTATCAGAGAGAGACCATGCAGGAGGAGCAGTGTCTGTCTCTGTGTCGGTGTCTCTGAGGGTGCAACCTTAAGTGCGTGATCATGAAGATAACAAGGCTGTTAGTATTAGTGAGCCGTGCACGTACCACTTAATGGGATATTTATGGGAAAAAAAAAAACAAACTAACTCAAATTCTCTCATAAACTCACCTATTTTGATACCTGCGTGTTAACGTGAAAACAGACTATTTAAAGGTAAACCCACTAGGTTTGACTTAGTACGGAATAATTCATACAAGGTCTTTAATTTCAAACCTTATAAGTTATTATTGTACGCTGAAGAAAAAAGAGACTATATATATAATAACTCGTGATATTAGAATAAACATAACTCCAAACCCATAATATTTTATATAAACTCGTGAATCAACTTGTTTTCTATAAATGCTTGAACCCAAAGACTTTTTCTAGCTACTTTAAATTGGGATACCATTACTTTCTCCTAAATTTTAATCTACCAAAAACTTAACTCCAAAATATTTTTATGCATTTACTAACTAATAAATATATAGATATATACTTACAAATACATACATATTTTTTTTAATAAACCATCTAAATACTTTTTTAGTAGAGATAATCTTCCTTGAATAAAATAGAATTATTATATATGCATGATAAAAAAATTTCCTTTAAACATTAAACTTGCGGTATATATAGAACTCGAACTTGAGACTATTTATTAAACTAATTAAAGTAACTTCCCACTAATTTATTCACATGTTCCGTGATATACATAAATATGTTAATGCCTTGTCAATGAATAAACAAAATAATTAAGTGAATGAATATATAAATTTTTAATTTGCAACGGCCAGCCTTGTTTAAATTTGACGTAGGAATCTTTGTCTCGAGTGCTTGAACTATTGTGAAGATTATTACAATTCATAAATAGAGAATTTTTCAAAATAAATCATGGCCAAAATAGCATTGTTAAAATCCAAAGAACAATATTTTTTTTCCATACAAAAATATATCACATCTTCAAGATTCATATCACATTGCGGTATTTATTTAGAATTGCCAATACTTGTGTATAATAATCATGGACGGAAATGTACTAATTAATGACTCATGTATAGGAATTCGAACTTATTTTTTCAATATGAAATTGCATCTTCTTGGCCTTATCTATGTACGCATTTGAAAACATTTTAGTAAAAACATTATATTCACCCTCTTCCCCCTGAAACATTGCACCATGTAATATTGCCCGATAATGCTAAAAGCATATTGGTCTAATTTGTGATCAATTGTTTTGCGAAGAATTCTGATGGGTTTGGTTGAAATCCTTTTCATTATCAGATTTATCATATTCCTTCTCAGTCATCTACCATACCTTCTGAATTGCCTTTACGCAAACATCTTTTATGAGTTTAAGAATTGGAAAAAGAAAAATAGGTGTCTTAAAAATTTATATATGTTCTTGATACCACTTTGAAGGAAATTGGTGGAAAATGAAAACATTCAAACTCTCCTAAATCATAACATGCTCATTAATTTTTTTGTATTGTATCCTCTCTGTCATCCTTTGCAGTAGCGACGGAAGCGTCTTGTTTGTTGTTAGTTCATGCCAAAGCATAGTTGGTGTACTCAGCCACAGCCTCATTCTCTATTCCCATTCCACTTCAAAAATTGTTAATTGAGAGTTATTTCTTTTGTTCCGGGTTTTGTGTTTTGTAGAGTTTTTTAGCCACCAATATGTGTCAATTTAAGTACGAAGATATTTTATAAAAAAAATTGTGTTTTGTGATAACATTTAATCACCAATAGCTTAAAAGTATAAACTACATTAAATCTACAATTAGTTAAGGATGAAAATGAATCGTTTTAAAAATATAAAGGGCTAGAATAATTTTTTTAAAAAATGAGAGACCAAATAAAAAAAAGATGAAGGATCAAAACTGATATATAGCCTTTTTTAAAATATGCATTAAAAATAAAAAGTTAAATAGAAAAGGGTTTTGAAATTAATTAGATTTAAGGAATGTATATAGAGAGAGAGAGGGAGGAAGAGGGAGATCCACTTATTTTATAGAGTTACTCTTCATTCTTATCATTCATAAAAATAATTTAATAAAAAATTAAAATTCTAATTTAATTCACAAATATGTGAAAAATACAATAATTATGTTTTGTCATTATGCTTTTTTAAACCTTTTGTCATTTAATTATAATGTTTAAAGATCAAATTCATATTAAGTTATACAACATGTTGTGATACTTTTTATACATTCAAGAAATAAAAAAAAAATTCTTTGATGGACTAAATTTTCATGACTTTACACTTTTGGAAACAATACGATGATTTATCCTTAATTCATCCTCCACCTTAGTATTTACTCATCATTAAAATAGTATTCTAATGCATACAACTTTTAATTTTAATTTTATATATAATTTGTCAAGAGGTTACAATTCCAAATTCAATATTTCATGGAACCCAATCAATAATTTGATTTTTAGTAAAATCGTATATTAAATTTACAAAATCTTATAATTTTAAGTAGGCTAAATTGTAGTTTTGATTCCTAGTTTTTTAAATTCATGATTTTGATTTTTTAAATTTTTAATTATAACATTTGATTCTCCTAATTTTATAAATTTATAATTTTGATCCCTTGATAGATTATTAACTAATAATTATGATTATTAGAGATATTAAATTAATTATAAATTAAATAAAATTATTAATCTTTAAATTTTTTCGATAACAAACTATTAACCTTAATTTGATGTTACCGCTGGTGGAGTTATATGCGATAGTGAAAAAAAAGAGATATTTACAGAAAAGAGAAGGAACACAATGTCATGAGAAATTAAGATTAATAATTTTTTATTTAATTTTTTAATAATTAATAATTTTGATTAATTTATAATTAACTTAATAATTTAATTATCAAAATTATTTGTTAATAATCTATCAAAAGGACCAAAATCACCCATTTATAAGACTAAGAAAATCAAATTATAATGAAAATTTAGAAGGACCAAAATCATGGATTTAAGAAATTAGAATGATCAAAATTATAATTTTACCGTTTAAAAGTATAAAAAAACCCTAATAATTTAGGTTAAGTTGAAAATGATCCAGCTCACTTTAGCGTACTTCTACGCTCGAATGAAAAGAAATGCAACGATAATTTGTATACATTTGACGCTCAAATTTATATACAATGTTGGTAAAAAAAAATTATATTATCAATTATAATATTCTAAATGACTTTAAAAGTAAATAATTATCCAAAAATCAACGAAAGTAAAATTCACAATTAGCTAACAATGTAAAAAATCTCTTTACTAACACGTTGTAGTTAACCTTAACCTGCATTCTAACATTCGTGAGAAAAAATGTATTGTCATTTGTCAGTTTGTCGCGATAAAAACCATATCAGAATTATAAATTGTTCACATTTTTTACAATTACTTTTAAAATGACATTAGCGTGGCTCAAAAACCCGACTCATTTGATGAATTTTGTGTCAATCAGTATTTCGATAATAAAATGAGGCTTTGCTCTTCGAAACCTCTTTTCCTCAAGAACAATATTATCTGATCTGATTTCTTTGACAATAATAGCAGAAATTTTTAACCGAAAAGACAGAACTTTACAAATTAGAGAAAAGTTTTCACAGAATCAGCTAATAGCAACCTTAAACTGATAGAGTTTCCTCTAATTACGTGAATCAATTCTACTATGTGTGCAAAGTCCAGTATGCCTTTTCTTCCGAACCAGCCAGAGTTGTTCTAACACGGGTGAACATATATACAAAACAGGTGCTTTTACACTCGGAAATTACTTGAAAGGTAATCAACTTGCCTCTCAATGATATGATGCTTGTATAACGTAATTATTGTCCCTTAACACTCTTTGCCTTCCTCTTTGTCTCTACGAGTGAAACAAGAAGAGTACATTTCTTCTGGATTTGTTTCAATTCGTCCTCTAAGTCCACAACCTATTTTACATCAGCAGCACTAAAAAAATTTAGAACGCAACGACTATTTTAATCATAGTCATCAAACTTTGTTATTTGACTAATATTACCGTCTGTTTCAGTTCAGTCTCTTTTTGCCTGTACTCCTCACACCTGCGGAAAAGGGTTTCAGTAGGATTCTATTCGATAATATAACAGGTAAACAAGAAGCCAAGGCACCTCAAGCAAGGTATATATACACCAAAGTGATTGTCATGTTAACCTTGCATTGCCAAAAGTATGGAAAAATCATACAAAGGTCGACATGTCATGTCATACGTATTAATGATTATTATTTGTAGTGCATTGAATAGTAAATTTAAGATATTGCGATAAAGTAGAAAATCTTGGATTAGTGGGAAGTTTCAGGTATAAGATTGCAGGATATAAATATCCAATCCAACAAAGTATTTAATGAGAACCATGTTATTTCTGGAAAAAATTAGGAATGTTCTGATGTAAATCATTGTCAACGGATCCTAACCCATATACATGCAAAATTATTGAAGAGAATAATACAAGGTAGATAAGATCACATCCAAAAACAAAATAAGGAGATAACAGAACCAAGGTCAATATGCTTTTGGTTGATGTACAACAAACGGATCAGGGAAAATGGTAAGCATTACATTGAAGGAACAAGTATAGCTAGTAAAAAAGAATACGGATGAAAATGACAAATAGTTTATTTGTCTTAAAAAAGACAATTTAAAAAGTTGATTTACCTCTCGAAAAGTTTTATGTTTTCTGCACAGATTTCATCAGGAGATACAGATCCTGGAGTTTCTACTATTGTACCCTGTGAGAAAAAATGCATGCTCATGAACCCCAAATTGTTGCATACCTAACAAACAATAGAAATATTTTATTCAATGGCTGCAAAGTCAATGGTGTTTCTTGTGTACCATTCAACTGGTGCATACAAACTGTACAGCCCTAATAGTAAAAAGATTGTGCTGAGCAGAAATGTTACTATTGATGATGAGAGCAAAGGTTGAGTTGGGAGCCTATGTTAGAGAGAAGTCTTAAATTCAGTTAGTTGTAAAAACTGTTTGTGGTTACTATTAGCTGTCTCCTTAGTTAGTTAGTATGCTGTGATTGTTGAGTTGGGTGTCGCCAAGATTGGTGGTGTACAAGGTGTGTGAGGTTGGGAATCCATTGAAGAAGGGAAGATTTAGAGGAAAGAGGAAAGAGGAAAGAAATGGAGGATCTTGCCACGCTTGTGGAAGAATCAGAAGGCTCTGATACCATGTTACATTTAGAGAGATAGAGAACTGATAGAAATCATAATTGTGTTTCCATTGTTGATGATTACAACAAAGGTCTATATATATAGAGCAAAGTTCACAATGAGGCCTAACTCTAACTCTAACAATTACTAACTGATTCTGTTAGTAACTAACAGAATCACAACATACTAACTAACTAAGAAGAGACAGCTAATAGTAACCACAAACAGTTTTTACAACTAACTGAAAACTAACTGAATTTAAGACTTCTCTCTAACAGCCTATAACGGAAAGTAATAAAGTGACTACCAATTGTACTTGATATGCAATCTATAAATTGTGCAGAAACAATTCAGATTCAGTCACAGACCTCAGAGAACTAGACAACCACCTAGATGTTCAAAGAGTGTACATCTATTCCTGATTTTGCAATGACTGAAGGGGAACATGGTGCATCTAGCTCTAACAGAACTAGTGTCTTTTGAGCAAGCAATCATTGAACCTGAAAGCAAAGCAGCAATGGAGGAAGAATTAAGGGCTATGGAAGAACCACACATGGGAGCAGGTCATATTGATATTACCTTACAACAAAGGGTCTATTGGAGTGAAATGGGTCTACAGAGTGAAGGTAAAATCGAGTGGAGAAGTTACAAATTACAAGGCTAAGCTGGTTGCAAAGGGGTTCCCGCAAAATGCTGGTTAGGAATACAGTGAAGTGATTGCACCTGTGGCCAGAATTGAAACCATAAAAATAGAGGTTGCTACAGCCATTTTTAGAGGTTGGTCATAACATCAACTTGATGTAAATCAACCTTTCTAAATGGGTCACTAGAGGAGGCAGTTTATGTGTGTTAACCTCCTGGTTTTGAAGTGACACTGACTGGACAAGAAAACAAGGTGTCAATTAAAGAAGGCTTTACCTATTGGGTTTCAACAAGTGTAGAGCAGAATATGGAGTATCAGAGCTACTGCAGGTGATCCAATAATTGTTTGCATGTAGACAACTTACTGGTTACTAGGAGCAATGCAACAAAAATTAATGAGTTTAAAAGGAGATTAATCTTGGATTGTTATCCTATTTTTTGAACAAGGAATTTGTTACTACAAGTGATGGAATTTATATGCATTAAAAGAGGTGTACAACAGACATATTGAAAAGATTTCACATGTTGGATTGCAATTCTACTCAAACACCATTGTGGTACAAAGTTGGAGAAGGAAGGAAGGGACAAATTGGTAAATAAACCTTGTGCAAGCAGATTGTTGCTCCTTGAGATTTTTGTTTAGCGGCAGGCCTAACATAGCTTATGGAGTAGGGTTAATTAGTAGATTATGGATCATCCAAGGCTTTCTCACTTGCTTGCAGCTAAGAGGATACTAAGATATGTGAAAGGATTTTTGGACTATGGGTTCTCAAACCATGGCAAAAATGTTTCTGATGAAATATTTGGTTACTATGACTCGGTGGTGATAAAACTGACAGCTTGTACAGCAAGATATGTGTTTAAGATGTGTCGAGCATTTATTTCATGGTGTTCAAAGGAGTCAGTGGTGGCACTGTTCTCATGTGAGACCTCAATGAGAGCTTGTCAAGCCTTGTAACTTGAGAAGTTGATGTCAGAAATGAAGATTAGAAGATAAGAGCCTATGAGAACACTAATAAACAAACAATAAGTCAACTATAAGCTTAGCTAAACACCCTTTTGCTCATGGAAGGAGCAAGAATATTGAGACAAAATTCCACTTCCTCAGAAATTCAGTAAAGGGACGTTAGAGTTGAAAAATTGCAATACTAATGAGTAGTTGGCTAATTTTTAACAAAGCCTCTTAATACTGATTGATTCAAGCTAATAAAAAACATCATAGGGGTGCTGTATATAATTCAGTTAGTGGTTATATGCTAGTGAATTGTTAACAAACTACTTGTAAATGTGTACTATAAATAGTGATGCTCTGTATATGTGATAAACAGAAGTGAGAAATAAAATTTTCTATTCAATACCATATCTCTTATCTTGTTCTCTCTCTTTTCTTCTCTGTTCATGTAAGTGATCTCATTCATTCTGAGTGTATGCTCTAACAAATAATGATCATATTTCATTCCACATACAGTAGCAAGTATATGATTTCAGGCCATACATCAGAAAAATACAATCTTCTGCAGATTACGTCAACTACTTACAAGGTGCTCATGACGCAAACCTTGCATGCCAGTCACTGCAAGACCCACAACTGACTGACTCAGACCACTTTGATGCTCAGCTACCAAGCTAGTATCCTGTTGATCAGCAAGCAACTGATTCTGTGGATTAGTTGAATGTTCAGCTGATTTTCGAATGTGGGCTTCTTTTACCACATTTTTTTGTGATTTCAAATTTGGTGGCTGATATCCAACCAAGTGACAGTGTTCTCTCCTGTTTAGTCCAAAACAAATTTCACCAAATCAAACCCTGTCAAGCCCATAATGTTGATGTTATGAAAAGGCGTATCAGGAAGCTCTAATCAACTTTTCATTCGAAACAATTAATTACTGGTAATTGCACAAAAATAATGCGGCAGAGGGTAATGCTTCTGCTAATCTATATTTACTATGATTCTCACTCTAGCAAATTCTGCTAGCTTTTATGATTGAAACTTGTGGCCACTAAGTATATATAAGGATCTACAATGGCAAATATAATCAACTTTCATGGCCAACTTAATCCACTGTATTCTTTAAACATATAGGGACCCTGTTGTGAAGCAAAAGTAGCTAGCCACTTATTGGAATGCATACAGCTTCCGGCTGCAGTTATTTACTTTTAAAGAAATTACAACTTGAACTAAAGAGTAAAACTCCAAGGAACATTAATAGAAAACCAAAATTGAAAGCATCAATTGCAATCATCTTTTCAAATAAAACTGGAGTCGATAAGCTTTATTAGTTAACACATGAACAATCATTAGGACAATTTATTGATGGGTGCAAGTGAATTAAGAAATTAAGAAATATAAAACATTAAGGAAGCAATAAGCCATGTCTGTATAAAGAAATTCAACACTAAAGTATGTACAACCTTCGTAGAAACCAAGATATATAATTCTACAACAAAATAAAAGAAAACTGTTCCAAGACAAACTATGTAATACAGTAACAAACCAGTAATCCATTGTCATTTGTTTCAGTTTGTTTTCCAACCGAATGAACAGCACTGATCTCTCAAAATCCTGCTTGTCATGCGCTGGTTCTATAAAATTGGCTTCAAGAACCCCTAAATATGTACCAGTAAATTTAAAAACCTGGGAATTTTGGAGTAAGGATATGCAGTATAAGAGTATACATTACTCTAAGTATATTTTACTTAGAGTGATGTATACTCTTCTATGCAGAGAAAATGCAACAGCGAAGAAAAATAAAAATATACCAACAACACAACGCCCTTTTGATGAACCATCAGCAACTACTTTCCAAAAGGGCTGCAGACTCACAAAAGGTTAACCACATCAGAATTAGAATTGGGAGCAAATAATACATTTAGAAACAAATTCCTATTGCAGTTGCACTGCAACCAATAAAGTAATGTGTAGGTCCCTAAACTTCCATCTTTCAATTGACATTCTATATGTTCAAATTAGAGTTTTAGAGAGGGAGAAGGGGCGGGGATGGAGATCAAAGTGATGGAACACTCCAAGTTTGTAGACATGATTTCATATTATGTGTTACAATATGATGCTAACTAAATATGGAAACAAATTATGAGATAGTAAGGAAATATAGAAACTAACCCTAGGAAATAAAATGAAATATGGAAACTAATCCTAAAAGATAATCTAAAATACTCTAAATTATTCTAAAATATAAGGGATAACTACATTTACCTCCCTTGAGGTTGGTGCTTAATAAATTTATACGCTTCTCAGTTGAAAAGTTACACCTACTCCCTTGCACATTGCTTTGTTATTTTTAAGATAACTATGTGTATGGTCAGCACATAAAAATAGGGAAGATATGTGTAGTTTTTTAAAAATGATAAATGTCAATGTATAAAAATAATATATAAAATAGGTAAAAATTTAGTATAAAAAGGTGCAAGTGTAATTAGCACTCAATTCAAGGGAGAGGTCAATGTAATTATCCCTAAGTACAATTAAAATAAGATTGGATATTTTTCATATATTTTAACACACCCCTCAAGCTAAAGCTTATTAAGCATTAAGTTTGATACAAATAAACCCTTTAAATATAATATGGGTTCACCAGATATGGATGGAATTATCACCATCCAAGAGAATATATTAAATTGCACATGGAAATTTAATATTGAACATTTCACACATTTATATCTAAAACTGGTGGTTTGCTGATGAGAATATAAACAAAATGAAAATACTTGAAAAGCCAACTGAAAAAAACATTATTTGAGATAAGGGATTTCAAGCATTCATTACATACCTTGATTAGGCGATTTTTGTGGTACACATTAAATCCAGTAACCTTAATTTCTGCAGCCTCCTTTATAAATCCAATGGTTGTCTTTGTCTCCACTATAGCCTATAATATACCAAATTCATCAGTTTGAAAATCTAAGGAAAAAAGTCATAGTAAAATGTCCATGAGTGATAATTGATAAGGTACTGATTGAATAAACACTGTTATTTATAAAAACATTCTCTTTTTGTGATACTGATACGGAAGAAAATCAATAGAAGAAAGAAAAAGATACATTCAAGAAATGAGGGTGACTAAACATTCTAGAGTATTTAATTACAACTTACTCGTATGTTTCTCTCTCAATATCTCTTTCTTCCTTTCTCTTTCTACAGAAACTATGAATATTCTCCAAAATTCCTATCTAGCCTAACCCACCTTACCCATGTGAGACATTATGCTACTTTTCTTGGTCCTTCTCTAGTCTCTACATACTATAGTATTAGGAGGTTTATCAAAATTAAAAAAAAAATATCAGATAAAATATTGCAAGTTTAAGAAAAATAACCACTCTGCTGGTCATTGATTACAAATTCTTTATTTAATACTTGGAGCATAAGATCCACACAAACAGGTTTTATGTCAAGCAGACTTATATTCATGTATATACATAGTATGAGGAATATTATGCGGAAAATGTAGCAAGTTTCATGGTAGTGCCGTATAAAAAATTGCTTTAAACAATTTTGAATTGCCACTCCATATCATGGATCTAACCTCATTTGATGCCATGGCTAGCTGAGGCTTATATGGAATTACTTTTGAATATATTAAATCGTCCACAATGTTAAATTGATCCACAAGTTTCCCCCTTAGTATGATAGAGAAGTTAGAAAATTTTCTAAGGTACAACATCGAAACATATGCCTGAAACATATAAAGCATCAATCAGAAAACAAAATAAAAATTAGAAAACGGAAACAATAAATACAATTGAAATCTCAAGTATTACCCGTAAAGAAAAACGAAGGCGGTAAGAAATATGTGACTGAAGCTGAACAGTTTTTTTGCACAAATTTTTCTCAGCTCCATGGGTGGCCCATCTCTCAGCATAATATCCTGCGCAAAAGACCAAAGAAGATCATGGCTGCTATCACAGATACACTAATGTGCTTGCTACATCACAAATATACACTATAATAAATAAGCCAACTGCACGATTATCTTAACAACGAGACTTGTGATAGGAGCAGAAAATTGACCAAATATGGTAGTTGGTACACAGCAATTTGTAAGAGCATTGACATAGGTGACTAAGATGTAGCAAAATGGTTCACAATAACCAAATGTACAAAAAAGATCATTATACCATACGAAAATAAAGTTAATGGTGTGCTCAAATTTTAACTAGTAGAAGTTATTTCTTTCATAGTCTGTTAACTTTCAGTTAGTTGTAACTGTGTAACTCACGGTTGAGTCAGCAGTCAGTCCTTAGTAGTCTATAATACATACATATACATTCTCAACAAGGAACCATTTATCAATTTCAAAAATCCTTTTTTCAGATCTTTCTCTCTTGAAACCCTATCTCTATTTCTACTAGGGTACCATGAGTTGCTAAGATCCTCACCGATTCACCGTTGAATCCTGAAACTTGTGTAACTAACTAAAACTTAACATACTATGACAATAGTGTTGAAAGGCTTTACTATAATGTGTGTCTTGGATGACCACACTTGGTCTTTATTTATAGTAAGCAAATTGAATCAGTATTGATTACATAATACATAGGATGAATCTAATAATGAGTAATAAGGATGAAATCCCAACTTGCTATCAAATAATAAATAAGAGAATAAAATTCTTTAGTGAATGTTTGCAATGTTTTCTTATTTATTTTGTCACAACTCAGCCTCGATCATAAATGCCTGCATTCCCGACATTTGTTTTGGAACATGCCTGTCCTACTCAAACCTTCAAATTTTTCAAGAAATACTAACCAATACATTTGAATATTTCCTCCATCTATAAAGAATATCTCATAATGCATTTAAAAAACAAACCTGCAAATGAAAAAGTTCATATAACAGTGAAGAAATACAACATACCTCAGCATCATCATCAAAACTCAATTCATATATCCCTTCATCATTCAACCACAAATTGTATATTACAACTTTGGTTCCATGTGATCCTATATCATCAAACTGAAAAGTATAAACAAACTGGTCAATGAAAGGAATCCACAACTAACCAACTTTTTAAGTGTAGAAAGAAGAGTTATCAATGGTTCTCTACAATACATTCAACTTATGACATACATCATTTGGAGGTGGTTTGCATGCTAGTGTTTTGGATAGTTGCTTGAGACAGATTACGGTATTATAATGAGAATTGATGTCAGCATAATAGAAAAGGTTAGGAATATATATAAACCTAGTAATGATAAGTGTTAAATTATTTTACTTCCTAAAATTGGAAAAAAAATCTGCTTTTAACTTTTCACTTCAGCAAACCTCATGGACATGCATAAGAATGAAATTCCACAACCAATGTCAGAATGTGAGCTATGAGCCTAACTTAATCCTACAAAACTGGCTTATAAGGTGAGGATTGTAACCCACCTATGTAGTCTATCTCTGCATTATCTTTCGTCAATGTGGGACTTCAACACACCCCTCTAATCCCTCTATCTAGGAGTGACCATAATTTAGGTGGCTTTTTCCAACACCTTCCCTCACGTTGAAGACTATCCGCTTGTAGCGTGACAAACACAGAAGGCCCATCAATGGGTCTAAGATAGGCTCTGATACCATGTTAGATTTCATCTTAAATCCAACTGGCATTAAGTGAAGTTGTCCAACAAATATATAAGTTGTACCCAGAGAACTGAGGCAAGCAGTGTGGAACTTCCTTCCTAACACCCTTCCTCCACATATGACTGCCAAATCAAGTAAGCCTACTAGAATAGACGATTTACCAATATGGGATATAGGGAAAAGGAAGAAGAAGCACACTATCAGTTACTAACATGAAGATTGCAGAGGGGTGGGTAAATGGTTAATTGGGAGTCGAGTACTTAAGCAACATTAGGAACTTAGTTTCAGCCACACCCTACGCTTGGACGGTATGCATTACCTACCACTTGAATTTTTCCTAATCCTCTCCTGAGTGCAAGAAGAACCAACTTCATCTCTAGCTTCAAATATTGTTCCCACAACATGAATATGCTCCGAAGAAGGGAGGGCCCAACCTTCGCACCTAGCCTGCTCAGCTTGTCCATTACTATCGCTAGCTTCAACACTCTCAGTCCATTTAAGCAAATACTTTTGACCCTTTTCCTTCCATTCTTCTTCAGAGCCAGCAAGTTCATCTTCATTTATATTGTGCAAAGTTTGCCTAGTATCCACCCTACCATCTAAATTCAGATTTCTTGAGAGATAATGTCCCTTGCCATGAATGTCTCTAGTAATTCATCGGTCTTTCACGTCCACTTTCATTTTCTCCCTCTCTACTCTCTCATTCCCTCTCAATGAAAAGTGCATCTAGAGAGACAAAATGCAAGGATCAGGGGGTGGCAAGGATCCTTCAATTTTGGTGATTCATTTGCTGGTTTTGGAGGCTTTGGTTCCTTTGGACCTCCTAGAAGTTTAATCTCAAGGTTTTTTGGGGGTAGGGACCCATTTAATGATCCTTTCTTTGCCCGACCTTTTGGAGGGATGTTTGAATCTAGTCCCTTTGGTGGTCCTATTGGATTTCCTTTCCCCCCTAGTATGAATCCATTTGGGTTCCTTGAGCATCCGACCCCGGGTAAGCATCCATTTGGGTTCCTTGCCCGCCAAGCTCCAGAGCCTAGTAGACAAAGGAGGGGACTAATCATTTAGGAATTGGACTATGATGAAAAAAATGAGGACACGATGGAGGAAAAGAAAGGAAATCTGAGAAAATATCATTAGGTCAAACGGTGAACCCTTTGTTGAACATCCATATGATAAAATTGAAGGGAAGAAGATCAGACAAGCTGAGAATGAGAACAAAAGCAGTATAATTGGACCTCAACCTCACAGCAATACTACTGGGCCCTAGCCTCAATCTCACAACTTTTGCTCCCAGAGCTCAATAGTCAGCTAGGGTGGTCCAAATGGAATGTATTATACTTCCTCAAGGACAAGGAGGGGTGGAAGTGATGGAGTGACCTTTGAATAAAGGAAGGAGGCTGATAGTTCAACAAGGCAAGCTTTTTTTTTATATTGTGCAAAGTCTGCATAGTATCCACCCTACCCTCTGAGTTCAGATTTCTTGAGAAAAAATGTCCCTTGCCATGATTGCCTCTAGAAATTAGGTGAAAAGCTTGCCTTGTAGAACTATCAGCCTCCTTCCCCTCTTCAAAGGTCACTATCACTCCTTCTCCTTAGAGGCATTCCTGGCAAGGAACATTCTTTCTCAAGAAATCTGAATTCAGATGGTAAGGTGGATACTAGGCAGACTTTGCACAATATAAAAAAAAAGCTTGCCTTGTTGAACTATCAGCCTCCTTCCTCTCTTCAAAGGTCACTCCATTTCCACTCCCCCTTGTCCTTGAGGAAGTATAATAAATTCCATTTGGACCACCATAGCTGACTGTTGAGCTCTGGAAGTAGAAGCTGAGATTTAGGCTAGGGCCCAATAGTATAGTTGTGAGATTGAGGCTGAGGCCCAGTTGTATAGTTGTGAGATTAAGGTTCTGGCCCAATTGTATAGCTCTGATACCATTTTGGAATGTGGATTTTGACCTAACTCAACCCCAAAAGCTAGCTCATAGGGTGAGGGTTATCCCTCACATATATACTCTATCTTGGCCTTATCTTTAGTTAATGTGGAACTTGGGTTTTTTCAAATACACAACCTCATGCCCAACACTTTTGAGCTTGGTGCATGGATAACATGGTGAGTGACCCTTTAAATGGATCTAGGATACGCTCTGATACCATGTCAAAATCTAAGTTATGAACTTAGCTCAACCCTACAAAACCGGTTTGTAAGGTGAGGATTGTTCCCCACTTATATAGTCTATCTCGGCATTATCTTCAGCCAATGTGGGACTTTCAACACACCCCTTTATCTAGGGGTGACACACAACTTAGTGGCCTTTTCCAACAACTAACAAAGCCATAGTGTCAAAGTTTAGCACATATGAGAAAGTTGCATATGGTTTTGGTAGAAGATGCTAACATCTTGTGGCAATATGCAATTTAAAATAGAATTTGGTGCATAAGCTTGGAGCATAACTAATCATTAATGAGGCTTTTATTGCATGAAAATTGAATTGGGATAAAGTTAGACATTTCAGCTTCTATTTGATACACTCTGAATTGAATGAGTGAATAATTTAGACAATGTATCTGAAAAACTACCCGATGACATTTCTAAAGGATAAGCTCTTTCCTACAGGCAAATAACTACTAGAAACACTACCAAAAAATGATAACTGAATCCAAAAATAATTATTTCTGATGTTTCCAAATGATAAGTTTTTGTGAATATACAATGAAATGAAATGAACCTGAAGCATGAGCTCCTCCTTTGATGTGAAGGGAGACCAATCAAGAATTGTTTTCAAGTTGGCTGACCATTCATGCTGTGAGCTATAAATAATTGGCTCAGCCCAATGACCAGATATGTCAAAATCTATCTGCAAGGAAAAGGAAACTGAATAAAAATATGAAAGCAGAACAAATCCACTGATACGTATGTAAACATTAAAGGAAGGAAATGTCACCATTGGAACAACTACATCATCTTGCCCAGTTCTACGCAAAAAGGTATAGGATAGTAGACCCACACTTTGCGTGGCCCGGCTGAAAAATTAGAAGAATTTAAACGAATAAAATTTCATCCACAACTAAAAGTTACAAATTGAATTCCAAAAGATGAACTTTACATATAAAACCCAAAAGGAAAAAGGCCAGAATGGAAAATATGCCTTCAAGAATAATACTAGCACACTACTCATGACACAACCATGGGAAACGTGGAAAACAAAAAGAGGAATTTACAAAGAGAAAATGGAAAAGGAGAAAATTTTGAATTTTTGTTTCTGCAAGTTATCTTTTCTTTTTATTTTTTCTTTAACCAAAAAAATACATTGTTATCCATGTTTTCTTTCTCTCTTCTATATTTTCTTTCCTCTCATCCAAATATAGTATTAGAAGAAGATATTTTAATTACATAAATAGAGGAAAATAAAGATGGAAGGCATATTCAAAGAATTAAAAGATAGTAGAATGCCTTGGAGGAGAATTTTTTCTCCTATTCTCAAATATCCAATAAAATTGTTCATTTCCTTGTATCTAGCAATTTCCCATTTATCTTTCCTAGGTTCTTACTTCATAGTTCATAATAGGAAATATATGGGAGAAGTCAATTAGTGAGAAGTCAAACAGAATTGACAAGTGGTAGCATGGCATAGGTGAAGCAGGCATGGGCAAGCATTGGATGGAGGTAATAAGATGGATTGGAGAGACCTTGAGTAGAAGAGGGCACTGAATCTATGAAGGGCATTTTGTAAGGCTTCCACCTCAGAGATAGGGTAGCTATCTATGCTTCTCTATGTCT
The DNA here is from genome assembly GCF_000004515.6 of Glycine max. NCBI lineage: Eukaryota > Viridiplantae > Streptophyta > Magnoliopsida > Fabales > Fabaceae > Glycine > Glycine max. The sequence goes on along the minus strand of NC_016089.4, from coordinate 4,698,783 downwards.
ATTTTCATTTGCTATTTTTTCCTGTTATTTGTTACACTAATTAGAGCAGTGCTCTTTTCTTTCCCTATAATTCCAATGTGATTAACATGATATATCAAATACTGATACAATGAATTGAGAGCTATACTAGCTCTTCTTAAGCCTATATACACTAACTGGTTACCTTCTGTCAAAAGCTTAGGCCCTAAGGTCTACTAATAAAGTTCAGAGAGAGAGAGAGATATGAAAGAGGAAAACATTATTGATGTCTTGAGTTGTTACAAACAGAGAGAGATTTATTTATATAATACAGTGTACCTTGTCACACAAGCTTGTCCTAACTAACCGCTAACTCAGCATATATCTAACAGAAAGAGCTATACTAGAACTTTATAACACTATCATCTACTGATCATACTAGGTGAATCTTTCACCAGTCACTAAACATTAAGACACTTTTCTCTGTTTAGTAGCTATCCTTTCTATAACATTAGGATGAAAACAGTGTATAATTGCAGCTTAAGCAAGTCTGCCAAGTGAATCAGGAATTTATTCAACAGAAAAAACAAGAAAACATGAGACACCACACCTACACTACAATATCAAAACATGCCCAAACCAAACCCCTATTATACTACAAGTAGTCATCTAAAATTGATGCAAATCATGTCAAATATGGCCTGCAGCACAAAGGAATAAACATATTAGGTAATTATACTAATTAGTAACATAAACCTTCAAGCACTTATGTTTGTCAACAGCGTACTTGTTCACCTCCATAGTACCATTGCACCCACACATACTCTCCCATACAGTTCAAGTTAAAAGTTAGCATCCAAAGAATAAAGCATGTAAGATCAATTCAACAAGAAAAAAAATAGAAAATTTAAGATAATTAAAATCAAATTGCACAAACCAATATAAAAAATGTACCCTGAATGCATTGCCCGACTGAAAACAATAACATCAGCACCCAATCTCATGGTACTAGTTTTGAAACCATTGCCATCTAGAATAAAACATGATGTTACTTGGAAAGTGAAGAATTTCAGAGAGAAAGAGAAATTTTATTAATCTGAAAATATGATAAAAGTCACTTATGTACTGTTACTGATATCTAATATTTATACAGGCAACTGAAACTTCTAGGAAGCTAAAGCTCTATGTTATAGCTGTCATAACAGAATGTAATATACTACATACTGGATCACAACTAAACCATATTCACCCCAAAAAAAAAGGCTTAATTATACTTTTGGCTACTTTAATTTGGAATATGTATGATTTTGGTCTCAACTTTTTTAAGTCAATTAAGTCCCTCTAGTCTTGATACCTACCATCTCTCCCAACCCATCTCAGTCACTTCCCAATGCCTGCACCTTCCCCTCCCCAACCAGAAACTTCCTCACCTACCACTATTGTACCTCAATCTAATTCTACTTCACCTCCTCCATCCAGACCTACCAATATTCACCTCATGGTTAAAAGGTCCAAAGCTCGAATTCACCCTACACTTCTACTCACACATGTGGAACGCCAAACATGCCCTGCAGGACCCTTAATGGCTTGCTGCAATGCATGATGAATATGCAACACTAAAGAGGAATAATACTTGGAGTTTGATCCCTCTGCCCCCTAACAAACTTCCCATTGGCTGCAAATGGGTATTTCGGACCAAATTTGCTTAATTATAAAAATAGAAGAACTTAATAGGCTCAAAAATAGAAATCACACAGTCCAAACTAAAGGAATTAAAAATGCAATTAAGCCAAAAAAAATTTAAAAGAAACACTTCATAGAATAAGGCAACGATAATAGACAAGCAACTTAATAGCACAGGTATATCTTCTACGATTTGTAGTCAAGATAAAATAATTGACTTTCTTTTTAAGAGAAAAAGAGAGATAAATGTGTTTGAGTCCCTGTGTAAATATTTTCATCATTGTTCTCATCCTAAAATACATAATATAAACTTAATTTCTTTGACATATAGGTGACTGGTTCACAAACTTACAGATTGGACTAAATGATCGAGAAGTAGAAAAGAAAAAAATAACCATGTAAAAAAGATACAACTAAAAGATAACTTGTTATCTCACCAAAAACAATTATCATATGAGAGTGTCTAGTTCTTTTCTCTTATTTTTTTCATTTTAAAATGACAACATCATTGCAAAAATGCCCCCTTGTTTTCATGTTGTTTCTCATTTTGTTTCCTTCATAAAATGTTGAATATGGGAAATGGAATGAAAACAAGAAAAAGCTTTGGTAATTTTTAGTGAAAATATATCAACTAAAAATTAAACAGAAAACAAATTGAGCACCTTCTAAAAAGATATTAATGTATATGCAAATATTAACTATGGTAGAGTTTTTTAAGCCACATGCAGAAAAATAAATGAATAAAATATATTCAGATACACTGTCCAATCGTTGTCTTTGACTTCTTTGATGAATAACCCAAGCTCATGCATTTTCGAATTGCATTAGGGTTCATTCCACCACCATCATCTGCACAGGAAACACGTGCTCCAGTAAGCCTTTGTTGCCAATAACTTGAATATCAAACCAAAAGAATTACTATAACAGTAAAAATTAGTCTAAAATATATGAATGATTGCTTAACTTGTTTATTGTTTATAAATTGGTCCCCTAATTTTTAAAAGTTCTAAAATGGTCCCCTATTTATTTAATTAATTAATGACATGTTAATCCTCGTAAAACTTTTCGTTTTCGATTTTCAGGCATGATTTTTAAACCTTTTTTTTTGTTGATTTAAGACGTAAAATATGCCCCATTAAATTCACCTACATGGAAACTAAGGGAACCAACTAATGTTCGAAACAAAAAGGGCTATAAAAGTGGTAAAAGTGAGCCTCATGGGCAATAAAGAAAAGTAAGCCTCATTTTCAGTTTTCTGGTTGCTCATGAGACTTACATTTGGTCTGAACTCCAAACAATAGTTGGTTCTCATAGTTTTCATGCATGAATCTAATGCGACAAGTTTCATGTCTTGAATCAATCGAAAAAAGTTAAAAATCATGCCCAAAAATTAAAAAATGATAAGTTTTACAAAAGGACCAACGCGCCATTAATTAAATAAATAAGGGGATCATTTTAGAACTTCTAAAAATTAGGGGACCAATTTAGAAACAAAAAAATAAAAGGTTAAGAGACATTCGTATATTTTAGCCTACTGATTATGCATGTTTGGAATTGGATACCTAGAAAACATAATGCTGGTGAATTATCCTTCTTGACATCAAGCTTATCAATCTTCACGAAAGTTGCACCATTTTGATTCTAGAAGTATACAGGAAAATTCAGCATTCGGTGATAGTCATACTCTAAAAAAACAATTCTTAAATAGCTTATTAAAAGTTCCATATTGGCATGTCTTAGTTGAAGGTAAGTTTTATTTTTATGTATTGGACACAACTAAAAAGAACTACACAGAACCATCCTTATAAAGAAGGTTGGCTATAGAGGGGGGAGGGGTGTCCAGAATACAAAGAGGAGTGGAACCACGCCTCTGTTCGCAAGGGAATGAGCCACAGAATTAGCCTCTCTTCCTATGTGATGGAAAGAAATAGACCAATCTCTATCCAAGAACTGCAAGGGCCTCAACCAGAGAAGAATGAGGATGGTGGGACGGACAAGTTTTAGCTTGCTAAACTTCCACAATTGGTTGATTATCAGTTTCACATTGTAATTGTCTTAAACCAGTGTTCCAAGCAATGGTTAGGCCATGAATTAAGCCCATATTTTCAGCCTTTATAATATCCCCACTGCCAGCAAAGGAGTAAAAACTAGTAATCCAGGTTTTATTACAGTCACTAATGATTCCTCCTGAACCAGTATCAGCAAGCAAGCAAGTAATTTTCCAGTTTTAAAGCCAAACAAATATGACTAAGATTAAGTTAATTCAAATTCAAAATATTCATGTGCCATTTAAACCATATACATATGTTCCATTCAAATTAAAATACTTTTGTTTGAGAAATAGTGATACACATAAATTACTCCAAGACAGTAACTCGGGCCAGGGCACTAGTGGCAGTGGCAGATCCATAGTCGATTCAGGGGGTGCGTCACCTTTAAAAATTACACGTAACTATCTTGAATGTGTATATTTTTTATCAAGGAGAAATGATCACTAAGCATGACTACTAGTCAAAGGGAGTTCATACCCATGCACATGGAGAATACAATTTTCTATCCCCATCAACCAGGTGAGCCAACCCTTGTTGGTACACCAACTTTGAAATGCCATAGTATAAAGCCAATCAAGAGAGCATTTAAAGCATACAACAAAACTCAACGATATTTTTTTCAAACTGACTAGGAGTATCTTATCTAACAGCCTAGAAAAGAGTCAATTATTTTTTACTTGAATCATACCTCGTCAACAGCATTATCCACAAGCTCAGCAATTGCTGCCAATAATGAAAGGCACATATTATGAATGACCAACATATTCACAAAATATTTAAAACAACTCTTAATTTAACATTTAAAAGAAACATTAAGATATCCCAAAAAATCTTCTTCTTGCTATCCAAAATTGACGAAACACTCATTTTTATTACTAAATAAAACCCACTTTAGTTGTAGAAACAAACACAGACAGCAATTTGAAAGTTCAAATCAATAAGATATGTACACAAAGAGGGTCTTCAAAGATTTTCTATTTGCACGGTTAACACTTAATATAGCCTGAGAGCATAGGTTGCATCAAGCTCTAGCTTTGCCAAGCAACCAAACTCATGAGAGGTAGAAATTTGCAGTAGTTGCAAGAAAGAGCTAATTAGTACCACTATATTCCAACTAAACAAAATTAGAAAAGCAACCATGTGTATCTTCGTAAACAGACAATTACATTCCAAACCAGGAACAAAATCATGTCAGGGAGAAAATTTCCAGGTCACTCAATAGAAGTAAATTACACATCAAACCAGACCATAAAAAAAGAGTAACATTGTTTTTGGAGTGTACATATAAAAATTTGCACTATAAGTTGAACAGATTTTGCAAACCAAATTTCATGTTTGGAACAACTTTCAATGAAGTTATTTGCTTTATTACATTACTTGGAATATGTACAACAGTTAATCTAATAAGAGAAAAATTAACTATTCAGATTAATAAAACTAAAAGCAAACCAAATTTATACACACAATTTGAATCAAAAGGGTTTCAAAAGCAAATGAATTCTTATCTCAGAACTTTCAAACAAAGAATTTCTTCTATAAATTAAATCAACTCCCAAAATTTGTTCAAATACAAGAGAGCCAAAGAAACCACACCTCCAAAAGCCCATTTATGGGAAGTTGCATTAGAATGCAGAAACTTGGGGTGCACCCGAGCATGTTCCAAGTGACCTGCAATTGAAGCAAAAACGGTTAAGGGTATGCTTGAATAGCAGGGTTTGGAGGAGAAAGAAGAATAAGGGTTAACTTTGGGACCTGAATCAATAATTTATTAACAAAGCCATCACTCATCAGGTATTATGAAGGAACCAAATGACCGTTAATCAGCAGCCAGTTTTCAGTTCTTAAGTTCTATTTTGTAGTTATGGTTGTTGTACAGTGATATCATCAAAAGTGTGGTTCACACACCATTGTGCATACATAAATACACACTGATCAAGCATTGTTGTGATTCAGTGACTGACACTCAACTGCGATCTCAGAGATTTCCCTTTCTCACTCCATTCAATTATTCACAACTTCTACAGGTAAACATTTTTTTTCAAAATGAAACCAAGGTTTTTAAAACCAATCAAGGACCGCGATTTTCACCACAAACACAAGGTTTTTAGAGTGCCCGCGACCGAATTTGACTGAATTTGTCCGCAATTTCTGGCAATATCAAGGAACACGACGACCAAGACCGCAATTTAAAACCTTGAATGAAACATTAGCATGCAAGTTTCCGACAGTCAATCATTCATTTTTCTTAAAACATTATACAACTGTATGTACCCTTTCCTACCAAATTCGTTCATCTAAACATAACCTACGAGAATAGTGTGAATTATGAAATTAAATTTTGAAGAAATTAAAAAAATTAAAACTTCGTAGGGCTAAATGTGCAGAACCTTGGAAGGGAGCGGGCTTCGAGGAGGGACCAACAACGTAGTCCCCGGCTTTCCAGAAGCTTCGGGACAGGCCGTCGGAGGCAGACAGAGAGGAACTCGACGAAGGGGTTTCTTGCTGCACAAGCTCAACTTGTGGCGACGGAGTCTTATGCGACGACGCGTCGTTTTTGGCCGGAGCTACCGCGGCGCCGCCGTCGTCGTCGCTGTCAATGTCGACGACGGGGACGTCGTTTTGCTCTGTTTTGGGAAGCAGGGACATGGGAGCGTGAATCGAGGACACTCGGAGATGAACTCTAGTGCCCGGTTTTGTTTTGTTTTTTTCTATAGTGAAATACGGAAGATGAGCGTTGCTTTTGTTCAGGCCAAGTAGTAGAATTTTAAAAATTAAAATAAAAAATGTAATTGTGGTTTTTTAAATTTCTAAAAAAAAGCTTAGGATATGTTGATTTTTTTTTAAAACAGTTTTTAGCGTCTTTTAATAGCATATTGTTAATTTTTAGTTTATAGTTTTTTATATTTTTATTTTTAATATATATATTTATTTATTATTATTATTTTAAAATAAATCTTAATTTTATAGTTTTTATATTATTTTATACTTTTTATTATTTTAACAGTTAATTTTATTAAATATTTATAATTTAGTTAGTTAGTTTTACAGCTTTTAATTATTAATTTGATTTTAAATATTTTAATTTGATCCTCAAGAAATGTTTTAACTTATTTTCAAAATATTTTAAATAATTCAATTTAATCTTAACTTCTTAAAAAAATGAGCATATTCATTTTTAAAAATTTAATAACTAAATTAAATTTTTAAAATTTTTGGAAATTAAGTTAAATCATTTAAAATAATTTAAGAATCAAATTGATAATTAGACTAATAAAAAAATGTCTATATCATGTGTTTGGTTTAAGAGAAGAAAAAAAGAAAATATATAGGAAAAGAGAAGTGGAAGAAAAACAGTAAAAAGTAAAATGAATATTATATTGTTTGGTAGGAAAGAAAAAGGATCTAAATGAAAAAAAATATTTATGTAAAATTAAATGACAAATATTCAAAATAAAAAACGTCATTATACTTAAATAAAATGCTTATTTTTTTAAAAAAAATTCCAATCTATGCGGATTGCAATCATGACTCTTTATTTTGTTTGAGTTTCTTATGTACCTAACATACGCTTAGGCAAATCAGGATCTTCATATGACTCTCACATCATTTGATCTTATTTATAAAATTTAATTATCTACTTTCATGTGAATTAAAAAAAATAATTGATTTAATTAATAATAATAAATTTTTCTTGAATTTATATTTTTTCTTTTAAAATTATCATTATTATTAATATTCTTTTCTCTTAATTGGTTATCATTAACTTCTTTATTATTTAAAGGTATTTTAATCTAATGTAAGAAATATTATTAATGTTGTCTTATAGAAAGATCCACAAAACTTTTAATTTAAGTTTTATAAATAGGACTGAAATCTCATGGAGTGCTTTTTTGTGTATGTACAATGATGATAATGAGATTCAACCCAAGTTCATTCCAAACGTTCTCAGATAAAAAAAAAAAAAAGAGTTGTTGCATATATCAAATACAAATAGAAATTTATGTTTATTGCTACAAATATAAAAGACAAAACACTTAAAAATAGGGCTGAGTCGCGGGCTAGAACACTTTTTAAAAGACGTTTCTGAGCTCTATCTCAAGTGTGCAATAATTGACAATCTCATCATCTCTAAGATAAAACAACATCATCCAACATGAGTCAGAACTCTCTCTGGACAAAACACAAATCTCAAAATTGCTCGGAAACTCACAAAATGAAAAACAATTTTTTCAACTTCTTTTTCACGTTTTTTTGGTACGCATTTTGTTGGTCCTCTATTCCACATATATAATCTTATAGCCTTAAAAAGAAGGCAAAACTGCAAGTCTTTGGTGAAGTAGTGTCCATGTGAGTGAGTGAAGAGAATGACTAAGGTTCGCTGGGTTTCTTTCATCACAGAAGTGTCCACGTTAAAAAGGAATATCTTAAAAATTATAAAACCCATTAAAAGCAATTTAAGTCTGAACGTTCAAAACTAAATTAAAAGCATAAAATACAATTTAAAATAATTTTAACAAATCATTTTACAAAAAGTTAGACCAAAACCTTTGAGAAAAATGTACTTGCACTTTTATTGCTTTAACTAAATCAAATAAAAAATAATGGAAAAAAAGAAACAAATCACATTAATTTGAAATGAGTATTTTATGAAAGAAATAAGTTATTACCTAACAAATTTAAATTTGAATTTTTTAAAGGATGAGATCAATTTAGAAGTATTTTTTTGTATTTTTTATTTGTTTAAAGAAATGTTTAAATGTATTTTATTTTTTCTTTATTAAATATATGTATTTTAAAATTTGTTTATTTAAAACACACAGAATTCAATAAGTCTAATTTAAAACTGTCAGATAAAATTGAATATTATCTATCTTAAAATATATGAAAGAATAAATAATCGAATCAATACTTAAATTTTTTTAAGATTCAAGGAAGTCATATAAGATAAAAATATCATGTATGATTATGTAATAGAAGTTATGCAATAGGGATGACAACAATAATGTCTGTACGTTCTTTGTTTCTCGGCAAATTGGATCAAATCTGAGGCTTAGTCGTTCAATTCAAATGAGAGACTAACATGATAACTAGAACTTATTCAGTCGCACTGAGCTGTGAAGTGGACTCATTCGTGAACTTCAATTCCCTCTTAATTTCACAGTCTACAAGTTGCTTCATATCCATTGGATAAGTAAAGGCTGGATCAATGGTAGAATTATAATGAAAACACATAGTCACTCCTATTATTGCACGGCTTTTGATGAGGAATGCACCCTGAGGAACACATAGTCACTCCTAATATGCCTGTGTAAAGATGTTTTACGCTCATGGTGCTGAGACATATATTCTCAAAATCCTTTCCTTCTTGTTTTCTTTCTTCTAAAAGATGCAACGTGTAAGTGTGTACTAATGTCTTCATTGAATTTAATGGAAAAATTCACGACCCTTTATCACCTTATGCATGAATTTTTCTCGGTCCTCCTTGTTAAAATTGGAATTTAATTCCTCAGTACTCATGAATCATGGGTGGGGAGCATCATCAACCATGGATAGTTATGTGCATGGTTTGACAATTGACATCTTTAAATTGTGAGTTTCTTGATTTCAGAAGAACTACTGTCTGCCACATCAAGTTTATGAATTTGGATGTAGATGTTGAATAGAAGTAATCAATTTTGAACCCAACTTAATCTTAAATATTTTTTGTATAATGACAATATACATAAATTAAACTTTTTGTTACGTTTCATTATTGTATTTTGCATGACCAACATGGCTGAACGAAAAATAAAGAGTCCCATATCTACTTGGTAGGCAAAGTAGGCAAAAACAGTGAACTTCTATAAATCTAATCAGACAATGGTTACAGTGGGATTGATTTGTGGCATGACTCACTCCATTAATAAAGTTACAAAAAAAGAAACACAAATGACACCATCATAAATGCCTCGCTTCCCAGTGCCCATATCCGGTTAAAAAGGAAAGGGACTGGTACTCCAAATTCACACACAATGGTCCAAATTTCAGACCCGTGGTTTCACATTCACCTATCTAACTATGAAAAAATTTATACATACAAGTCCAGTTAACCCCACCACCACCACCAACATTTCGTTACATAGTTACTACTTTCACACCATGGCATTCAACCTATTCAACTAGACAACTCTCCCTCTCCCGTGGGTGGAGGATACATGTGGTCTGCACTAAAAAGACAACTACCTTTAACTTTAACTATGCTCCTTTTATTGTTGTTCCCTTTTTCTTGCTGTTTAACTTAAGTCACTGCACACTAAACGTAAAAGGGTGTTTCCTTGCCCTTATCAACCCCTCCAATTTGTAGTGGTTGGAGCACAAACTGCTTCAACTGATAACCGCTTCAACACCTTTGGACACGGGTCTTGCCCGAAGTTGCTGTTTGATACGGTGACTGTGCATCTTGGTTTTCCTATACATCTCTGAAACATGAAACAGAAAAGAGGACCGGTTAATATAAGTATATATTCCTAGGAAGCAATTATTAGAAGTTTATGTAATGCATTGTGACCAAAGGAGGTTGAGTCTAACAAAAAGAGACTATTGTCTCACAATGGGGCGAGGACAGGTTAAGTATATATTCCTAGGAAGCAATTATTAGAAGTTAAATGGAATGCTTTGTGATCAAAGGAGGTCGAGTCTAGTGAAAAGGAACTAGTCTCCGCAATGTGTCAAACCAAGGTTCGAATCCACATAGGAAGAGGTTCCTACATCTACCTTAAAAAACATTCCTTCTGAAAGATGATACATGTGAGAAACAAAAAGAATGAAGTGCATTGTGAATTCAAGAGTATGATAGATCACCTTCTCTAATATGACATAGGATGCTGGGGAATGGCAAGCTCCTTGTTCATAGTTCCCACAAGTACCCAAAGGAGTTCCAAAGCTGGCAAATTTAATGGAAGAGATGGTCTGGCCAGGGCTGCAATGCAAGTGAACCTTCGGTGGACGGAACTCTTCGGACTTACCGTAGCTCTCAATGTGCCAGTTCTTAATATTTGGGTGGTACTCTGACACATCAGCACAGACACTGCTTACTGATCTCTTCACAAGTGAAATTTTTGAAGGATTCCCCCCAAGTTCCTCAAAGATAACCAAAAGATTTTGAGTTGTCTTCAACCAAGATCGAGGAACGTGGTACCTGCAACATTTTTGTGTAAATTGTAATACAATATATCTATGCAGTGTCTCATACTATATTCACCAATAGGATACTGTTGCAGAAGCTACAATGTTAGCAATACTTACCATCTCTGGGTTGGTTGACCACAACCAAGTTGGCACTTTGGAGGTCTAAATGAGCCAGCATAGTTACAGTCATTGCAATTACCAGTAGCAAAAGCAGTCCAGTATCTTCCAATACTCTGTCCATTGATCCATATTTGACCTTTGCCCATACCCTCCATATCCAATGCCAATGGTTCATCTCCTTCGGGAGCATCAAAATAAGTCTGCGCAGTTTACGGATTGACTTCATCAGTTTTGAAGCTAGTGTTATTTTTTTCAGTCTAAGTTAGCACATTTCTCTGTAATTTTACCTTGTGCCATGTCAATGGTTGATTTCTTTGAACAACTATTGCTGACTGCATCCACGCAACACTAGAGATACCATTTGGAGAGGCAAGATCCATGGCTTCTCCTTTCAATCCAACCTGTTTAAAAGCATTTCTTAGTGAAATTTTCTTCTTGGAAAGTGAACCAACTTAAGTATCTAAAGTAAGAGTATGCAACCTGATAAGTCCATTTCTGCCCTGACAAGTCCCATTTTCCCTTGTCAAGTCCATGGAGTGCAACTGGACCAAGGATTCCTGTGCTCCATGACTCAAAGTGTTCTCCCACGTTCTTTGACAACAAAATACAAAAAAGCATTTATTCAATAATATTAGTTATTAGAAGGAAAAGAATTGAGCCATTATTAATATTTTTATTTCTTGTCAAAATTAGCTGACATAGTTAGTTACAAGCCTTTCATAATCATAGAAAGAGGGAAAAAGGGGGAAAAAACTTACAGGAAGTCCAATGGCTACACTGAGCAGAGCGATTCTGTTTATTCCAGCAAGAAGGTTTACCTTGCCAGTATATGTGAATCTCCTATACTCCCTTGTTCCAAAGGCAGAACCTGGTTTGAATCATACATCATGTTTACTTTTAGTAATATAAACTAAAAAGGCTTAATGGAAAACTCAAGAAAATTTACATACCAGAAAGTTGACCATTGATGAATACATGCACAGCATGGCCTGTAGACTGAACAATGAGAGTGGGGAGTTCACCTCCACGTAGAAAGGATTCAGACGAACCTATATCAACGCTGCAGAAGCATAGACAGAAAATGAATTACAGAATAAATATATTCAAAATGGCTTCTAAAACTATTTCACTTAGCAACAGATCAGGCTTACCTAGTTATATACCAAAGATAATCACTTGCATCCTTTGTTACATTTATCTGTTCCAGGAGACCAGGAGCAGTAATTGCTGAGCTTTCATCCACAGAATAAATATCTTCATCAAAACTTTCCCATGAGAACAACTGAGTATTTGTTGGCAACATTTGCATCTGAGATGTTTGCACTCCAACCTAAACACGGGGAACAAAAGTTCATCGGTTTGATTTTCATTTTTTAAATAATGTTGAAGATGAAAAAGTTGTGTCATTAGGGGCATGGGTTGAATAGCTGAATACAATACAAGATGATTTCAAACTATGTCTAAATTTTATTACATACTTTTGCTGTGTTGAAGACAACATTTCTGCAGTCTGGGAGGATGCTGACTGACCAAGGAGGCAAGCTATAGTGCATATTGTTGAACATCACTCTAGCAGAGGATTTTGAGTCATAGTTGGAGAGAAAAGCAGCACAATCTCCAGATTCCGTAGTGTATACATGAGCCTGGAAATGTTGACTGTTAGCTAGGATCAGTAAACAAGCTATGCACATGTGAAAAGAAAAATAACTTCGAACTGAGTCAAAACCTGCTGGAATTCCCCTAATGAAGTAACAATTGGGTCAGTTGAAACCAAAGCTCGCTCACACATCTTGATAGCCCTATGAAGCTCTTTAAGATGACCATATTTTGGTTGCCTAATCAAACCTTCAATGTTTTATTGCAGAAATAGTCAGTTATGAGGAGAAAAACAAAAGCAATGTTCCAGGGTACTGTTCTGACAAACACATACCCAAAAGTGTAAGCATTATAGAAAAACATCTGTTGCTTTCAATGTAGTGAAGAGTGATAAATTTTGAACAAAAAAATTGTCAAAATTCATGCATATAAAGTTTCTAAGAAGAAGAACGGTAGTAGTGAGTGGTGTTACTTAATTTGCATACGACTACTATCAGCCAGAATTCTTGAAGAATTTTGGTTTAGTTGTTATGAGGTCAATAAATAGTACAAAATACAAATGACTTAGAAGGTAAAGAATTTTCAGTACTCACCATATTCATCCAGTGGAGCATCATAGTCATAGCTGGTAGCGATGAAAGGGCCTCCAGCTGTTCGTCCAAAATTAGTTCCTCCATGATACTACAAGTAAATGTAAAGACAAATTAGGCTAGTTACAAGAGTAGGTGCCAACATCATCGATTTTTGAATCAGTTTAAGCCAACTAACCATGTAGTAGTTTACAAAGGACCCTCCTCTTATTATAAATCTAGCAGCTGCAAATGCCAAATCCTGGACAGGTCTTTTGTGAATTGGACCTCCAAATTCTGTAAACCTTCATATTTAACAGAAAGTTATGCCACCCATAATATTTCATTTCCTCATTTCTAAATTTTAGTGTCATAGTAAAAAAAAAGTTTACCAGCCACTCCAAGCCTCTGTCCAAATCATAGGCTTATAGGGTCTATTTGGAGTAAATTTATCACAATAGAAGCCATTGCAGGTGTTTATCTGTTACCCCAAAGATAAAACAAATTAATTTAACAAAAGAATTGAAGTGAACACACAACTGTCTGAGTGCTGCTTTTAATTTTCTATATTTTTTAATAAGTTACATGTCACTGAAGATTAAAATAATCATAATATTCATAGAAAAACCAAAACGAAAACCAAGTTATGCTAATGGACTATCAGAAGATTTCATTTTAGTATTATACAGCTTTCAAGATGAAGAGTGAGAATGCTTACCACTGGATCTGGTGCGTCGTCTTCCTTGCACATCACCCAAGGGACCCCAGTTCCCATTTCCACAGCCATTTTTGCAGCCCAATTCACATAGTTTTGACCAGCAGCTCCTTGCAACTTACTCTGTGCCCCATATTCATTCTCAATCTAAAACAACAAACACATGGTGAATCATGAATGCATCATTAAAATTCAAACTAGATCTAGAGTGAAAAGCTCATAAGTCATAGCCACTAGTGGTATGAAGAGAAAGCAACGATATGAAGATTAAAATTAAATGCTATGAAATGAAAGACCTCAAAAGTTTACCTGAGAGAGTATGATGGGGCCACCCTGAGACTCAAATAGCCGCTCACTCTTCATCATTCCCACAATCTTCTCAGTGAACCCTTGCATCGCCCTCTGAAACACGGTTCATGCCTCATCAATAAAATTCAAAGGACCCAATAGTCTGATAATCAAAAAACATTTTTGGAAAGTAAAAAAAAAAAAAAAAAAACCTTGAAAGGTTCATTGTCTGTTCTAAAGCTTATCCCCGGAACATACTTAAGCCAAACAGGAAATCCACTGCACATAACAACAACATTCCAAATAGATAAATATAAGATAAAAAAAAAAACTTTTAACAAAATGTTAAGCAATGAGAAGAGTACATCTAAAAGAAAAATGACAAGCTAAGGCCGTGATTACGGCCGCAACATCAAGGTTTTTAGAGTCTTTGCGACCCCATATCCCCATTGCAATGAAACTACGACCACAACCACAATTTAAAACCTTGAGGACAAGAGAATTGCATTGGCATGTTAGAAAATGAGAAGGTTACCCGAAATTCCATTCTGCACAGACATAAGGTCCAATGCGGAGATGAGCATAGAGCCCTGCTTTCTGTATTGTCTTCACGAATCTCACCAGATCATACCTCCCTTCGAAATTGTACTGAATTGAGTTGCATGCAGAAACAAACACATTCAACAAAAGCTCAAATTAGAAGTCCAAAAAAAGAAATAAAAACACAGCAAAACAGAAAGAAAAGAAGAAGAGAATGAAGATGAAGAAGCATACATTGCCAGGAGAAGGCTCATGAACGTTCCAGAAGACGTAGGTTTCAACCACATCAATCCCTCCTTCTTTGGCCTTCAGAATCAGATCCTCCCACATCTGCACCGACACCGTTTCACAGTTACAAAATCATAAAAACTACATAGGAAACTAAATCAAACCTCGTAAAGTTTAATGTCTTGTTCTTTTGTTTAGCTTACATCAGGGGTGCTTCTGGGGTAATGTATGGAGCCGGAGAAGAGGATTCTCCTCTGTCCATTGATGAGAAGGGCCTTTCTGTCGTAGGTAACAGAAGCACGAGCAACATGAGAACACAAAACCAAAAAGGAAAAGAAGAAGAACAATTTGGAAAACGAGGTTGTTTCCATGTTGGCCTATGTGGTCGGAATCAGCAAATGCAGGGAGAAAAGAGAAAGAAATTGAGAATGTGAAATGTGTGGTGATATTCTAAGAGAGGGGTGATGGTGTAACGGTGACAGTAATAGTAATAGTAAGAGGAACAGGGACCATTCCTGAGAAGTGTTGTTGTTCGGTTCTAGCTCGGAGAAGAAGGCAATTTATTTATAATAACTAGCTAGTGTGAAGTGTCATACTGCGACGACACTATAAAGTACTACACTGGTAAACCTGCAAGACAGTAACAGTGGAGAGAGAGAGAGAGAGAGAGAGAGAGAGAGAGTAGCGGTAAAACGAGAAAATGGTGGAAACCATTTGTAGAGTTGTCTGAAATCTGAAGCCTGAACAGAGTAACAATAATACAAAATTCGTCGGTAGGTGATTTGCATTTTTGCAAGCTAGTTCCAGCAAGCAATTTCATTATATTGTTATTTAAATATAAAAACAATTATAATACTATTGTATATAAATTTGCATTTATTATTAACTGTCTTGATGAATTGATATAAAAATGTTTTAAGTTAATTAAAAGTTTCAAATTTTATTAAGAAGATAAAACTCAACTGATTGAAATTGAAAAATGTCTTTCATTCATACAAAATATAAAAAATCAACAAAGTAAATTGTGACACTTAACCAATTGATTCAAGATTTAAATTTTATTCTTAAATATGAAATAAATTATATTAAAAAAATTTACATTATATGTGTTTATCATTTTCAACCAAATTTAATTAATACTTCATGAATATTTTAAACCAATATTATAATATAAAAAAAACTCTCAAATTCAAATTCTTAATATATAATTATTTTAATTATTCTCAAAAGAGCTCTATCCGCTGGATTAACTTTAACCTTCTTCAAATATAATTACTTCCTCTACAAGATATGTAGCATCTTTAATATTATCAAAAAAATTATATATCTTGTTAAAAATTATACATCTTGTTGATATAGAGATAGTATTAATTTATTTATTTAATTAAATCATCTTTAATTATACAATTTTATGGGTGTACGGTCTCTCCATTTCTTTCTTTATGGTGTAATTTGTCTGGATATTAAATCATCTTTCTTTATGCCCGAAAAGATTATTACTAGCATGGAACGTAGATATCCTAACTAGAGAGTGAATAATTTGATTGGCTTATCTCCGTGCTAAACCCACCCTAAAGTATGAATTGGCAACTTTTGTAGTTTTAACTAAAACAAGGCTTTTAGAAGGGCAATAATAAACAATATGACTCATGAGTGTCATGAGCAACCCTCCTACACAATACAAAATCAACTCTTTAATTCCAAAGTGCAGTAATAGAGAAGTGCATTAAAACATACAAAATCAGCATTAAAAAAATAAGTGTATTTATTATTAAATTTTAGTGATTACACTTTAAATTAAATAACTTCAATATATTTTTATTTACTTTTCTAGAATCAAGTTTATTTAAAAGAAAACTCTTCCGCCGTTATTAGTTTCTTTCATATTTTTGTTAATAATTTGAGATGACAAAAATTACATTATTATGCTATTGTTAGTTGGCACAGGTTGAAGGAAACTTATTCTGGCATAAAAATCGTACTTGTCACTAGTTGTCAGCAACTCGATCACTAGATTTTAGAACGTCTTTGCTGTGCACGCAGACACGTTACTGTTAATTGATTGATTATGATTCAATTAAGTTTTCGGAATCTTGTAGCAGCCAGCACCGGATGAAATCCTGAAATCAAGGCAATCAAATACAGTACTACAAAACAAACAATTCGTTTTCAGGGGGGAATATAGTAATGTGAAATTGTGAATTGATATATATATATATAATCTAAAATGAAGTTGGAGTACTTGATTCAAGTGCATAATTAATTAATGCCCAATTCTTAATCAATCAAAATCAACAACAAAGCATCGTAATATAACATTCGCTCGTACAATTACATTTTGTGTTAGAATTTATGAGAATTCTTAAATGCATTACACCAATAAGAAGGTGTTCCTTTAAGTTGGTAGAAAATTCAATTCAAATATAGTACCTTATTGCTCAGCACAATTCATATTGCTCGGAATTTTGCTTTAAAATAAACGAAAGAGAAATGAAGAGAGATGAATTAATGTAAAGATCCCTCCAACACAATCAAGCCCAACTTTTTTAGCTTTAAATAACACCAAACTCTTGCCTCCTTTCATTTTTTGTCCTCATTATTTTGTAACACCTGCCACCAAAATAATAATAACAAAGGGAAAAGGATAAATAAGGGAAATTCCTTATTCCTCTCTCTCTCAAAAAAAAAAAAAGAGGAAATTCCTTCTTCGTTCTTGTAGTTTCGGAGTACGTACTATATAGGATCTATCTTTACTCAAGTACGCAAGTAGTAGTTGTTTGTCTTATTGTTTTTTTATTTGGCTACTTCTATTCATCTGTGTATAAATAAGGTAAGATTCAAGCAAGATACAACACATGGATTTTTTTTCGTCCCCTAATATTAATATAGTCCAAAGCTCATTTATTATGTTAAGCGCTGGATAAAAGAAATTATTTTATTTTAAATAGTAAAATAACATTAAAAATTAGAATTTAATATTGAATACTACAATAGAACAAATACATTAGATAAGTTTTGTTGTTAGTTAAAAAAAGTTTATAGTTATAGTTATAGTTATAGTATATGATTCTTGATTTCAATCGTCATTATGATTTTATTCTTCTAGGTAGGTTATGGTGAGTACTGACTACTGAGTATCTTGGCTCGAGGTAAAGATAGACGAATCTTCACTTTTACAAAAAACAGTAAAAAGCCAAAAATAAAAAAAAAAGTATGGTGCGGTCGTACATGTGTGTGCAAATGGCCCTATAATTTAATTAGTTACATTGTCAAAAGCAAATCATATTTTGCGTTATAACTGTTAATTACAGCTTGAATAATCACTTTTCTTGTGCTTCTCAATTGTGGTCACTAGTTTTTGTTAAAAAAAAAAACATTGTAGTCGCTACTCACTAGAAAGACCTTTAATTGTCTGTTTGAATATAATGTATAAGTGTAATAGTTTCTCCAATTTTTATTGGTGTAAAATTATTTGAGTGTAATAGTTTCTCCAGAAAGACCTTTGATAATTTTGAGTTTAAATTCTTGATATATAACTGTTAAATATTTTTAAAAATTGTCATTCGGGCTAATTTTACACAACTCGAGTAGAATTAACTCCCATAAAAAATAGTATAATCTTGAAAAAAAAAAAAGAAAGTCACCCAATGTGGTAGCTTACTGTGGTTTCTTGGTTGGTCATAATATCCGTCAAGAAGCCCCCACTTGGGACCATGTTTGCTTGTCTCAAGGAAACCACCCAGTTAGTTCCGCTCCATTAATGGTGTTCAGAATTATATTTAGTACATTATTTTTTATTAGATTTCTTTCACTTTTTTTCTCCTAATTTCAACTTTCTACATTGTTCAACGGCGGGAACAGCGGAAGAAGATTAGAATTTGGATCCCAAATGAAAGTGGGGGCTTTAATTAGGTTTTAGTCTAACACACTCCATCTGATTGTTGGTCACCCACTTCATGTCTTAGCTATCGATGTCTCATTTCCATGCATGTATATGTTGATTAATTATGTCTATTTGAGCACTGTTCTCATAACTTTTTAGCATAATTCTCGTGGCTTTTAAATTAATTGGATGAAATGTTTTTCGTAATTAAATCATTTCACCTAGCTATAAATATAATTCTATAATTATAAGACATTCACTTGTCATTTTTTTGTCTTAATATGTTTTAGGTTCTATAAATGTTGGGAAATTTATTTTTACTTTAGTTCTTTTTCACATTATGAAAATTGACCAACAATTTATTAGTTGTAAGTATCATAGTGTTAGCTAATTTGTATAATAAAGGGCCAATTAAAGTTTTTCTGATGTGTAAATAGGTTTTCTAAAACAATTCAATGAATAATAAAAAATTAAATGAATTTGGGGAAGAGAAAAATACCATTTTTACCAATGAATTGAAGAGTAAATCTAGAAAATTTCTCAGTGTGTGGTGGTCCATGACCATCAATATGTAAGGGCAAATGTGATTTCCGCTTGATTGTGCATGGTGGACAAAGCAAGCTTCCAAAAGTATGCGCGCTTCTATTTTCTAAATGCTTCTAGCCTTGTGGTGTGTTTGGAAATGGATTGCAAACGTGTTTTTACACATATGAACCAAAGTTACTACTTGTAGTGCGTGTTTGAATTAAGGTTGAAAATGTGAAATTTAGTTAAATTTAATTTTGTAAACATAAATTTAGTTAAAAATGTGTTTAATGTAGTTTGATTTATATTTGAAGTTTTTTTTTTTTTTACGTTCCACATAGAAGTAAGAGAAAAGTAACTTTACAACTTTAGTTTAAATGAAAATGATGTTCAATTCAACTGAATTTCTTTTGTGGAACAAGCAAGTATAATTTTCCATGAAGGATAAATCTCATTGATTCTCCAAATGTCAAATCAAACACATCCGTAGCTTTTACAATTTTCGGATAAGGGAAGTGAGTTTTGACTACAAATGTGTAGTGAGTAGTTGTGTCTACATCCCAATAAATATACCATTCTTTTTTAAGTTAGTAATGGTTATTGCTTTGATACGTTGTTTTTTGCTTTCATGGTTTGGGCCCTATTCGACTTGGGTTGGGAATTTGAATCTAAAGTTTGGTCCTGGTGTGTGTATAATTCGATCAAGATCTTAGGACTAATGAAAAATTCTTGCAATCCTCCTCTTGAATTTTCACCAAAAATCAAGAGATTAAACTTCCCAAACTTGAATTGAAAGCCTAAATCAGAAGTTCAAATATAATTTGGCTAAGATTTTAAGTCTATCAAAATATTCTTGGTATCTCCCTTTTGAACTCTCACCAAGAATAAGGGATTGTTATCTTTTTTTAGTGTCTAGGGCAACCATTCCTCAAGTGTAAATACCTAGGGCAAACGGTAAAGGAGGAACAACTTAACTACTTGCTTCAGCCGCAGGTTATCCTTGGGATCAATTTCTTGAGGTTCTATTACACCATGTTTAGTACACATGAAAATAAAGGGAAGAGAAAAAAAAAAGAAAATAAAGATACATGTTCTTCTGTTTGGTTTAATATGTTTTATTATTTTCCATAAATATTACAAATTTTGAAAAATCACATATATGAATTTGTAAATAATATGTAAAAGTTGACAATTATATTAGTATAATTTGATCCCTCCTTATATTAAGGGATCAAATTACACCATTAAACTCTTACAATATTTAATATTTTTATTAAATAATTTTATATCAAAATCTAATATTAGATTTAAAGTTCAGATCATGAACTATATTTTCAACATTTTATATTAACGTAAAATTATTTAAAACTTCATTGATATGCCTCAAAATTGAGCGTAGTATATTTTTTAATATATATAAAAGTAATGATAACTTTTTATTACATATTTGTTACTATTCAGTAGATTTTCAAAATCTAATATAAATAATTAAAAAATATTTATAATTCAACAACTAAATTGATAAAAATAAATAAATTTTAGAAAGGAATTATTAATAAGCTAAGAATTGATGTAATTTGATTGCTTTTGTACATATAATTTTTTTTTTACTCCTTTCAAGTTTTTTAATATATATATATATTCTTCGTTTTATTCCTTAAATAATAACATTAATTGATGATAAATATGTTGAAAATCCATTTACTTATTTTATCATCAAGGAGTCTTATAGAGTAATCATATATTATTTTTTATATATAAATTATGTTTTTAAATCTTTCATCAACTAATTTAAAAGTTTCAATCATTTTGAATAAATGATGATTTAAAAACATAATTTATTAAAATAAAATTATTTGTAACTTGGTGGCACAATAAATCAATGGAGTGTGAGCATTATTATTATTATGCGATTAGTTAATGTTATTAACTTATAACAAAAACTAAAACAAAACTAATAATCACAGAAATTAAAATCAAAACAAAAATATTTTTTTATGAATCAAAATTCAAAAGATTATTTAAGCTGGATAATTTTTATTATATTAAAAAAGGTAGATTATACTAAATAAATAAATAATTACATGATACAATAGATTTGTTGGTCAGTGTATGGGCTATGTTTCTACGGAGGTACGGCCAATAGATTTGTTGTCGTACACGAGTTTTAAATATCGGTGCCAGCAGATCTGTATTATACAAATTTTTTTTATATAAAAAAACTAATTACTTGTCCCCGTCTCTATGAAAATATAAAGTAAATTGTCTTTTTATATTTGAAAGATAAAATTATTAAAAAACTTACTCTTTAATTATTAAAAATAAAATATTCATAAGAATCCAAAATATGTTTTTATCAATAAATGATTTGACGATACAAAAATATCTAAACACGTATCGGTCATGATTGAAGTACGGCCTATGGATTGTGGTTGTCGTACACAAGTTTTCAAGATCTGTATTATGAATTGATTATTAAACCATTTTTAAAAAAATAAACTTAGTACCTGCCCTGCCCAATCGCTTCAAAAATATAAATAACCTATTCTTTAATAATTATGTAAAATTAATTTGATTCTTTCAAAGTAATATTAACTCGTATCATTAAAATTAAACTTTACACACACATATAAGTTTTGTATAAATAAGGTATAGTAAACTTAGCAAATTCTCTCTTATCTCTTATATATTAATTTTTTTATTCCGAAAATATTTTGGAAAACTTCTATTTTATCTAAGTTTTATGTCTTTAAGATCATTACAACTTATTATTGATATTGAAAACCTGTGAGTGTATTTCATTTTTCATATTCATCTTTCATCATTATTTTCAACATTGTAATATTGTCTTTATTCGAGTATATATTCAAATATGTCTTAATATTATCTTTATTCGAGTATATATTCAAATATGTCTTAATATTGTCTTTCCATTACCTAAATTATTGCTGTAGTTGTTGTTTTTAATTGTCATATGTTATCAAAATGTTGTTTTTAATTTACATGCGTGTCTTTTAGTTGCTCTTTATATGCTTGTATTTTTTATTCACATTCTTCTTATAAAATGTTGTCTTAATTACATATTGAGAACTTGGAAGGTGAGATCTAACAAAAAAAAGAAGTAAATGACATTTTCTAAGATGAATTTTTTAAAAATCATCTTAAAAAATGTTAATTTTTTAATATTTTTAAAAGAAAAAAAATAGCTTATAAAACCATTTAAAAAAATAATGTAAAAATTAAGATTATAAAACGATTTAAAAACTATCATGAAAAGTACAACTTTTCATACAATTGATTCAAAAATATTAAAAATCATTTTAAAAAATTACAAATACTCATCTTTAAAAGTAATTTTTATAGTACCAGACCAATTAAATTCAATAGAAAGATAATAAAAATATTCAAGATAAAGAAAGGACATTTTTCTTCTAAAAAAATCAGGAATAATTAGGTCATGTTAACCTTAATAATATCATTTGAAGAGTGATTAAAGATTATTTTTTTGGAAAGTGACTAAAGAAATTAAAACAAGCTATATCAACATTTCTGATTTGCTTGGTTCAAGAGGATAATATCTTTAACTTTGGCTTCTAAAAACAATTCATCAAATGGTTTTACTCTAACTTTTGTTCAATAATAATAAATTTCCCAAAAATACTTCAGAGAGGTTAATTAACATTTGAAGAAAAAACTAATTTTGATTCAGGTTACATTTTCGTCTCCTTTGTATCTTACATTAGATGGTCAATAAGTAGTACAGTATTTGGCTATAACTTAGAACTACTAATATTAAAAGTTAAATGGGGTGAAGGACATATTAGTCATGAATAGTTAATAAATCCCATAATTTAGGCATAAAGAATAGGGGTATCATTTTAAAATGAGGTCAAAACAAAACAACCTTAAATTTATCAATCATAAAGAGATGTTTAGTGAACCATATAAATTAAACAAGTTACAAAGCATTGATGAAGGCCCTAAACAAATTAACACAGAATAAAAAAAAGGATATATAATTAAAGATATAGATTATGAAAGGTACACGAAGTTGCGACAAGGCATGGATCCATGTGGAACAGAGTGGTAGTGTGCTCCTTCCTTGTGGACACCACCACTAATGGCGTCGGTGCACGTGCCGTCATGATTGCTCACGTGACGGAAACTGCTAACGTACACCCTACACAATCTCAATCAGATAACAAAATCTTACTAAAACATTTTTTAATATATTTTTCCATTTTATTTTAGACTTGTTTAATGCACATATTAGAGATTGATTTTTATGTATCGCCAGAGTAACTTTTTTTTTATGTTATTAATTAATTAAAAATTATCCTAATATACATTTTAGAATAATTATTGATTATAAAATTAATAGCTTAGTTTACGCAATAATTTATGATTATAAAATAACATAACTTTTTTACAATAATAATATATTTAAATTAAACTTTACGTTTTATTGAATAACTATAGTTTATATTTTTAAATATATTTTAATAAAATTTACTGTATTCAGTAATAAAAATGCATAAAAAAAACTATTAAAGAATACGTTAATTATGGGTCTGCTTATTATAGCTTCTTCTTTTGTAAAAGAATAATTTCTATTAAAGAATAGCCACTTCTTTTAGTTTTTCAGGTGATTGTTCCAGCTTATTTATAAAGTAATTAGAAACTGAAAAGAATATAAAATTTGATTAAAATCATAAACGGTTTTGAATGATTTCTCGTAAAATTATCTGTTTTTTATAATTAAAAAATCATTTTTATGATTATAAACAAACAAAAATTAAATTATATTTTTATTTTAAAAAAATTAATTACTAAATTATTTTATACTAGAATCAGTTATTTTTTTAATCTCAATATGTCTCAGAACGTGAAAAATTATAGTTGACGGTAAGGGTGCTATGGACGTCAACGTCGATGAGACGTGAAGGATCTTGACACTTGGCCTTTGTTTATATAAATTGGAATATTCCCACGAGGAAGGTGTTCCATGCTAACTACACTATTCCTAAGACTCAATATTTGGCTCCTTCTTTACAGTTATGATTTTCCCCTGCTCCACCCACAAGTCATTGACAACTTAAATCTTTGGATATATAAATTCTGGTTTTTGAAAGCCTTAAACACTAATATATTGAATAGCCAAAGATGAAGAATTCAACTCTAAATATATATAAAAAAGTATAACTTAATTTTTTGCTAATTCAACTTTATTAACCTTAACGTTTATGTCTATGTAGTATTGTGATGATAAGATGAAATTCATATGTATTATTTAAATGATTATCACGAATTATTCATGTGATTGTGATTTGTATAATTTTTTTTTTAATTTAATCTTTAAATTTAATAATTTACTATTATTTTAGTTTCTGAATTTAACTACTAACTTATATTTTAATTAATTCCTTGACGTAATCATGTATTGTCATTTATTTGTTTTGGTCCTTAAAAGTATTTTTTAATTTTCAATTAAGTTTCACTATACATGTAAATTATTACAATAGTCATCATCACATTTTTTTTACTTCCATTTCATATCTCCCATATTTTTTATCTTTCTCTTCTAAACTTTATAGTTCATGTTTACTTTTACCTTCACCATCTACATGCAAATTAAGTTCACCATTTATTCAACCGAAACATAAATTTTAATTGGAAAATATAACATAAAAACATCTTTAAAAAATTTGTATTTTTTTATATGATAAAAATTGTCTAGCTTACTTAAGAAGTTTCACTTCATTCAATTAAATTTGTTCAAATTAATAAGTTCTTCAACACTCTCAACCACTACATTTAAATTCTTTAATATCTATATATCTTATTATAGTAGTTCATGAAACAACATTCGTCGTTTATATTTATTTATCTACTTGATTTATTTACTTTGATCTTATCAATCATGTATCTAAGGATCACATGAATCACAATATTAACATATGTCATATCAAGAAAAGATAAGATGGTAATGACATGCCATGTAGGCAATAATTTCATGTCATAATGCAAGGAACTAAAAATGAAAATAAAAAAAATAAAAATAAAAATACAAATGAAATTACAAGGATTAAAAGAAACAAAAACTTAAAGAGAAAAAAAAATCAAACAAATGTATCATTACTAATGATTACATGCATCAAAATATACTAAGTCATATGTTTAATAGTTTTTTTTATCATTGAACACATGGACTAATTAACATAAGATTGTTTTAATTCAACAAGTAATTTCAAATTTAAATCCTAGATATAAAATTATATTAATTAATAGTATTTAATATATATATATATATTAAATACTCGTGGTCTATAAAATAAATAAAATTATTTGAAAATTTATATGAACTAAAATTTGAATAAATAAAGTTAAATTTAGCCCTATTTCCATAAAATTAAACACTTAAAAACTTTATTTTATATTTGTTGCAATTTCTAGAATATAAATTTAGTTAGTTTCATCTTATCTTTCATACACTTGCATTCAGATTTCCTCAGCTTACACATATTTAAGGTAATGAGTGACAAGGCTTTTGATGAGCTTATATAAGCTTCTTTGACGGCCAATAAGTTACTTTGACATTTTTTTGTTATAATAGTTTATTTTTTATATATAAGTTACTTCAATGTATCTTATTTTATAAATTATTTGAAATAACTTCTGAAAAATAAGCTAACTTATAAGTAATTATTTTTTTTCTTAATTTTATATTTACTAATTTAATTGAAATTTTATTCTATCCTTTAGTTCAATTTAAAAACCCTTTTACTTATTTTAACATTCTTAGAAACACTAGATTATATCTTTATTTTTTTTAGTTATTATGAAACTTTGAATTCTATTTTATTTTCAATTATTTTGTTTGATGTTAAACTATTTATTTTTAATGAATTAATACACTTTTTATTTTTATTTTTATTTAAAATGTTTGATCACTTAACAAAAGTTGATAAAAGAATAAAATTATAAAGAAAAATATATTTTTTTTATTTTTTTAATAATATCATTAGTAAAAATAAATATTAAAAATTTATTTAAACAATATAATTTTATTTAATTCAATTCTATTTTTTTCCAAGTAGAAATAAAAAAATAGTTTGTTAAAAAATTGATTTTAAGCCATGAATAAAATCACCAAATCTTTACTATTTTGTTTATAATACATAATTATTATTGTCCTACTTTTCAAGATTATAAGTTGTTAAAAATAAATTTAAATATTATAAATATTAAATATATATTTTTATGTTATTTGATATTTATTAATTAACTTATAAATTAATTATATTAAATATTTTCAATTAAATCAGCTAGCTTATAAGCTTTTAGTTTGTTTAACTCTTTGCTTATGCTTTCAATTAACTCATCGACTGGTTATAACATAATTTAAACAAAATGTGTATTTTTTAATGAAATTATGTGCTCATTAATTATTTCGTCTCAGCTCCATAATACATGCTGCAAAATCTACTTAGACTGTTGCATGTTCATAAAATTTGTTTGAAGCAATTTGCTAGAGTATTGATTTAGGTTTAGATAACGTAAATTTTAAGATAAATTGTAAGGTTGTAGTTGAGAGAATGCACTAGTTTATTATGAATGTGTCTGAGTTTGGAGTGATTTTTGATAATTGTAAGAAATTACTTTCTCTATATAAAAAAAAATAATTAAACTTAAGTTTATTAATATAAGTAAATACTACAGCTGTTCACTTTTTAGGAAGGGCATCTATATCTTTAGCTAGCTCATTTTTTTTCCATCATGCCCCCAATACAATTGAAGTTATTATTGCAATGATATAAGTTTATTCACGTAAAAAAAAAAGGTATGTGATGCACCAAATTTGTTGTGCCACTAAACGAGTAATTAAAGATAAGAAGAAACAAGAAAAATGTTGCTTTATCGCTGGTGTATTTGAAAATAAAACAAAAAAGGCACCCAAAACTTTTAACCACATAATTTTTTATATCACCAGATAAAATTTCCTAATACAATGATTGATTAGCACATGGATCGAAAAACCGTTAAAGAAATGATAGTAACAACTTATTGCTGCTGAGTAGAAAGTGTCAAGTGTGATAGTAAACCCCATGAACAAGTTTCGAAGAAAAAGAGATAGAATTGGATTCCTTGGCATCTTGTATTGGCCATGCATGCTTCTCGTAACATTTCTTCATCCACAAGGCTAGTATAAAATACAAGTCACAAGTGCACCTACTGTTCTAGTTCGTCACTATCCAATTGCCAATTCTTGCCACACACATTTAAATGTTGGCCCATCTTCTCTTTCATGATGCTCATTGGTCTAAGATTGTATATTTCTACAGCGTAACGTGGCTCATCCTGAAATGAAGGAGTGCCTTTGGTCCATAGAATTCATGTCTTCTCTTTCAATAATTAGACCGTTCTAAAAGTGCATGGGTTTACAATTTTAGCCACTTTCTCGTTTTGACGTACGGGACCATGAAATTGCTTTCACTAAACCCTTAGATGAATTAGCACTGGCGCCACAAAAGAAGGCTTCAACTGTTTATAATTGGTAGTTTGTTTGTCACTTTGCTTGCGGGAGTTAAGTAAATTGCAGCTTGTGGTGTTTTCTTTCTTTCTTTTTTTTTTCAATTTCAAAGTGTGGTGGCTGATATCATCATGATATCATCATAACCGGGAATTTGTTTTGTCGTTGAATAAAATTTAGAATAAATTATATGTATTTTTTTAAGTGTCCTACATATATAAAGGAGCTACTTTAAATGAGTTGGTTTAGATTTGAGTTAAACACTAAAATAAAATTCAACCCAAAGTGTTTGAGTTAAATTGAATCCATGACACCTATCTGAATACTTTGAATGCTAGTAATATATAATACTTTGTCTAACACTCTTTATTATTGATTAAGTTTTTTTTAAAATTCTATTTCTCATTTAATAACACTCTTTCTCAATTTCTCTTATTTAAAAATGAAATTCAAATTTATGATTTAAATCTGTAAAGAGCTTTCTACTACAACTTTAGTATTGTTGTTATGCCTCTTTTATATAATATCTCGTAATATTTTGATTGACAAGTTTGATCATAAGATGTCAAGATGTCACTAGTATTAACGGTTACCATCAATTATTTAGGTTGAATTAGTATTATCTTAATTATCTCGGTAGC
The DNA here is from genome assembly GCF_000004515.6 of Glycine max. Taxonomy (NCBI): domain Eukaryota; kingdom Viridiplantae; phylum Streptophyta; class Magnoliopsida; order Fabales; family Fabaceae; genus Glycine; species Glycine max. Next base: position 4,670,289 of record NC_016089.4, on the reverse strand, counting down.
TTTATTATATACTTTTAGAAATTACCTTTTATTCTTCATCATGACTCCTAAGCAAATTTCATTCTACTATAACAATTTCAGTATTTCCTTCCGTTGACTACATCAGTATAATGCACCCTTGGGTCATTGTTTTACCTCTTGGCATTTAACGGCCTCAATATTACCCGTGCCATGTATTTTTACATAGTACAGCTTCTCATCATTGAAATTTATTTTCTAATCCAAAACAAAGTTCTTAATGTAAACATATATTTTTTTGGTTACATTATAATGTCAGCATATCTATTTTCTTTCTTAAGAGGCAAATTATGTTGTTATAGTCTGTCAAGAAAAAGGGCAACATAAAACGGAAAGAATAAAAATGAGGTAGTTGCGGTTTCTACGTACATTATAATTAGAGTTCTCCCCAAATCGAAGCAAGGAGCAATCATTTTCCATTTCAAATGCTCAAAAAAGTCAGAACATTTAAACGGATAGAGGGCACGGCAAACTTGTAAGGCATCACGACTTCCCCGTAAACTTGAACAATTATTAGTTCAGTTCATGCTTTGTTCATGTATCCTCTTTTTTCGCTATTAAATTTTAATGGTGGAGAAGCAAATTAACTACTACAAATATCAGTATAAAACTATAAATAGGCAAGTGATCAAGTATAAAACATGCAATGATATCTATGGCAACAAGATGAGTCCACTCTACGTGTATCTGTTTAAACCCAAGGCTATTTACATTTTTTAACTTGTAAATAGTTTATTCGTGAGGCTCTTTAAATTTTAAGTCGTAACTATTTTTTTAACTAGTACCATTCTAAAGCTATTTGACCATAGAATAGAATTATTATTATCGTATAATAACAAGAGCTAGTATTTTTACCACACACACACAAAAAAAAGAGTAGTGCTAATTGTACGAATATTGCTAACACGAATTGATACGAATTCAAAAACAGTCAATCAAATTAATTGTATTAACATCAGGTAAAGAGCGGATAATAACTATCTGCAATAATTTTTAGAATCCTTAGATAATTCCTTGGGCAACTTGTGAGTGAGTGGCCCAATAGTTTCCTTCCAAAAGTAAAGGGCTGTCAGTTTAGCATGTTGAGAAAAAAAGGAAGTTACTATTTGCACCCTCTTATTTGCTAGTACACTTCTTTTATTTTTCTTTTCCAAACTTACCCTGAAAGTACACTTCCCTTTGGGAATCTGGGTAAGTCTCTCTACAACAGCAGAATCCAATGGAAGCATCACTGTGGTGGAGTTGCAAAAGCTTTCACAGTCCATATACAAAGAGTGAAAGAATTGAACGACTGGTTAGGTGGGGAAATACACAGGAAACAACAACACGTGTGGCTTAGAAGTTGGAACCCTTAGAAAGAAAATGAGGCCAAGAGGGCTTACGACATTTCCGTTAAGTGTTTTTGGGTCAAGGAATATCAATTGCCTTTTGAGAAAAATGGTTTCTAACAGTTTTGAAAGTGTAGTTTTAGTGAGAAGAAAATATGATCCCCTTCCTCACTTGATAGTAGTCAAGCCACCCATGTTCTCATGCCCATATTGAGAACACCAAGCCTAAAAGAATTACCAAGAAACCAACTCAATTTTAGGATTACGTCTGATTTTTGAGCAGTGAGTGGGTGTGAGAATATAGGTGTCTGCTATAGCTACCAAATTTATTTTATTCATTTTGTAAGATTCTATTTTCAATTACTGTGGATTGTGTTGAACCAATGATTTGGTGATTTTAATTTGTTACATATTTTGCTCAAGTGTTTGAATGAAGGTAGACAAGAATTATTACACAAACAACCTTTTTTTTTTTTTCATATAATAGCTTGAAGGCCATCCCTGTCCTCAAATTCAAGGGGTTTAATCATTAGCGATCCTATCATTTTGGTCCAACCTATCATGGCTGACCATAACACTTGTAAGTTAGTCACTGGTCATTTGGAGGAGGCCATCTCTCGCCTCACCTTAGACCACTCTAAATTTTCCACCAAAATTGAATCCATCCTTGACCATTTAGCTACCATTCATTTCCCCTACTCCTCTTCTTCTTGACACTATTCCCTCCCCTCGCCCTCACCTAAAACTTGAGATTCTTGTTTCAATGGTTCTGACCTAATGATCTTCAAAATTACTCAGTTTTCTTACTACCAAGGAATTCCAAAGGAAGACTGCATCTCACTTGCCTCATTTTTCATGGATAGCCTTGCCCCTAGTTAGTTCCAATGGATGTTCTGCAATGGTTTTATCACCTACTGGAATGGGTTTTTACAGGCTCTAGAGACATGCTTTGCCTTTTCATTTTACGACAATCCTAAAGGGGCTCTATTCAAGCTAACTCAACATGGTTCTATCAATTCCTATCTCAATGACTTCAAAAACCTAACCAACCAAATCGTTGGGCTCGCTCCACCTTTCTTACTTAGTTGCTTTATATATGGCCTGACACTCCACGAGGACAAGATTCAGAATTGCCATCATGCTTTTTGTACTTCATCTTCTCCGGCCCATCCATGTCGTCGTCTACTTCCTTCAAGTCGTCCACCTCGCGCATGTAATTCAAGAATCTTTCTTAGGAGTAGCTATAGTTTTGTCGCGACAAAGGTCTTTGTTACAATTGTGACAACAAGTGGAACACCTCTCACCATTGCAAGGCCAAGGTCTTGCTCCTCATCTCTAATGATGAGTCTGATACTGTCCATGGTGCCACCCCCGGGCCAATTTTGGAATCCCCTGATCCCACCCCAGGCACTTCGTCCATTGATGATGTCGCGGATCCCTTTCTCCCACAAATTAGCTTAAATGCTATGTCTGGTCTTCCTACGCTAGAAACCTTTTGCGTGTATGGGATTGTTCAGAATACACGCCTCACTGTTCTTGTCGATAACGAGAGCACTCATAACTTTGTTCAGACCCATGTTGCCAAGTTCTTAGGTCTTTCTTCCTTGTGACCCCTCCCTTGCGGGTCATGGTATGCAACGGCTCTGTGCTTGATTGCACTCATGTTTGTTCACAAGTCCCTATTGTTATTCAGAATCATTAATTCTTTGATGACTTTTACATATTACCCATTAGTGGCACCCTCATTGTTTTGGGCGTGTAACGACTGAAAACCCTTAGGCCAATTACCATGGACTATTCCACTCTTACCATGAGCTTTACTGTTTCAGGCGCCCCTATCCACTTCCGTGCGGACATTCCCTTTAGGCCTGAACCCGTCTCAGCTCACCAAATTAAATGATGCACCTAAACCCATGCCCTCTCGGCCCTTTTCCACTTGACCTTACTACCCACACCTGACCTTTAACCCGATCCACCATTCCGAACACCTTCTTCCCGTCATCGAGACCCTCCTCACCATATTTGTCTCCCTCTTCCAAACCCCGACCACCCTTCCCCCACCTTGCCCAATTAACCACCAGATTCACCTCTTGTCTTCCACCAACCCTATGAATGTCCACATTTATCGTATCCCCAAAAGATATAGTTTTAATTTGTTTTTCTAATTTATATTTAATTACAAGCAATAACTCACAATCAGATAGTTAGATGTCCAATCAGAACCTATGAGGGGAACTGGTTGTATACCAATTTTTTGTATAACTAAATTTTATATTTAAATGAATCAAGTATCTAATAGGCAATGCTAACAACATTTCGAGCTATGAATAATTTAGGTCAAAATATTTACTTAATACATCACTGTCAAGGTTCTGAAACAACAAAAGAGACTAAAGGGAGTTAGGGGGTGCAACAAAACACGAGCTTGAGTTGACAGAAGCTTTAACGTTGATTTGGAGGAAAGTCATGTGACAACCATGTTTCATGTTGTGGTGGTTGTAGGAACCTTTAGGAGAAAAAAGATGATAAGAAATGAATAGTGGTCACTAAGTGAGAGGTGAAAGTGACTTAGATTAAACAAAATGTTTACTAAGATTCAATTAATGACATCAGTGTATGTAAGTTACAATTTATCTACGCAACTCATAAAATAGAAAATGTTAAAAGGTGAGGTAAAAAAAAAGAAGCAATAGTACAACTCTCATCTTATTTATTGTGTGTAATTTGAAATTTTGAGTTTTTTAAAATAAAAAATTTTAATAAAATTTAATTTGACATGTTTTATTTATTTTATTTTGATCGAATCAAACATTAATCCTAACATATTTATTAAAACAATTTTTTTATATGTAAGAATAAAAAAAAACAAATATCAATAGATTTACATGAAAAAATGATTTAATTATTTAAAATATAAGAAAAAATAAATACTGGCAAAATTTAGGATAGTAATAAAATTGTAAATTTTTTAAAATAAATAACTAAATATTTCTATTTTAAAATAGAAAAATTAAAATAGTAGAGTGAACAAAATAGGAGACCAAATTTAAAATAAAAACACATTGAACTTAATTGAAAAATAAAAAAGGAATAAAAAAATATAGAAGATACAAAGTATAATATTTTTTGCATCTAAACATACCTGTCATTGTTAATTGTGGGATCGTGTCGCTGGTACAAGAGTTGTACAATTCCACTAATTGAGAAAGTAACAGTGGATAGTGGAGCACGAGCCCATATCATGGCATGGGACCAAGAGAACAACAAAACCCACATGGAGATCCAAATCCACCACCACAAACCTTACAATGGGAATCAAACAGAAAATTTTAATGGACAGACTCAAGATGTGAGAGTTAGCTTCAATAATTGCATTCAATTCAATTTCTCAGTATAATAGGAGGGCCCAAAGGCACCTTTCTCCTCTGAAAATAGATGTGACATTAGAGCTAACAAAAGAAAGAATACATAACCCCTTTTTTCCCCTAAATTTTTTACTCTCTACATTGAAACAAATATCTACATCTATCTATACTACTACTACTGTACAAGAATTTCTTGATTCTTCAATCCAATCAGGTGTTAATTAATGGTTGTTACACTAATTGGGAGTTTCCTCTTCATCTTCACTGTTGGAAAGTAAATAATTTCATCCTCCTCAGCAACCCATCTGCACAATAGTACAAACCATTTAAGAATGAAATCATAAAGTAATTTCTAAGAGGAGTTATAAAGTTGGTTTGCTACTTGAAGGAAGAAGAGGAGAGAGAAAAAAAGTGTGAGTTTAAATCTCTACTGCTAACATTCTAACAAAGTTAACAATTAACATTTGCTCATAAAAAATAAGTAATTTCTAAATTTTCTAGACAAATTATTAATTACCTGTAAGTTGTAACAAGATGATGAAGGAAAATAGAGAGCTCTAGCCTTGAGAGTTCTATGCCAGGGCATAGTCTCTGTCCACCACCAAATGGTGTAAAGCAATTGTTATTAGTCCCAGTCCCAATATTCTGCACTCATAAATAACTTAGTGATTATGAGTTTATAATTTCCTTATATAGCTATGAGATTATATACAGTTTTTTTTATGCTTGTTTGCTTACCTCCCATCTCCCTGGATTAAATTCAAAAGGGTTTTCATAATTCATGCCATCCATATGAACAGAAGTAAGAGATGCCACAACACACCAGTCCTTAGGAATTAGGTACCCTACACAGCCAAAATAATTAAACTGCATCAAATGTATAATTTTTGTAAAAATGCTTAAAGACCAATTAATACAAATTATTGCACCATTTTTTTGAAAAATTACCTTTAATATCTACATCTTTGACTGCTTTTCTCCAAATGGCATTGACAATATTTGCCATTCTAAGACTTTCGCTGATAACCTTGTGGGTAGTAAATGAAAAGACCAGAGCAAAGAAGAAAACAGTCATCATGAATTTTTATAATAAAAAAGAAAGAATTATAATAATTGTTAGGCAAATGATTTTGATTCTAATTGCCAACGTTAGACACTCACATTTTGTGTAAATGGCAGTGAAAGGTAGTCATTCCATGCATAATCATCTGAATTATTCTTCCGCCTCTTCAATTCCATGTTCTCCTCCTGGTGTTAACAATCAAATAAACCAAATATGAATACTTCAACAAAGAATTATGCTACACGTAAGAAAAGTTGGTATTATAATTTTGAATTACAATTCTCAATAATAAAATAATTACAATAAAAATAGAAAAAAATAATCACATATTAATTAGTAATGTAGTGTGAAGTATAACACAAACATTTTCGGATACTAAACATTAATTTCTCTTTGAGTAAGAATTTGAACCTTTGTGGGCTACTATGTGAGGAACTAGTCCTATCTGCTAGACCAAACTCAAATAAACTAAATTACTAATAGTAAGTAACTTTTTTTTACAGAAGGAACAAAAATGTAAAAAAGTTGAATGAACAAAAAATAAGATAGAATAAAGAGATAATGGTGATTGGCAAAACAAAAGGAGGCTGCGCCCTACAGTGGAGGAATTTAATTGGTGGTCCTAGTTTCACAGCCGTCCAATATTATGTAGCATCGCACGGCAAGGAAACAGACAACAAACACCCACATTCACATCTATGTTAGCCCCACTTCGAACCTCATAGTGCTCCAAAGGAAAATGACTACTTAGAGTACTTCAAACATTTCTTTATCGTGGGCCGTACCGCACACGAGCACCAATCTGTAGGGCCATGAAGTTTTTTTTGTAGATTCTATTCATATTTACTATACACTACCACAGATTCGATGGTTTCAAACATGTTTGTAATTCTATCTCGAGTGAAAACTAAGGAAGGGATTTGTGTTTTGATTACTTGAATTATTCTCTCTTAACTCTTTAAGAGTATTTAAAGAGAAGTTCAGTTTCGGTTAATTTAAAAAAGAATGCATGTAATTTGAGGAAAAGATAATGACATGGATTTATATAAAAAGTTTCCTAGACCTAATTGTGAATGGCAGATATCAACTGGTAGACATCATGTCAATTAACTTGTAGATCAACAAGATGAACCATAATATCTATAATTACAGTGTGACGATGATGTCGAACATATGATTATTATTTACTTGCGCGCTTCTGTTTTATTCCTTTCCTTTGGTGCTTGCCCGTTAAAGTTTAAAAAATTATAAAAAACACCAAACATCAAACGTTAAGTCTATATACTAAAGAACTCAGATGCTCTATAAGTCGTTTATAATTTTCATTTTTATCAAACATTATCAATTTTTTCGTCAAGAAAAAAAAAAAAAACTATCAATATTCCCTCACCGCGAAACAACAGTCTCTCACTTTATGTTTTTCAACTGGGTACTTGAGTTTGAGTATCCCTATTCTCATTTTGAAATTAATTTTTTATTTACCAAAAAATACTTAATTTTTCTTAAAATAAATAAATAAAACGCCAACTTAATTGTTCACAGCATTAAACGTGAAATAACATGAAGTAGAACATAGTTGAGTAAAGAACTATGCGGTATATTAGTAATTTCTTTACAAAAAATGCATGGATGGATGATGCATAAATTAATATAGTTATGAGTGAGAAAACGTACCAGTAATTTGGATAGAGCAACGGGATAGTTACTGAGAAACTTGACAGACATGGTCATAGCCGTGGGAAGAGTCTCCTCCCCAGGTATCATCATCTCAATTATGTTTTCGCAGATATTTTCCAACATGTTAGAGATAGAATTGGTGTCACCAATATCCCTTAAGAGCACATCCACCACATCATTTGCTGAATCTTTATTATTACTATTATTATTGTTACGCATATTGTTGATCCTTTCCTCTATTACCCTCCGCACTATCTTCATCATTCTTTCCTTAGCCTGCACCATCCATCCATCTATTGATTAATTTAACTAATAATAATGAAAATTAAATTTGGTGACAACAATTTATAAGACCCCAGAATTAATGAGTAAAAAGTATTTTTTTCAATAATTTTTGTCACTTATTTATTGATTTTTTGTAGTTACTACTGTAGTATATTTTGAGTGGGGGGGGGGGGGGGGGGGAAATAACCTTCAAGGATTTATATAGTCTTGTTCCTGGAATCTTGAGGGGTAAGCAAATCAACCCTTTTATGAATTCTTCAAATTCTCTCTTCAAGAAGTCTAAATCTTCACCGGGACCAATGCTCAGAAGAACTTTAACCAAAATAGTAAATGTGATCTGATGTAATGTCCGGGGGGAAAATATAAAAAATAAAATAAAATGCTATTAGCCATTGAATTGATTGGTAATCAACTAATCATGTCAATATACAATCTAGTATTATATTTGATATAATTTGATGAAATTGAGGAGCATATATATAAGACATGGACAAAAAGAGGAAAGCTTAATTTTTGTGGTAATGAAATTATTAATGCAAAAAATAGTTAAGGAGACCTTTTTGACTTGATCTTGAAGGTATATTATTGGTTGGTGGGTCCAAGTAGCAAAGCATTGTTTAACAGAGTGTTCAATATCTCTAGTGATTCGAGCTTTGAATTGTGGGGATCGTAGGAAGCCTCCAAGGAGTGAATGGATTTTCCTATGCATGTTCCCGTTCATTTGGAGTATGGAGTGTTCTCCCATTAGTTCTCTCACTGATTTTGGATAAGCAGGGACGAATATGTTCCCCTGGTTCTGCAGAATCACCTTGTTCACTTCCGGGTCTGTCGACACAATCACACCAGTTCCCAAAATGCTCGTCTTAAATACACTACCATACCTACATACACATATATATTCACACCCAAAAGAGAGAAATTAAGTTATCATGTTCCTAACTTTCTTACCGGTCTGTTAACAAATATCCTTAGGCCCTACTTAAATAATTAAAAGAAAAAAATATTTATCACGAAAATTATACAAAAATATAAGCAGCAAATGCAAGCAACACACTTTTACTCACTTCAATAAGGATCTTTTTACTTTTAATTCCTTAGAGGTGCATGATCAACATTTATCCTTTCTTATTTAGTCCATCAATAAAGATATTTTCAACCAACATGATTTTTTAAGTAACACTATTAGACTTGAATTTCTTAAAAAAAAAGTTTTGAATTTGAGACTCCACTAAAGATAACGAATCAGGTTTTTCAAAAAAGATTAGTAATCCAAAAAGTCAATAAATTTACATCACAACTAAGTCTTATGTTTGGGGTAGTATTTTTATTATTTTAAACATACAAATTAGGTCATTCTATCAATTTTCATTGATCTAATGCTATATTCTCATTTTTTATACAAATATTTAAGGGTTTATATATGGATTTAGAATATAAAATAATTTAAAAAAATGAGTAGTTAAAAAAGTTATAAAATTTGAAGGAGTTTCTAGGAAGTGAAAAGAGAAATTTAATATTTATGTTAGTGAATTTTTTTAAAAATAATACCAATTTAATTTGTAAAGATTTTTAATAGAAAGTGGGAGATTTAGGGGCGGGGTTCAATAAAAAAAATTACAAAGAGGCCAAATTTGTTTATTTTTAAAATAAAAAAATCTAATTGAAAAAAAAAACTTAAAAATTAAAATTACAAATGATATAAACTAGAGAAACTAAGGGGACTTTTGATAGGAGGTTTTTTTTCATGTCCATGAATTGTGATGGGAATAATGAATCATGAGAATCATGATTTCTAATAATGAATAAAATCTGTTTAGTTGACCATTCAGAATATTTAGATAAATTTTCTAATAATAAAAAAAATTACATAATTATTTTACCATTTACTTTAATGTAATAAGAATAATAGGATATTTTTACTTTAGTAAAAGAAAAATTAGATCTAATAAAGTAAAATTCTCACCTTCTCATAAAAGAATTCCCCTTAAATATTTTCAGAAAACACCATTTTCTAAAAATATTAATTGAAAGTAAGATTCTGACCTAAGATTTCTAGAAAACTAAAAGTTTCTGGCCAATCAAAACGTCCCTTAACAGTGCAATTTAACCATGCATGAGAATTGAGATTATAAATTTATGAGGAAGAATAATATATAGGTATGGTTAAGCAACTGCAACCACAGTTCTACAAGTCTACAACCCACAAGAGTCCAAAGGTGAATCTAGAATAGCTCCAGTTACGGCAGAAGCAGGCTTTCTGCACTTCCTTCTTTGGATATGCTATTCTCTCTATAGAAGCTGCAAGCCTACAACGGAACAACCATAAAGGGGTGACATTTATTAATTGTATCACGAGGGCCTTTAATGTTCCGAATTATAGAGCTCCGTGATCTGTTTGAGCTACGTTTTTCATTCAATTCTATTTTGGAGTTTCTGGTGACTTAGGCAGACTAGGTGGTTTCTCTATGTATGCTTCTTCCCAATTATTTACATACCACGCTTTCAATTTAGCATTCATTAATTTCTAGTTCGTTATAAATAAAACTGGCTTATATATATATATATATATATGCGTGCAAATAAAATGTCAACTTCCCTATCTTCATAACAGACAAATACCTTTAGCCCCCCCAAAAAAAATACACCTTAGAAAAATGTTACCTTAACAAAAAGAAAGAAAAATTTTAAGCACATGTTTTATTTAGAGAACAAGAAAAGAAAATAGAGAATTAAGAAATTATTTCAATCAGTGTAAAGGAGAACAATTCAAAACTAAATTGGTTTCATCCTGCAAAGAAAATCAAGACTATGTATCTTTGCAATAAAACAGAATTATATGCAAAGTAAAGACATTACGTGGATCCTAATTATCACAACACTAATGATATACAAATACCTTATCACTCTAAAAATTATGTGGACCCTATGTATCTAAACATTTCATTGACATTTATTATATTTTTATTTTTCTCTCTCTCTCTCTTACATCATATCATCGTGTACTTCTCTTTATTTCTCAAGAGATGTCAACTAACATTTTGAATGGCTACCCATCATTTTTAGCTCAAACACTAGCTGCTTGTTATTTCTCTTTCTCTTTCTAATCATGTCATATTATTTTCATTTTTTTTTCTCTTTTCCTTTTGAGTGTTAAATAACATGGTTTATCCATGCATATTTGTCCTTAAACAATATGCCATTTTTCATTCCTCCCAATCATGTCCTTAAAACTCTAGAAACAAGCAACTTAAATATTTCCTTAATTCTATGGTAAAAGTTAATGGTTACTCTAAGAAATACTTTTTTTCTCCAATTGCTTCAATAGTGTACATGTGGACCGCGTAGAAGGACAAAATTGCCACCAACAACACATGACCACCGATAAAAATATGAGAATATTGTATATTGTAAAGGACCACACAGAGTTGTTAAAAGTTGGGCCTTCACAAAGAATAGACTAGAAGATATGTTCATGGGGACAGAGACTTCTAGTGGTTTTTATTTATCTGCTATATATTATATCAATATATATACGTGTATGGATATATATACCTAACAAGGAATCACAAACATATATCTCTATTATAAATTGACCATTGATAGTTCTTGTCACTCGGGGATCGGGAATCACTTATGTGCATCAATGATGTAATGCTCCAACCGTCCTAGTGGGGGAGATCATAAGTAAAGGACTAAAGAGAAAAAAACATAAAATAAAAATTATGTTGGCTGAACATGCATGTCATCACCCTCGTAGAGAATGAAATATGGTATGAGAATGCAGAAAAACAAAAGTGTAACAAACAACAACAACAACAAAGTCTAAGTATAAGCTACATGAATAACACAACGTGATTGGATGTGATTAAAAGTGAGAAAAAGAAGCATAAATTGAAACAATTAATAGAAGAAGAGTTGTCTTACAGAGACTTGCGCTTTTCCATGAAGCTGACAGGGTTGGAGGTGTAGCCACAAGCAATGAACTCAAGGGTCTCTCCAAGTAGAGGCCAACCAGTGTTTCCTTTTGGAACTTTACCCTTCTTCTTCTTCACCTTACTATTCTGATTCTCCTTTCTCACACACAGAAACCACCAACATAAAAGAAAACCCATTAGAGTCCAAAGTCCAATAATCCATTCCATGTTACTGAAAGTTAATCAGAAACTCTTCTTTCCCTCTTTTTTCTTTGATGATGACTCTGAAACTAACCCTTCTTGTTCAGCCTTTCTCTGTATGTTTGAGTTATGGCACTCTGGGGTAACTTCTCAGTTTCTTCAGTTCATGCAGCTAGCTAGCTGTTAGGTCGTACATATCACTGTTTTAGGTGCTGGGGGTGAAAAAAGAAAGGGAAAAAAAGAAAGAGAAGAGAGAGAGCAAAGGATGTTGAATCACTTGAAGGTTTTTGATAAGTGAAGGAAGAAACTTCTTTTTGTCCTTCCTAGGGAGAGTGTTATAAATGAGGAGTGGGGGATACACATATTGAGAGGGAGATTCTGAAGATCTAGGGCTTGAAGGCAATCATTTAATGTGATGGCCTTATTGGGTTCACCTAATCAACCGTGATCGTTTATTTTGTCTTCACTCAATTTAGATAGTTATTAATCGGAGTTCTTTCCCATCTCCTAATAACCCCACCCACGCCGTACCTTTCCTACTTGCTCTGCAATTATTTATCTTTCTCTCTCTCTCCTTCTTCTTCTTTTTTTTTTATCTCTCATTTATTTATCTCTTTTTTTATTTACAATAATTGTAATACTATACTCACGTATAAATTATTGGTTTAAATGATATCAAATTCAATTTTTTAAAATAAAATTTTAGATTTATGTTTAAAAAAATATGATTAAAAAAAATCATTAAAAATAACTGGTTAAATCTTTGACTAAGATTAATATTAGTAAATATTTTATTATCAATAATACTCCTCACATTCTCTTTCATTCAATTTTAATTTTAATTTTATTTTTTTTATTACATTTGTAGTTTTCTCTCTCTTATTCTTTTTAAAGATAAATTAAGTTATTCCTCATTTTTAACATTTTTTTCTTATAGAATCTAATGATTGGGATTGATTAATCATTAAAAGCACTAGATTTTAAAAAAATAATAAAAATAAAGAATAACTTTGTTATTCTTAAAGTAATTTGATTTCTTTTCATTTTTTCCCCACCAATAAATGAGGTGTATTTTAACAAATGTTTTTCATTTACTTAAGATTTTAAACACTTAAATAATACAAACATCTTTGTATATTCATAATTTTTTCTTTATGTTTGATCATTTGTATTAATGACTTATCTTTTTTTTCTTTTTATATCTTTTAGGTGCAAACACCTTACACACTTCTTTAACACTTTGCTTAGTAGGTGAGAAAATATATTTAATTAAAAAAAAACGTGTAAAATATTTTATACTACATTCAATCGCAATTCATCCTTTAAATAATTTTAAGATAATTATTTAAAAAATTAATAAAATTATAATATATAGAAAATTATGATTGAATGAATATGTAAAACATTTTATATATACTTTAAGATGATCCTTTTTTCTCCTTTAATTATATAGATTTTTTCTTTTGAGTAAACTAAACAAGTTTCTTCCTTTATTTTTACTATATTTTTCTTAAATTAAATAACTTTATTTTTTACTTCTTTTCTCGTTTACCTATTTTTCTTCTCTACCAAACACGGTACAAAGTATCTAAATATCTTTTTCCTTCGTTTATTTGTGCTCCATATAGTGTATCCTTTTTTTATTTTCTAGATAAAAGTTAACGTGAGAGAACAATTTAAGATAGGATCTTTTCACATTAGTTTTATTTAATTGAAAAAGATTATATTCCGCAGAAAGTGATCTTTCATTGAAGTGGTTTGGTTCTTTTTTTAGGCCAGATTACCGGATATATTATTCAAACTGGAAGTGGGTTGATTCTTATTTAACTCAACAACTGCGTTTATGATTTTTCAACATTTTATCTGTTTCAAAATATAGTTTGCTTCATTTCATCTATTGCTCAGAAAAGATCAAGAGAAAATTATTAATTGGTTTTGACTTTTTTTCTTCAGTATTCTTCTAAATAAAAAATAATTAATTTTTTAGCCTCGAATACGAAAGAATTAATATAATATTAATGTATTATTATGTTGTAAGTATATTTTAAGTAACGGAGATTAATTAATTTAGGTTGACTGAACTTTCGTAAATTGTTTAATTAATTACCTTAAAATAAAATTTTAGTTTGAATGAACTTATCAGATTTTTTTCGAAAATTAAAAGTAATAATTATATGAAAATTATTTTTTTTTCTGTATATTTTATTCATTGAATTTTTTGGCTTAATGGAAATTTCAAATCTCCCAACACAATATAAAATGAATAAATTAATTGACATGAATTTATTATATCTTAATTAGTGATATCAAGTCTTGAATGTATACGTGTATTTTAAATACTTAAAAAAATATTTTCTTTAATAGTCTTATCTAATATTTAATTCAAATAAAATTTTCTCTCATAAAAAAAAAATGTTTCCTTATAAACAATATCACCCTCACGCAAGAGCTGCAACTGCTGGTTTATTTTTCTGCTGCTCTGGCTAGCCCTATATTTGGATTTTGGAATGAGGGATAGAGAAGGAAGAGGAAAGAAAAAAAAATCAAAATTTAAATTGAAGGAAATTAAAAGAAAAGAAAAAATTAATTTTTATTATTTTTATTTTCACTTAATCCTAACAAAAAAATGTTCATTATTTATGTTTTTTTCTCCTTGTCAAACATAGAAAAAAATTAATTAAAAATAATAATTAATCTTTTCAATCAATAAAATGAATAAATGATATACCTGAGGTACAGACTCAGAGTAGTCATGGGTCCCGTCTTGTACTATGCTGATGAGTATCTCCGGTACTCTTTTGTGATAAAGTTGTTTGTTGTTTGCTGATAAAAAATATTAAGGTTAAGAGTGACTGTTCCATCTTAGGATTAGGTGCCCATCCAAACTCAACAACTGTACTTAAAATGTATTTACACGTGTCTCGAAGAATATAATTTTAATTTTGTAAACACTAGTGCAGATGATTTATTAATGTAGTTTGCGTATTAAAAGTACTCAACATCATTACACGTGTTAAGTCCTAAATGAAAATAAAATGCCATCAACTTACAATTTATCATTAACCATTATTGGCAATTAAAATAGACTTTCAAGTGGCCTCAGCTGTTGCGGGAGAGATCATCTTTTTGATGAGATCACACACTTAATTATTTATTTATCCTTTTTAATACAATTAATATATATCATATATGAACTCATCACAAAATATGTCATTTTTTTTATCATTATCATCACAATTATATGTCACAATTTGTCAATTGCATGTAAGTGATTGATGTTTATACATAAAATGTTATGGCATTTGATGATAAAGATGTCACTCACATTCACGTGTAAATATGTATATTAAAACGGGAGAGTATAGTAAATAAGACATTAAACACCAATACAAAAAGATTATAGTAAATCAGCTTACGTTTTCGTGACACGTTTTTTTATATAAAATAATATATATCGGATGTATCAAATGAAAACAAATTAAAATGAGAAATTAAAAGAATTGGTTTTAACAGTTGGATTATAATTACAAAAATTAATGACTAAAATTAAAAACTCAATTTTTAATATATCATGTTAAAAAATACTTTTTACATTAATTATATGATTTGTGTTTGTCTAGAAGACATAAAAGATGAGACTTTTTAAATTAATTGTTAATTGATGTTAAAAGTTAACTTTTAAATCCTTTTAAATGATTGATTTTTAAAATAATTTTTTTAGATCGATTCGAATGGATTAAAAGTTATTTATATCGATTATTTAATTAATTGATTTAAAAACAATTATTTAAATCAGATAAAAGTGTAACTACCATATATTAAAAATTGAGATTTTATTTTTAATTATCAATTTTTTAATTATAATTAGGGGTAGAAATAGGTCAGGCCGGCCTATAGAAGCCTATGACCTGACCTACATAAAGTCTAGTCTGAACTAACCTATTTAATTAAAAGGTTAAGCTCATGTTTTTTAAAGGTCTATTAAATTAAATATATCATGCTTAGGCTTATTAAAAAAAGTCTGATAAGTCGACCTAAATATATGTATATATACTTATATTATTTTTTGGATACAACCAATATATTTTTTTAAACTAGGAGACTTTGATTGCACACATTACTGCTCTATAACTTCCATTCCTATAATTAAGTAAGACTTTAATTATAATTTAGTTGTGTCCCTTTATATCCCTCATTATTTTTTTGTTGGCTTTTTAACTTTTCCTTTTCTTAAGTTTTTCTTTTCCTTTTAACTTTTCTATTTTCCTAACAAACAAAAATCATATCATTTTTATTTCAAGGTTTGATAGAGGTAAAACTTCAAAATCTTATATTTTTTCTTGCATCTTCTTATTCCTTCAACATTTTTTTATTTCATCTTCTTTTTACCTTCTCTTTTCCATGCATATATTCTTTCTTCCACAAAGGAATATTAAATATTTGATGTGAAGAAAACTTTTAAAAAGGCTATCAGGTTAAACTAGACTTTTAAAAAAGTCAGACTGAACCAGAACCAAAATAAAAGTCATTGATAGGCTATAGGTCAGATTCATGTTTAAAAAATTCATCGTAGTCTAGACTCAGACCTTTTAAAGTCTGTTCTATTCTCATACCTAATTATAATCTTATGCTGCAAGGTTTCATGATACGCTATATGAAACACTTCTTCATCCTTAAGTCTTAATTAACATTGTAAAATGAACTAAATTTAGTTATAGCAAGTATTAGAATTCTGAAATGAAATGGTTTGAGAAATGCAAGTAACACCAACACTGTATTGGGGCCATACTCCACAGAGCTCAAAATAGAGAAGAGAACTAAGAAATATATTGTAATTGATTAAGAGAGATGCTACAAGCCTACAACAGTATGTAAGAGCTCTATTTATATTAACTATTGAATACTAACAAGTAACAAACTAACTAAGTACTTAACTATAACAGAAAATTACTCTCCTGACAGCAAGTACTTCGTCAATGAGTGATGTTCTTGTACATCGATCTTCATATATGATATGGACTTCAACATAGTCACAAACCAGTGTTTCGCTTCCTATTAACATTTTCCCTGTCAGGGATTGGCAGATTAACAAAGAAAACCCAATGGCCACGATCATTCTTGCCCATAAGCTCAGTATCAAAAATGCTTTCTTATTGGGTCCAATTCAACTAATACAAGCTGTGTATGTGGTTCCCACTTTGAGATTGTAACAATTTCCTGTTTTCTCATGAAAATCCCCTATCAGCTCAATTCAGAAAATAATGGGTAAATTGCGTTTGAAGCTGAATAGCTTGAGAAAATTAGAGCACCAAGCTTGATTAGTGTAGAAAAAGATAGAGACAAAAGAAAAAGAAATAAATGAGTAAAACTATAATTGGGTACTCTATAATGTGTATTATCTTCATATTTATATTATAAGGTTAAGTATATATAAGCTCTTGGGTCAAACTACTATACATACAAAAACCTTTTATTCTAAACAACTCTAACACTTCCCTTAAGCCGAAGCATAGATGCCATAAACATACATTAGTGTGGAAGCAACAGTAATATGTCAATGATGGTCATAGCATCATACATCAGAAAATAATATCAGATGAGACGACATATATATCATGTCTCTCCAAATATAGATACATGACAAGATATAAAAGTATTTCAATAAAAACCAAGGGGAGTGTGTGAAACCATCAACAATGTATCATCTACCTACTACAAATCTACAATACACCCTAAAGAAGAAGGGAATACAAAAACTCAATCCATATCGAGTTGGTCATAACTATTCTCTAGTCAACTACTATCAATAGATTCATCCAAAGAATCCTTTCCATCTAAAAATGATGAAGGTGGATGGAAAGTGGCATGACGTGTGTCGCCTCAACGACATCATCATAGGTAAATTCTTTCAAGCGTCCACCGTCAAGAACCATTGTCGATGTTAGCAAGCGCTCAATGTATCTTATTTCTATGGCAATGGAGAAATATCCACAACAAGTGCCATAAGTAGTAAATCATCTTTTCGACTATAACGTCCTCTTTCTTCAGGGTTCATGGAACAAAGACAATGCACATCAACTGAAAACTAATAAATCATTTTTGAGACGGTGAGACTTCATCCACCTGGTCTTAGAATAACAGATATCATGATCATCATAGTCACATACACAGAAAAATAAGCAAGGATAAGCTAATGCAAACAATGGTACATCTTATATTAGTGTTAGGAAGCATAAGGAGCATGATTGGTGTATTTATTGTAAATTTAGATGATTGAAGGGCCATTCATAGCCATGGGTTGTCGATTTTGCAACCTTTGCAATGTGCAAAATTTCCAATTCTTGCTAAGCGAGCCGCTGAGCGAGGATTATCAAATAATTTAATCCTATCTTATCTAGCTTATGAATACAAGGAAGACTAATAAAAAGGACCTAGCTAGCATCACATATCAAGTATGTCTCTAACCCTAGCTATCGCTCAACTCTGGCTCTTACAAATAGTCTTTGCAGATAGACTCCCCCCATCACTTCCGATCCGACAAGGAAATCATTCTAGGACGTCTCTACCCTTCAATGTTTGACTTGAAGACTAATGAGATCCACGTGTTTCTTAGCTCTGGCTGGTAAGGAGGAGCAATTTGAATATGGGTAACCTTCTTGATTTTATGCAAAAAAATTTCTATACTTGCTAGTCATTGGCATCCTTATCCCACCAGCATTCAAGTTTTTCATGTTAGTGCTATTCGAATTAATTATTTACGTCTGCAGGCAAGGGCACTATATTCATGGTTCAGCCATAGATAGAGGTGGACAAATGCAGGTGAAAAGAGAAGTTAAAAATGTTTGACAATGTTTGGACTGTTAAGACATTTGAAGTAAAAACGTCCTATTACTAGCAAAAAAAAAAAGAGATACAAAGGTTCGCTTATTACAACGCCAAGTTGATGTTCACTACTTGTGCAACTTCTGCAAATACGGATTCTTGCTCCTATTTTCCCACAACTCATGTTCAGTCACAATAAAGCTTAATTATTTTTTAATCAACATGTATTTGAGGAATAGATGAACATTGTGCTGAGTATTGATCTAGTTGTATCTTTTCAAGCCCAGCATGTGCAGTACTAGTCCAAAGTAGTTCAGCCTGTATGCTAATCTGATAAACTCTAGCTTGAACTTATTCCAAGGAGGGTACCTTGGCTCAATTTCAAGGAACAGCTTTCTATGCATTACAGCTTTTTCATGGCTGAAAGTGTCAAAAGAGTACTTCCCATGGTACCTTCCCAAACCACTCTGGCCAACTCCTCCAAATGGCAGCGTATCACATAAAAACTGCACACACAACGAAAGTATTACTCCCGGTTATCAATCATTGACTCCGTCAGGATAGGAGATCACTGGGTTAGGAGTTGATCAAATGAATCATCAATTACTCGCATGACCCAGTTAATATTAAAAACAGTTAAATAATTAAATTTGTGTAAATTTAAACAATTAAGATTTAAAGTTTAATAAATTTTAAAGAAGTATAATTATGAACTTGTTTAAAATTTTGAGCATGTAACATATTTCTTTAGAATTCGGTATATATAAATAACCTTAAGTTAGAATTTAAAATATATATTATTGTT
This sequence comes from Glycine max, assembly GCF_000004515.6. Lineage (NCBI taxonomy): Eukaryota > Viridiplantae > Streptophyta > Magnoliopsida > Fabales > Fabaceae > Glycine > Glycine max. The sequence continues at coordinate 4,650,811 of NC_016089.4, read as the reverse complement.
GTATAATAGTAAACATAAGCTAATATACACACAAATTAGTCAAAAGAAAATTGAAAATAATAACACTTTTATCATCTCAAAATTTAAGATGTGATTGATAAAAAACATAAGCAAATCTATAAAAAGTACAAGTGTAAGAAATAAATTTATTTTTCTAATACGAGTGATATTATTTAAATGAAAAAAAAACTTAAAAATGTATGACTCACTGAGTCAACCAAGTCATCGAGTCACTGATTCGAGATCAAATCATGCCGAGTCAGATCGAATCATATGCAAAACCGACCCAATAGGTGGCTCAGACCAATTGGGTGCCCAGTTCCCAGGCCAACGGGCCAGCCCACCCAATCCGAGCCGAGTTTAATACTTGATAAACTTAAATAACTTTTAGATGTTTAATATATACGTGATTTTTATTTTAAGTTCCTAATAATTTTTTTAAAATTATTTAAAGTTTTGTTCCAAATTTTTAGTGATGACATGATACCATTCCAACGACAGATATACATTGAAAGGGATTTTAACATGATATAATATCATCACTTAATTTACAACAAAAGTCTATAACAAAACTCAGAACAAACAAAAATAATATATATATATATATATATATATATATATATATATATATATATATATATATATATTACTCAAAGAATAATTTTTTTAGAATTATTTCTCGTGTTTATCATTTATTTTCTTAAGATCTAATGATTATAATCTTAATTATTAAATCTTAAGAAAAAGAATCATGATAACAAGAATAGATCCTTTTATATATATATATATATATATATATATATAAAAGCTTATTATGAAAAGAAAGTTAAGTTAGGGAAGACAAGGAAGATAAAAGCACTACTTGAACCATTGTGTCATTAAATACGACACTTCCTGAGGATGTTTCTGATAGAATCTTTCTCTTGAAAGTTTCATCTTTGGTGAAGGCATAAATGGCAAGAGGTTTTGGCTTTGCATTGATAAACTCAATACTTTCCTGAATTTTATCCAACTGCACAGATTGCAAGTGCAACAAGAGTTGAATGAGACAATGCACAATATATGTGAGAATTGAAAACATAAAATGGGACTGTTGATTCTCACTGTGATTATAGGAAGCAGTGGGCCGAATATCTCTTCTGCCATTATCTCAGAATCTAGTGGAGGATCTAACAAAATTGTAGGCTCAATGAACCTGAAAAGATTGGAAGAAATTGCCGAGTTAAACAAATCAACTTAACTAACCATTTCTATTCCCTGCAGGCCGAACTTACAAGTTTTCTTCGTCGACTGAACCACCATGAACGATGGAAGCCGCAACAAGAGGGTCTTTGAGAAGATTGCATAATCTCTCAAAGTGCTGCTTGTTTATTATTCTTGAAATTACCTTTGACTCCACTGGGTTTTCACCATAAAATCTTCTTATGAACTTCTTTAATAGTTTTATCTAGAAGAGAAACAACAACTTACTAATAGAAAAATAAAAGGGTAAATGAACATTTATCCAAAATGTGTAAAAAAAATGTAAAAATTAACTTATTGATAAATTAGTCTTCAAATATTATAATTTAATGATAAATTGATCTTACAAAATTTAACAATAAGATTTAATTGTTACATTTTTTATATATACGTGGACTAATTTTTTTTTTTTAAACTTTCAAGAACAAAATTATCATTGATTTACATTCAGAAATCAAAATGATTATTTATTCACAATAATATTTTAGCAAAAATAGCTGTTGATGATTGTAATGAATACCACAGCAGATGAGAACTTCTCCTCAACAAGCAAATAGTCTATTCCTATGCAAGCTTGACCACTGCAAGGTCCCCACTTTCCTCCTACAATTCTTTTCACTGCCAACTTGATGCCCACAAATGTACAAAGAAAAGAAAACTGAATTAGACCTTGAAATTGAATGTGGCAAGCATACTAATAATACTAATAACTCATGTGAACTACCTCAAACTCTGAAGGATTGGGAAGGGAATCCAGTATGGCAGGGCATTTTCCACCCAACTCTAGAGTAACAGGAGTTAAATTCTTTGCAGCAGCAGACATCACTACGCTTGCCACACGTGGACTTCCTGAAAATTTTATACACCATGGAGAAATAATTCTAGAACCAGAATTCAGTTTGTAGTCATCTTTGTAGGATTATATTTTATTCTTAAATGAGATTATAAGCAAACCACCAAGTAATAGGAAATGGTGTTCAGCCAATCAAATGAATGCTATTTTTGGATTTGGTTTGAATGCCTCAAACGCAGGTCCAAACACTAGCAGAACTTACTTTAGTGTTGGGTTGAGTTGAAAATTTCAGGTTAAGTTTCACTGAAAACTTACTCTGGAGATAAAAGTTTCTAAACATAAATCACTTAAATTAACACTTATTTTTAGCAAAAATCAATTTTTCCAAATCTATGTTCATCTGAGATCAAGTATGCAAATGTTCCCCCAGACATGTATTAGGTTTCATATATACAGTAAACATATACATATACACACACCACAATTTAGCAAGAAGTTGCTTGGTATGAAAAATAATACCAGTGAAGAATATTTTGTCCCATTTTTGTCGCAGTAATTGTTCACAGACATCTTCTCCACCCTCAATCACCTTGATGGCATTAGAGTCCAAGTAGCGAGGAATGGTATTGGCAAGAAAAGAAGAGCATGCTGGAGCTTGCTCTGAAGGTTTAATGACTACAACATTTCCAGCAGATATTGCCCCAATTATTGGATCCAATGCCAGTACTGCATAATAGTGTAAATATATTAACATTTTTGTGATAAGTTTAAAACACCAAAAATATGACAACAATTGAAGCATTGCTGAACTTATATTCAGCCTGATCCTGTTACAAAAAATTCTTGAGGTAAATAGTACCTTAACCTTTGATCGCTGATAATTCCATAAATCTAGAATGACTTACAGACTTTTTATAGACTAAAATATTATTGGTCAAGATTTTGTAATAAAAATGAAGAGATGTACATGAAAAAGTATCTAGGAAACTGATTCAAGAATAATTCTGAAATCTAACAGTAACAACTAACAAGTAAACATAACATGGATTGAATTGGAAATTTTTACTCACTGATTGGGAAGTTCCAAGAAGAAATTATGAGAACCACACCAAGTGGTTCTGACAACACTTCTCCTTTAGCTGGGAAGAAAAGAAAAGGGATATCACTCTGCAATAATAGCCCCAACAAAGAAAAAAGGTTAACAGCTGACACATGTCATCACAAGAAAATTGTTGAAGAAGCTAAAAAACATTGAACAGAACAAGAACAATGGTCAACGAATCATTATACGCTATAGTCAAAATGTAAGGATGTGAATACATTGGTAGAGTAATGGGACATAATCAACCAATTAAAAAATGATCCTTTATGCAACATTATATTACTTCTAGATCAAGTTTGAATAAAAAATTTCATTACCTTAATGGCATACAATTCTGATTTGGAGCTTTTGACGATAAAAGTGATGTTCTAATCACATGTTATAGTATGAAAAGTTCTTAAAATGAAAGGGAGGAATTAATAAGGAAAAAAGGGAAATAGAATCATATACCTTTTTAGGGGCCATCCATTTCTCAACGCAGCTCAAAGCTTTGCTGGCTGATTTTTCTACCCCTCCAACCTAACAAAAGCAATCAACTAGTCAAGAATCCAGCAATACAATTTAAAGGGTAAAATTAAAATAAATAAATAAATAAAAAGTTACAAACAAGCTATATGGTGGATGAAAGTGTATATAATGTAAATCAACTTGTAACTATGTTTCAGGTAATCAAAACTACAAATTTTGGTGTTGTTTAGTGATAATTAACCTCATCACGGTAAGCCTCAACAGGGTGCTTCCCAAGATCTTTATGGAGGGCCTTAAATATAGCATCTTCATTCTCATGAACAAGGTCTATGAGAGATGTGAGCTGGTTTTTCCTCCATGTTACACTCTTGGTTTTTCCAGTTTTGAAGTATTGCCTCAACTCTCTCACTGGCTCTTCCACTCCACCACCAATATCCATGGCAATTGAACTACCTTGGTCTAGCTACCACGAAAATTGTAAAGTTGTAGTATTGATTATTTTCTCTCTTAATATTTTTCCTCAACTCTACTTGCCACACATGTGGACATGGATATTTATAGTGCGGTGATCTCATTAAATGCAAAGTTGGTTGGGGTTATCTAACATAACTACTGCTTGGTTGTCTAGTAGTAATAAATTCACGTTGAGACTGAAAAGCTATTGGTGGATGGAAGACATAAGTTTTGGCTTCGGAAGAAAAGTGATTATTGTAAGAACTCAACCCTATCAAGTCACTTCAACGTAGGAGTAACAATTTTAGACGCGCTTAATCACAAAATTACACCTCATTGTGTGAGTGTTGTCTTTATTTATTTGTTGTCTAATGTGTTCGTATTTATGTAAGAATTAATCTCTGAAATAAATTACTTAAACAAATTTTTTAAATTGCAATCATTTCAATTAAAACAAGCGGAACTTTAATGGGATGAAAGATTATGCTTTCATTGTTAATTAGTTTTTTTATAGATAAATATTAATTTATTATAATGTTAATTTTTGTTAGGCTATGTTAACAAATCTAAAAGGTCAAATCATTCTTTTGTGTGTCCTGGCTTAGATCTGAATTGACTATAAGGCCTCGCCTCTTTATAAGATTAATAAGGTGCACTTAAGTTACGATTAGACAACATGATGACACGAACTAATTCATAAACTTTTTTTTCATGGGAAGCAAAATATCTAAGCGAATAAACTACATTAAATAAGCTGTTTTAGAGGTGAATTACCCCATTCAAAACTGACATGTGTATTATTGATATGGAGGATTTTTTTAATTGGGAAGATTCATTCACGGAGATAAAAAGAAAAAAAGATCTATTCATATTTTTTTAGTTATCCAATTAAACCAACCATTTATTATGGGAGTAAATAGCAACTACCATCTCATCTGAAAAATATTATCTTTTTGTTTTTCAACAATATCTTTATCATGTTTCGTTAGATAGACATACTTTCGATGAATATTAGTGACTCTCATATAGAGTACTGAAAAATGTTTTTAATTATAGATGAACTTTTAATTTAACCCATTTTTTAATATTGCATAGATGTTATGTGGATTTTGTTAAATAAGTTGGAATTACGCTTTATTTAATAAGATTTACATATAATTTATTTAATAATAACAAATTTAATTGTTACAAAAATGTTAAGAATATGTTGTTAGTATTAGTTCATTGGATTGGATTTGTTTGAATTTTTGGTGTGAAGGTTCTAAAAATAAGTTTATATGTTTGAGAGAAAAAAATTACCGTAAAAATTAAGATATTTTTTCAAATTTAAGTTTGTAAATTTTAATCCAAAACATATGCTTCATAACCTAACATTAAATCAATTGAAATTACGGCTAGAATCAGAAGGATGTCTGGACCAGATAGCAACTAGCGCACGACACGGGATTTCTTTCCTTTCAGCAGTATTGATTCTATTAGGAAGCTGACGCAATAATTATTTTAGATAAAGAATTAATTATATTTTTAGTCTCTGATTTTTTTTAAAGTTTTGGAATAAAAAAAATTGATCGTTTTTATTCGTAAACTTCTATTCTATTTTCGTTTTACTACCCGCTATCAAAAATTTCTATCAAGTGAAGACGCGATTATAATTTGATTAATATTTAAATTTTCTTACGGTAAAAAAATCGCCAGGAAAATGATTGAAGATGTTAAAAATCTATAAGTTGAACTACCATAAATAAGCCAACCTCTGAGTTCACATTAAATCACACAAACACAGGATAGATAGCAGAGAGTATTAAGTGGAACCCAAATCTCCTTCTTTTGTAATCAGATTCAATACGTGTCACTGCAAATCCCCACTCAGATGAACCAAACACCCACGCTTTCCCCGAATTTTTCGTTGTCATCATCCATCACCCTAACTTCCTTCCCGCTCTCTTTGTTTCCATCACTGCAACTAGGTTACGGGAAAGGAAAGGAAAGGGCTTTGAAGGGGGAAATTAATCTTGATTGTAAAGGTACTTGAGTTGGCTAACAGCGAGGAAAAGGTTTTTTTTTTTTGTAAATTACCTTTTCAAAACCTATATAAAAATAGTACTGTATTAAGATTTTGTGGAATCACCTCTTCCCTCTCGTTGTCATGATGTGAAGTGTTTACAAGATGACAAACTTCGTTTATCTACAGGTTCAGTTGTGATAGTTTAAAGTCTATTTTTACAAACTATTGTTATGTTTTTTTTTAATGTATTGTTGTGGGTTTAGGAGTTCTTGTAACCCTTTTGAAATGAAAAGTTGATTTTCTTTTGTGTTTCATAGATTTTTCAAGACAATCTTTTACCCTCATTCATTTTTTCAAGAAATTTAAAATGATTCATAATAAAATAACTTGTTTAAATAGAATATTTGAAAGAAAATTTAATTTATGGTATTTCTATGAATTATTTTGATTGACTAATAGTGAGATTTCAAATTCTTTTAAAAAATATAAAATTTGAAATTCTTTTTTTGGAGATGCTCACTCTAACTCACATTCTTGTTCGCGATTTTATTTCGCTTAATACTTATAACTACGGGTGACCAAAGTTTTTACGGCTGATATCAACATGAGTTGTTTTCACTGATGTTGGTCGATGTCTTTTCGGTCATAATTTTTTTGTATGATGTTAATCAAAGCTATTTTTTGTCGATATGGACTAAGATTTTTTTTGGATGATGTTGGTTAGAGTTATTTTCTTACTGACGTCACTCATGGGAAATTTTTGCTAATGTCAGACAATGATTTTTTGGCCGTTGTCATCTAGGTTTTTTTAGTTGATATTGACTAATGATTTTTTTGGCCAACATTTGCTAGATTTTTTCTATTCACATCGGTCATGACTAACTTTTGAGTAAACACCTGTTATGATTTTTTAACTGACGTCAGCTAGGTTTTTCCAGCTAACATTGGCCAAAACTATTTTTAACCAATATCGGTTAAGGTTATTTTTTAGCCGATGTTAGCTAGTGTGTTTTGGCTCATGTCAACTAGATTTTCTTAGCCGACGTCGGTTAGGATTTTTTTGTTGACATCGACTAGGGTTTTCTAGCTGATATCAGTCAGAGCTATTTCTTAACCGCATTAGCTAGGTTTTTTGGTTGATGTTGGCTAGGTTTTTTTTTGCTAACATCAGTTAGGTATTTTTTACCAACATCGGACATGACTATTTTTAGTCGACATCGATTAGGTTTTTACAATTGACATCCACTAGAGTTTTTTCGATTGACATCGGTCATAACTATTTTTTAGCCAACATCAGCCAAGACTATTTTATATTGGATGATGAGTAGGTTTTTTGTTTGAATTTGGTCAAAACTATTTTTTTAGCCAACTTCGACTAGGGATTTTTCGGTCAATGTTGACCAATGATGCTTTTTCGGCCAACATCGGGTAGGTTCTATTGGTCGACATCGACCAAGCTATTTTTTTAGTCGATATTGGATAGATTTTTTTGTCAACGCATGCAAGGATTGTTTAGGCCGACATTGACTAAAAATAACTTTGGTCAATGTCGTTCGAAAAGACCCTAGCTGGTGTCGGCCAAAAAAATCCTAGTCGGCGTTGGTAAAAAAAATCTAGTCAACATAAGTTGAAAAATAAACTCAACCAACGTTAATCAAAAAATAGCCACGGCTGACGTCAACTGACAAATATTCCCGGCATATTTTGACAAAAAAAATCCTATTTGATGTCGATCGAAAAATAGCCCTGATTGATGTCGGTTTAAAAACATCACTGGTTGGGATCAGGCAAAACAACCTTAGTTAAAATTATCAATATTTTATATTTATAAATTATTAAAAATTGAAAATATTTTTTAATTAGTATTTCAAAATTAGATTGTGTTTATTTTCTATAAAGTTTAATATTAAAATTTCATTTATTTAAAATATAGAATTGAAATTTTGCATATAGAGGAAATTGAATTGTCCTATTCAAACAAAGAATTTAAAATAGAAGAAATTTGAATTGATTTATCCAAACAAAGCATTTGAAAAATAAAAGGGAATTAAAATCAAAGCAATTCAAATTCTAGATATTTTAAAATTTTAAAATTCCTTATCCAAACACAACATTATAGGTTTTATTTACCATGGCATGGGTGCAAAATAACCTTGTTGATAATGATGACTTATAACTTATGTTATAATGAATAGGCAAGGGTGAATATTTCATTTTCAACTCAATTTATTCTATACTCAAGATCAAGATTTGAACTTAAACCACTTGTTAAAAAATACAAATGGCTATATCAATTATTGTTGATTAACTTTTTAAGATATATATTATCCACCATTAGATATAAATACATTTTTTTAACAAACTTTCTCAAGATTAGTCATTTTTACTCAGCTCAACCTTTATTGATAAAATTTAAAATTAAGTCTTACTAATCATTTAAGTTACTTTTCTTTTATTATTACATGAGTTAATTTTTAATTATTTTATTTCGCAAACAGATTAATTCACAAAGTTAATATAAGCTATCTTTTTTTAAAAAAAAAGGTCATTTATGAGGTTAAAAGTATATAATAATAATAATAATAATAATAAACTTTTAAAATTATAAATGGTCATTATAATAAATATATTCAAATTTTCATAATTATAATTTTTAATTTATTTCTAGAATTAATAACAACTATTAGTGTCATTGGCTATATATTAATTTTTCAAAGGGAAAATGAAGTATTATATATATATATATATATATATATATATATATATATATATATATATATATAAAATATGACTCAAAAGTAATTAACTATATGCATAGATATATACATGAATTTTGAAAATAAAAAATGAAACAGTTATCTGAAAACAATATAAATTAAATATTAATTCATTTGAATTCTATACTATTATTTTTATAACGATTAATATATTAATAACATTCTCTGAATTATGTAAAAAAAAAAATTAACATTTAATGAATGTATTAAAATAATATTAATTTTTAAATTTAAAGTTCAATATTTTTTTGTGCCATGATTTTTTATGTAATAGTATAAAGTTTATTTTACAAATATTGTCCTGAGTCAATGTATATTATTATAATTATAAACATTTAAATTATATTATTATAACTATAAATATTTAAAATTATTTTAATGTATTTTTATACTGTTATTTTTATAACAAATAATATACTCTTAATAACATTCAATGAATCTTAAAAAAAAGTCAATGAATGCATTAAAATAATATTACTTTTTAAATTAATTTTCAATATATGCGTTATGCAATGAATTTTTAAGTAGACCTTCATTTTTTTTTAAATCTAACTTCCTAATTCATCATAAGAAAAATAATTAATTTAATTGAGAGCCATAAACATAAACTTATCCTTTCTATCTTCTAAAATATCCCTATAAACTTTTTTGAATGAGAAATAATCATAATGTATTTTAAAAAACTAGAAATTCTATTGCTCAACACCATTTTAAGAAAACAAATACTCAATTTAGCCATAAGAAGGAAAAAAAATCCAAATATTAATTTTACTACTTTTTAATCCAACAGCCAAACAAGTCAAGTATTTGAAAACTTCTTTAAATAAGAGAGAGAATAATAATTTTTAAAATACTTTAATTAAATGCACATAAAAAAAAAAAAGAAGGCTTTATACATATCCGTTTTGTTTGTGACTCAACTGTTATGATGAAATTTGAGCAATACCAGGAAGGGAGGAAGGAATCATTTCATTTGTGCGAATATGAAGACGATGCTTACGAGGTGCTGAGGCTGTCAATGAACAATAACTCTAACTCTCTCTTTCCTTTGTTTCTCATTGTTATCCCAATTTCACTTCACTATCAAACTGAGACAAAACTTTAACTCTTCACCCTATTCTTCCAAGCTATGGAACCCTGGCTTCCCCAAGACGATTTTCTTCTCAAAAATGCCATCGAGGTACTCAAATTTCACAAACCCTACCCTCTTTTGTTACCACTCTTCAATTTCCACTACTCAATTCTGTTTTTTTTTTCTTTTTCTTTTTCTGGGACATTAAATTTTGTGAAATTAAGGTGTTTTTGTTTTTGATGTTGTTTCTTACTGGCATTCTGGTTGATTGTGTTTTTATGAATGTCTCTTCAATTTCCACTACTCAATTGTGTTTTTTCTTCTTCTGGTAACCTTAAATATGCGAAATTAATCTCTCTCTCTCTCTCTCTTTTTTTTTTGTTTCTTACTTGAATTCTGGCTGATTGTGTTGTTGTGAAAGGGCGGAGCGTCGCTGGAATCGCTGGCGAAAGGAGCGGTTCGGTTCTCGCGGCGGTTTTCCGTTACCGAATTGCGGGATCGGTGGCAGGCGCTGCTGTACGACCCGGACGTTTCCGCCGCGGCTCTAGCCGCGATGGCGCATTTGGAGGCCGCGAAGTACGGCGGAGCCGCGGGGACCAGCGAAGGTGGCGGAGGTGGGAAGAAGAGGAAATCTGAAAGTATCCGGAAGCATTACTTTGCAATGCAAAGAAGACTTCGCGGGTGCCGGCATTCCGATGCAAAGAACGCGACTGAGGGGTGTGAAGGTAAGTAGAATTTATGTTTAAACAGTGATGCTGTGAATAATATAATTCAGTTAGTGATGTTCCTATGTGGAAAACTATTGAGGATTTTTCTTTGCCTGATATGCCTGTTAATGTTGAAGGTAACGGTCGTGGGTTGGAAGTGAGAGTGAATTCGAAAGGTGAGTGTGGCAATGGTGGGTTGAGAATAAATGCTCCTGATGATGCTGTGTTGAGAGATGATGCTAAGAACGATTTGGAATGTCTCTTGAACTCGGCAAATGAGGATGGGCTTGTCTTTATGGATGTAGATAGGAAGGAGGTGACGGCTGTGGATAAGGATAAGCCTAGTTATGATAATTTTGATTTGATTCTGTCGAGTTCCCCTTGTGATGTTCAGGGTGATAGTGATGGCCGTGAGCCATTAGGTGGCGGTTGTGCTGATCAACATTGTGTTTCTGAGTCTGGAAACGATGCTGGATCCTCTGGTGCTGTGCAAAGTCCTCTCCCTGAACGCGGTGAGGGTTATATGATCTGTGTTCTTAACACTGAGGACACTGACATCCCGAGCAATGACCCTACAGATATACCCATTTTATTTCCTGAGTTGATGCCTCTGAAATCCCAACCAGTTATTCAAGAGTTGGGTTGTTTGGAATCTTCCATAAATAATAAAAGAAGAAATGAGTCAGACGGAAGCCTGAAGATAGAAGCCGTTCTTTCTCAGTCTTTTGCAGCTTTGCAAACAGTTTGGCAGGGGTTGATGCCTAATGTGAATTCAAGTCACCGACCTCTTGTTCTTGGACTGAAAAGTGAAAATCCTGGAAGAAACTCTACATCTGCAGTTTCTAGACAGAATAACAATGTGAATGCCAACATCAACCCAAGTCATGGTAGATTAGTTCGTGCAACTGTGATGCCTGCCTCAGATGGACATCTGAAACAAGAGGTAAAATTTGTTTTCCAGGGTGCTTTATAATTGGAAATTTCGTTAGGGAACTAATTTATGATTTTACTTTTATCTAGAAAATTTCATTGAAGTTGTATCATATAAACAGGAAACTAATGCTCCTGCTTCTGCACATTCAAAGGCTGAGGAACATACGGCTTTATCTAAATCAGAAGTAAAATCATTATCTCTCGATCAGGAAGGATGTGATATTAAAGACGACGACGATGAGGATAATGATAATGAACTTCCTAACTTTGCTGATGTTGAGGAAATGGTAAGTATAATGTGATGCATTGAATGGTAATAATTCCCCATGTTTTTGTTGTGTTAAGTTATTTCTCATATACTTGATGTTGCCTGGTCAGATTCTTGAAATGGATTTATCTCCAGCAGATCAAGATACAAATGCAAGTAGAGAAGGTAAATCATCTGAATTTTATAAGCTTTCTGTCTGTTAATAATATGCTGGTTGGTCTCGGCTAAAGTTCCAAATACCAATGGTTATGGCTAAAATATAGATTAAAATTTTGCGCTCTGATGTTTTATTACTAACATTGTTCCTCATTGGATTTATCAATGTCTAGGTATTTTAATGATGGTTGTCTTCTAATATTATAGTCTTTTGTTACAGTCTTGCAATTTCAACACGAACAAAGTAAGAGGACTATAATGAGATTGGAGCAAGGTGCTCAGTCCTCAATGGGAAGAGCCATTTCATCTCAGGGTGCATTTGCTGTAGTGTATGGGCGCATCCTGAAGACATACATTACTAAAAGCAAGGTGCAATTTTGAATATGCATTTGCTTTCCCTATATTTTCTTCCTCCCATGTCATTCTCATGAATGTTGTGAATTTTTATTTTAAGTATGTTTGATACCTTTTTAAGGAATGTTTGCATGCTGTTGTTATTTCCACCCTATATGATTTTCTGTCTTGCATAATTATGGTCTAATTATCATTGCATAACCATAAATGTTTTAGCTCTGGTAATATGGGAAACAAAATAGAAACAGACTAGCTTTAATTGGTATTGTGACTGTTAGTTGCTCATGCCTTTTGTGGCTACCATTGTTTTAATATAGTTTTGTGTAAAATCATTGGATTCTATTGTGGTCATCTCTAAAAAATTGTTGATGCTTAGTAGTGGTATCTGCATCTCTAATTCATTGAACGATATGCCCTTTGAGTGTGCCTTACTAAATATAAAATTCTGATTTTGGTATTTGCCTATTTGATACTGTTCCAGTAGTTTGTGATGTTTATTCCCAATATAAAAAATAAATTATTTTGCTCAGTCTGTACAATCTCTTTCTATTTCACAGGTTATACTTGGCAGAGAAACACATGATGTACATGTTGACATTGACTTGGGGAGAGAAGGGCAAGAGGCTACCAGAATATCTAGAAGACAGGTAAGATTTCTAAGAAGTTTTGGGTGCAAAATTCACGTGCATGGTTGATTTTGCTAATGATATAGATGTCTTGTAAGTTCATATATATATTCCCAGGGGAGCAGGGGGAATTGGGAAGGCTTTTTGTTATCATTGTTTAGAAAAAAGCATGAAATGATCTTTGTTCTTACTTGTAACAAAATCACTATTAAATGATTGGGATATTTCTGGAGCAAGACAAATAACGAATTTTTAAAAATATGTTATTAATATATTTGGAATGTAATGGTGTTCTTATGAATCTTTAGGTAATTGAACTAAAAAGTATTATGATCATGTCTAGATCTGCATCATTTTTGTTTTGCGTGAGCCCAATATTGATCAAGGACTAGAACAATAGTTGTTCAAGGAGAAAAGAAATTTTCTATTCCCTTACATTTAAATTTCCTCCACTTAATTTATAGTAGTATGAACTGTGAATTACTTTTTTGTATGATAGGCTGTAATAAAGTTGGAAGCAGATGGTTCTTTCATTATTATAAATCTTGGCAAGAGATCTATCTTCTTGAATGGCAAAGAAATTGCCACAGGACAAGCGCGGGGTCTTAGTGCTGGTAGTTTGATCGAGGTAACTGTCTTTCCTCTATTTTTAAAACTCTTTACATTATAATGCTACAATTTTGTTCCTTATCTTGAGAACATAATAATTTGTGATAAATGAATTCCATGCAGATTTTAGGCATTTCACTCATCTTTGAGACCAATAATGGTTGCGTGAGGAAGTTTTTAGAAAATGAGAATGAGAAGAGATGAAGATAAAAGAAAGACATATATCTACCTTGTATGCCCGAGATGGGGTATTTAACAACAGAAATGGCGTCGAAGTTCGAATGTTTAGAATTTTAGGATAGCATTCTTATGCCAGCCAAAAATAGAAGTTATACTGACTATTGATTTATGTTAATGTGTTGCCGATCGAAAGTCAGAATTCAAAGTGTACATATAGATAGAAAATGGAAAGGCTTCATAATAGATTATATAATATAATATGGCTGCTGTGCAATGGGAACTGGTTATTGTTGTTTAAGTTTCTTATGGCATTTTGATGTAATAGGGTTTTTTTTTAATGCAACTGACGTCCCCAAGTAAGAATAATCATCAATAAATCAATAAATAACTATGGAACATGGTTTCCAACAATGTTAAAGTCTCTCTCTCTCAATTTAATATAGGGTCTAAGAGGCCACCTTATATTGAGGCAGTTTTCCATGGGCAATCTAGAGTCTTTCCTTTATTTTTTTTTTTATAAGTTGTTTTACTGAATTTGGAGGACAGAACCTCACATTTTTTTAGCCATTGATTTATTACTATAATTTTTTTTATCATTCTCCCCTTTCACCGCTTAAAAACTACCACCCTGGTTGGTTTGTCGGAACATATGCTACCTTCAAGATAGGAGAAAAGCTCAAACAAGAGCTTTTGGACAAGAATTACATAATAAAAAAAACCTTATTTATTATGGCGGAATTGAGGGCGTCGTGAAGGTCAGTCCATGTTTTCAATATCCAATCAGCAAGTACTTGAGTTTGTAGCAATTCATTGCATAGTATATATCCAATCAACAAGTACATGGTTTGCACAGGTGAGGAACAAATTAATCAAGCACAAACCCCTTTCCTCGGATTTCATAGAGAAATGTAGAGGTGAATAAGTTAAAGAAGATTATCCTTTATTCCATTTTGAAATAAAAATATTGAACGAGTATCTCAGCATCTAATATACAGAAGGGATAAGGTTGAAAAAGCTAATAAATACGGAATGAAAATAACACAACTCCAAATCACTGTTAAGCAAAAACAAAAAGGAATTAGGTTATATAAAACTAGGATGATTTCACAACAATTTTCTGCATATCCCAATGGGAAAAGTGAGAAAGTAAAAAGAAAAAAAATGTCAGGAGTTGAAGCTTCATCTTAGAAACTGAATTTTATTAATTCAGCACAAATTTATGGAGTAAACCATGGAAGCAATGACGAGAAGGGAACCCTATCAAAACTACATTGTCGAATGGAACAAGAAATAAAAAGCTTTTGATTGGTTATCTAATTGAAGAACTCTGATGAAGCCCCTGAAAAAACATGGTTGTCCGTCAGACAAAGACTATATGTTTTTCCTTTTTATCATATTATTCCTATTTTCTTGTTTCTCATTAGTTACTTGTTTGGTGGATACTTTTCCTAAGAGCATCTCTGACAAAACACACGATTCCTTTTCTGTTATTAGTTGTGTTTGTAATTTATGTTATTTTTTAACCTTTGCCTCATTTGATATTCTCAGTTTCTCTCTTTATTTATTATTTTATTTACTAACATCCCTTTGAAAGGGTATTCAGAAAATGCAAATGCAATATATATTTTTCATGGATTATGTATTTTATGGCATATAATAACAATCTTACTTAACCTTAATGTACATTATGCTTCCCATCATTTATATATGTTAGTCAAGATTATGTATGGTTCACGAGCTAGTTATGCGCGCATCCTTATATTCACTTATAATTTATTCATGTACACATTTATATATATTTTACCATCTAAGAAGTTTTACTTCCATTCTAAGCTTAGAAATATTGATGCACAAGTCAATTAGCCAGTCCAATATTAGCCTATAGAACTTTGTTGGATGATTAAAGTGCAAGTTATTCGTGTATGGAAACTCTTGACATGGATAATCCAAACAATTTCTTATCTTTAGACATGGTTTTAATTGACTCCCACATATATTATCTACCAATATTTTCCAAATTCTTCTATAAACGGAATGTAACATAAGATTATTATATTTTGCTACGGCTTTTATCGTGAAATACAACAATATTAATTATTCTTTTTTTTTCTTTTTACAGAAACCAACTCATAGCATTTCATTGTGAATGATATCTGAAATACAACTAGGAATAAGATATATGGTAGATAGTAGGACTACCATGAGCAAATGCTTCTCTAGTTAAACTATATCTGATCTGCATTATTTGCTTGTCTCTTAACAAAATATATAAAATAGTTTGGAAAAGATATCTATACAGTTGTTAATAATAGAGCCAACTTCCGATAGTCAATGATGCTGCCTATGATTATGTCATACACCAGCTTACGATCTGTTTCAAAAATAAAATGAGACATGTTCATCTCAGACGCCCAATGTAATTAGGCTTGAATCAATCCCATAGCCTCACCCTCTCTAACACCGAAATGCAAGCCTTGACCTGGAAGATCTAGCCACAACAGAGGCTCCAAATTTATCTCGAACACATGCAACAAGTTCCCAACTAATTTTTTGAACATGAGAGTAGAAACCTGCATCAATATTACATTTGTACTATCCAACACATCAATATTCTTTTTTATATTCACCTTTTGGTTCACTTAAATGAAACCGAGATCGAGACATCCATTAGGAGAGAGGTGTTGAAGCTTTACTACATTAAATATTAAAGAAGGTGGTGTACTTTATGAATAACTTATCTATTATGCTTGATGTTGGTCTAGACAAAACAGTACGCCCAATTAAGTTATTGTTTCAAAGAAATACTAAAATAATAATGTGTT
Organism: Glycine max; assembly: GCF_000004515.6. Taxonomy (NCBI): domain Eukaryota; kingdom Viridiplantae; phylum Streptophyta; class Magnoliopsida; order Fabales; family Fabaceae; genus Glycine; species Glycine max. Next base: position 4,634,244 of record NC_016089.4, on the reverse strand, counting down.
GTGAAACTAAGAACTTCATTACATATGGTTTGAAGTATTGGATTATGATTTTAAAATATGTTTTCTAATATAAATTTGTGATATTTAATTAAGATTTTTAAATGATATAAAAAAAGTTTTATGGTATTTAATTAAGACTATTAAATTTTTTAAAGCCAACAATAAAATCTAATGATATTTAACAAAATTTGATAAATTATTGTTTATACGATGAATTTGAATAGATTTTATGTGACTTTTTTTTAAAGATGTACAACTATCACACCTATAAGACAATCTTATCAAAACTCTAGAGATTTTATTAGACTTTTTTCCTTCTTATTACACATAATCTCTTCTTGTTGAAGGTGATATAAACACATACAATAATTCATAATTTTCTTTGCAAAGAATGTCGTTGTGATGCATTTTTAAGTGAACATCTTCATCTTTTAGACTCAAGCAAAAATAATAAAATGCTAATGCATGCATAAAGAGCTAATATAAGAGAATATGGAACTATAAAATTAATTATCAATTAGAAAATAAAAAAATTATTGATTATAATTTTTCATAAAAAAATGTTGTTGTGATGAATTTCTAAGTGAACCAACAGTCTAATATTCATCTTTTACTAGATAATGAAGATCGTAATTTTAAACCTAATAATTCAAATTCAAGAATGAGAACAAAAGATGCTAATGCATTAAAGACTAGTATGTAAAAATGTAAAGCTAGAATCCATTAGCTTATTAGAAAATAAAATAAAAAATTATTATCGTCACCACTCAGATATGGGCGTCGCTGTATAAACAACCGTGACTCACTAAACCGAACACAAAATGCAAAACTACAAATACAACAAAAGAAAAAATAAATAATAAAAAAAGTACCGTCCTCTTCTTCCCTTCTATTTTCCATTTTTTTTTCTCTGCAATGTAAACAGAAGTGCATATGCATTGGAGAAGGTGAAGCTAGCCACTCACCCAAAAGATCTCTGACTCCATTCAGTGAAGTGTACTTTTTTTTTTTTTACACAACAGAAAAAAGAAGCAACCCCGTTCGTTGATCGACCATCAAAACCACCATTTCACATCTCTCCATCCAACGGTCCCCATTCATTCAATCCTTGATTGAGTCAAATATCTCTGATCCCACAGCACTGAAACTCAAGTCTCAAAATGTGTTCTCTTCGTCTTCACCTATTCCTTTTAGTGGCAGCTTCAACAAGCTCATTATTCGAATCCGCAACAACACACTGGAGCGACAAGCAGGCTCTGAAAGACCTAAAGAACAACCTCGACCCTTCCTCCATAACTCCAGGCTCGTGCCTTTATTCATGGGACTTCTCCCTCGACCCCTGCGACAACCTCTTCAGCGACAACTTCACCTGCGGCTTCAGGTGCGACGCCGTCGTTTCGGGAGCCACCCGCGTCACCGAACTCGCCCTCGACCCAGCTGGTTACACGGGCCCACTCGTCATAAACCACCACAACAACCTCCCATTCCTCCAAAGCCTCGACCTTTCCAACAACTACTTCTCAGGCCCAATCCCCGACTCACTATCCAACTTAACTCGCTTAACTCGACTCGGTCTGTCCAAAAACTCCTTCTCAGGCCCAATCCCTTCTTCCCTCGGTTCCCTTATAAACCTTCAAGAGCTCTACCTCGACAACAACAACCTTAACGGAACTCTCCCCGTTAGTTTCGACGGCCTCACAAATCTCAAACGCCTCGAACTCCAGTCCAACTCCCTAAACGGTGTCCTTCCCGATCTAACCTCTCTGAAAAATCTTTACTTTTTGGACCTCAGTTTTAATTCCCTCACCGGAGGTTTTCCCTCGAACTTGCCAGATTCGTTGGTGCAGATTTCCATCCGCAACAACAGCTTAAACGGTGCGTTTGAATCTGATGCCTTGAAAAGCTTCTCCTACTTGCAAGTCTTGGATTTGAGCTCGAACAGGCTCAATGGCTCCCTGCCGTTGAGCTTGTTCGAGCTCCCGTCCTTGCAACAACTGACTCTATCATTCAACGGGTTTTCCGGGATCAAACCGCCATCGTTTGCTTTTGACGGTGGCGTCGCCGTCCCAAGCGAGCTGATAGCAGTTGATCTGAGTAACAACGAGCTAGGGGGGTTTCTGCCGATGTTTTTCTCGTTAATGCCGAAGCTTTCGTCTTTGTCGTTGGAGAATAACAAGTTTGTCGGAATGATACCGACCCAGTATGCGTTGAAGACGGTTTTTCCCGAACCGGGGGTGGAACCGTTCGAGAGGCTTTTGTTGGGGGGGAACTACTTGTTCGGAGGGATTCCAAGTGCGCTAATGGCGCTTGAACCGGGTTCTGCCAACGTCAGGCTTGTGGATAATTGCTTCTATAGGTGTCCTCTTAGTTTCTTCTTTTGTCAGGGTGGGGAACAGAAGTCTTACGAAGAGTGTAAGAGGTTCAGCCACTTCATCCCTTAGATGAAGAGTCTTTAATCTTTCATCATGTTCATGCAGAGTTTCTCTTTTGCATTCTCTATGTTCTTTCTTTCTTCCATTCTAATTTAATGGTACTTTTTTTTTTTTTTGAATTTGTTACTCTTGCTAATTTTGATTATGTAATTTTGGTTTATTTAATGTTTTCCACCATTTATCGAAAATATTAACATATTGTTTTTTTTATAAGATTAACATATTTTTCTTATGAACCTCACTTCAATGTATTCAAATCGTTATATGAACATTTTTATTAAATATTGAGTATTATGTAATAAAAATACACTAAAATCATGTAATTAAAATTAAAATAATAAGAATCAAATTCATAAACATAGAAAAATTGGAGAGATAAATTTGCAAAATGATCATAAGAAAAAGAACTAAAAATGTAATTCAGTAAAAATCGAAGAAAATGGAGGAAGTAAGACACATTTTCAAACATTAAAATACAAAATAAAAAAGAAAATTTTTATTGTTTTGACCTTTGAGAATAAGAGTACTTTTTAAGTTTTCCTGTTATCTACATATACACTAAATTTGGAAAATGACAAATAAACTAAGAGAATTAAAAGTGCACCTTAGCCCTTTAAAATATTGTTATAGGAAAACTATAAACTTCTGCTTTTGGGTGTTGATTAAAATTGAAAAGGTGATTTAATGATAGGGAATCTTGTGTTTAAATACAAAAGAATCGTGATATGTTGAAAGGGAATTCAGTTAGGAGGGAGATTATGAAGGAAGTTGTCTTGTTTTTTGGGTTCAAATACTGCAAGATTTTGTGTGCCTTGTATGACACTCGGAACGTTGTAAGCATGTGTCTGTCTCAGACAGAGGCAAGCACGTTTTGGGGCATGCCCAGAATAATGGATGGAGAAGTCTGCCCCACTGTCATATTGTGGTGGGCTCTGTTTTGGGCTAACTATCTTGATGGTGTTTCCATATTTCGGCCAACTACCAATTGTCCCACCAAGTTGAGCATTTGGATCCAAACCCAAATTGTAACTCGGGGTTCGTTTTCTTAAAGTTATGTCTAATACCTAATACCGATAAATGATTCCTTGGTCACTCTCTAGTTTAAAGAGAGACAGAGAAACAGTGGGAAACAGTAGAAAATTTCTCTTGTTAAAATTGCCAAATAGTTTCAAACTTAACAAATATTATATGGATTAAATGAGTACCAATGTCTAACCATGTAGTGAAATTTGTTTGGTGACATGACTATATTAGTGTTACATTACATCCTTTTGGTTCCTCTAAGAAAATTGGGGTTTGATAGTACATGAAAGTTTATGAAATATGATAACAGTTAATAATTTTTAGAAAATTCACTTTAAATATCAGTATGCATAAAACATTGTGATGATGGGAGTTAATGTGATTAAAATTGGGTAAGTGGTCATCTCCTATCATACTAATTATAGATTTAGCATACCTGATTAAAATAGCATGCCTTATCGAGAAAGATAAATTTGTCACTAAAATAATTGTCAATGTGGTCATACTGACTATATAGGACGAAAATATCAATAAAATACCATCTTTGGACGTAAATATTAGTAATTTTTTGTTGAATGAAAATGTCAATATTTTTTTATTGAAAGAAAATATCAGTAATTTCTTTTTTGACCTAAATGTCAATATGTTTCATTGAACGAAAATGTCAATCAGTTATTATTATTGGACCTAAATATCAATATATTTTTTGTTAAACTAGTTTGTTAGACTTAGAAATTTTATTTCATTTAAGGGTAAAATATAATTTTAGGAAAATTTTTGTCATTTTTTATTGTTAAAAACATAACATTACAATAATCACTACAAAAATATATTGACAAACATAATTTAAAACAAACATAATAATAACAATAATTTGTTTGTTAGAATTATCCAAAATAAACATTGTATTAGTTTATCAAAATAAACATGATAACAATGTACCAATCATTATAATTTTTTTCAAATTATAATAATTAGTCACAATTTACTATAAATAAAAGACAAACATATCTCATATTTCACTTATTCAAATCTTGACTATTTTATTAACAATGAGGAACAAAAATTAATAGCCAAATATATTTGTCACACCTTGAGGAACTAAATTTTATATTTTCATATTTTAAGGACGTATTTGTCAATGAATTCCACATTCAAAAACAAAAGTGATAATTTACCCTATTCCTAGAGAAATATTATATGACAAATATATTTCTATATTGGCAGTTAGAGATGACTACGTTGACAATCATTTTAGTGACTAATTCATCCTTATGTGCCATATAGACTATTTTATTAATGATAATGGACGAAAGTTAATGCCGGATATATTTGTCACACTTTTTATCCTTTTGAAAACTAAATTTTGTATTTTCATTTTTTAAGGATGCATTTATCAACAAATTATACATTTGAGGGATAAAAATGAATATTTATCTAAAAAAGAAAGAAACTATTCAAACCAAATCAAACGACAAATTGATCCAACCGATATTTAAATATTTATAACACCACCTTTTTACACACTTTTCACTCTAAGTTAAAATGTATTAAAATTATAAAATTATCAGCGATATTCACAAATGATTTTTTAAATCATTTTAAACCTATAATAAAGTTTTAAAAAGTGCATTTGAGAGATGGAAAATACGTATTAAGATGAGTGACGTGCCAAAAAATTTATTTTTTTTTGAAAATTTGTTGTAAGTATATGCTGAAAATTACTACTTGTTGCTAAATGTTAATAGTTCGAGTCATTTTCCACTAAAGACGCACAGACTTGGAACAATCAATATATTGCTTACAGTGACGAAACATGTAATTTTAAATCATTATTATAAAAGGCTTATGAGCTCGGAGAGTCGTAACAGGTACATTCTCTTTTCTTTTTCAGTTTTTGTTGAACTCAATCAACTAGTGTCCAAGGCACTAGCTAGTGGCTTCCAAGAAGTGAAGTCAAGGTAATTCGAAGTAGCCATCAGAGGCACATGACTGTCAACAAAATTGTGTGTTGTGCATGGATGGCAATTCAATGAGATGAGCATCAACAATTTTTGCTTTTCAAATATCTCTAATAGTCTAATGGTATTAACTTGAAATTTTGATTTTTAATGGTATGGTGTCTGTCGACTGACATCATATGTTCATATAGTCGATATTACCTAATTGAATAAATATTTATTGTTGTAATCTAATGACATTAACATATACACACTCTTCATTCTATCAAATTCTTTCCTATAACTAGTTGTTCATGATTCACATTTCAAACTCTAACATAAACCAAGTTTATTTTTTATAATCTGAGATACCTTCAACTGAGAATAAAAGAATAATTCTTAAAAGATCATATCAAATCTTTGATCGCATACTTAAAAGATCAAGTTGTATATGAATCATGCCACATGATCTTGGTAACAACACCTTAAATAGTAAATACTAGTAAGCCATAAGTTGTCTCGGACAAGTACCACCAGTTCTTAATTCAGAAACATCTCCAAATGGCCATATATACACACTTAGCAAATCCTTAATGTTCCTTCTCATTTTCTCATCTCTTGCCTCAATTTCAGAGCCATGTCACGTGGTGGACAAAGAAGCATTACTCGAATTCAAGAGCAGGATCGCCTTTGACCCTTCAAAACAGCTACATTCTTGGACATCAATGCGTTATTCGAATTGGTGTAGTGTTCGACGTCAATGACATCCCTCTAGAAACATACATGTCAGGAACGTTGATCTTGGAAACTTGTCTGGTTTGCAAGTTTTGGACCTTTGCAATCTGAAGCAATTGCATGGTCCAATACCTCCAGAACTGGCCACATTATCCCACTTGAGAAAGTTTTTTCTCTACTCAAACAAGTTCAATGGTGGCATTCCAGCAAACATTCCAAAACCTTTCGCGGCTCGAAAACTTGTACCTTGACAACAACCACTTATCTGGTAATGTTCTTCTTCTGTCTTTGCCTCATTGAAGTCTCTTTCAGAACTTGGTCTATCTGGGAACAAGTTTTCTGGGAGGATTCCCCTTCTTCCATTGGAAGCATGGTGTTTCCCACTAGGCTTGATATTCACCAAAACAATTTCCATGGCAACATTCCTAATAGCATTGGCAATCTTGTAAATTTCAAGGGCTTGGATTTCTCTTAGAATCAGATTGGTGGAAGAATTCCAGAATCAATTGGGAGACTCTCACAATCGGTTTTTCTAGATCTTATGCATAATAGTGTCATTGGGAGCCTCCCTTTTTCTATTGGGGATTTAATTTCTATAACGTTTTGCAGGTTATCAGAAAACATGCTAAACGGAATTTTGCCTTATTCCATTGGAAAACTCAAGAATATGCAAAGGCTAATTCTTGAGAACAACAAACATACTGGGATGTTACCTGCCACCATTGGCCATCTAACCAATTTAACTGATTTATTTTTTGCAAACAATGAATTCAGTGGCAAAATTCCACCATCCTTTGACAATTTAATTAACCTTCAAACACTTGATTTGTCAAGGAACTGAATTTCTGGTAGACTTCCCTCTCAACTTGCTAAACTACAGAGTTTGCAAACCTTAGACTTGTCATTCAACCCACTAGGACTAACCAAAGTACCTAAATGATTTTCCAAATTGAGAGTTTTTCAGTTAAAATTGGCTAACACAGGAATTGAAGGTCAACTTCCAAAGTGGCTTTCATATTCATCAGTGGCAACCCTTGACTTGTCAAGCAATGCATTAACGAGGAAATTGCCATGGTGGATTGGAAACATGACTCGTCTTTCCTTCCTAAACTTGTCAAACAACGAGTTCATGAAGGAGTGTGAAAATATTTTTATTTTCAAAAGTCATTTTCCTCGATCAATCTTCAAACTTCAAACCGTGCCATTATTGATACTTTCTGACTTCGAGCCACCCACGCTGTCACTAAAGTCTGAATGTAAGCCTTGTACAAATCACATTAAAATGGATTTTTAATAAAATGAAAGAAGGAGCCTAGCATGGATCACTTTCATAAGTGGTCTATGATGCACAACTTTTAATAAATGTTAGATTCTTTCTATTCTTACCATTATATCATACATCATCCACACAAGATTATATTTCTCACTAAAAAATATAATTATTTTTTCCCAACTACCACTACCTCTCCAGTCCTTTCTCGCCATCACAACACCACTGTCTTTAGTGACCAACATAATACGTTGCCTCCGGGGGACCTAAATTTCTACGGTGAAATTTCGACAATGGTACAAAATCACCGTAATATGTTTAAACTCGATGATGATCCTAGAAACTATGATCCTTCGCTGCTCATGTTCAGCTTGTTGGGATTTCCCTTCTTAGAAATCTTACTTTAATAAAAAGAGAGAGAAAAATGCCCCAACTGCCCAACAGAGAACTGTTCGAACCTGTTGGAAATGGCGGAGAAGAGGAAGGAGAATTAGAAGTGGTGGAAAAGATAAGAAAAACTGTCGCTACCATTGGAACCTCCTCCGATGGTGGCGCACGGCGACACACTATGGCCACTGAATGTTCATGTAAATTTTGGTCTCTAGAGTTTCTCTTTTGCATTCTCTATGTTCTTTCTTTCTTCCATTCTAACTTAATGGTAATTTTTTTTTGAATTTGTTACTCTTATTTTTGTTTCTTCCTAGTCGGGGAACCCAAGGCTCTATAAAACAAACTTCAAAGACTAGTTCTATATTGATTTGGAATGAAGATCACCAAATGTAGCTTTTGTAGTTGGGGAACCCAAGGCTCTATAAAACCCCACACTATCTCATCCTTCCAACTATAGCAACAAAGCCTTGTCCCACTAGATGAGGTCAGCTACATGGATTACATTATGTCATTCAGATCGATTAAAGACCAAAGTTTCATCGATGTCATCTACCATAAAATCTGCTACGCCATTTTGCCATGGCACTGCCATTTAACGATGCAAGAAGCTAAAGATGATTTCGTGTTTTATTTTTGGTGATCAATTCTGAATACCATTTTTCTAAAACTGAAGAACAGAGCTAAATTTCATGTGGCAGTACTACATATAAAGTAAATATGCACTATATTGAAGTTGAACATAGAACAATAAAACAAGCTATAAGCAAGGAAAGGAAACTATCACAAGAAAATCATGTTCAAATGTCACAATAGTCATCCTGTTTAAAAATGAATGATCTTTTTTAGTCTTGAACATCATGCGGCGATGCATTCAAAATTGACTTGTATATATGCTAACATCAAATAATGACCTCCTCAACATTATTGCTCTAAAGCTAAAAATATTCTACTATCGAATCCTGCATACATTGAAAAGTATAAAAATGCATGAAATAGAATGAATCCCATCTACTTTAGAGATGACATTACTTCCAAGGGTAAATTATTACAAAAAATCATGTCTTGTGTTTTGCTACCTTTCAAGTTAGAAACTCAAAATATACAAAGCTAGCTATGGATATGGCAGATATCTATAAAACGAATACATGAAACTAGCTAAATTCTGATAAAATTAACATTTTCCCCAAACAAGTCTAACACACAGAATAATTAACACCTCTTACAAGATCACATGTAACCAGAATAAATAAAGAAAAAGGGGGAACAAATGTAGCTGCTGTACAAGAACAAGAAGAAGGCCGCACGAGGTTTCTTTGGTTTCATAGCATCAAACTTTTGCTTGCTCTTCTTTTGCTTTGCTTTGAATTTCTTTCTCGAATTAGTCTGTCGCACTGATCTTTTGATTCTTCGTTTGATTTAATCCACAACACTTGCTGAAAAATCCATTGTAACATAGCAATTAGTTATGTAAACTATTTCAGAATAACATTTATCTGGAACTATCAATCCGACACCCTCTCCTTCCCAAAAAAAACAGCACCTGAAGCCCGATGAATAAACCTATACATTCTCATTGGAACTTCGAAATGCCATCATTGTATTCAGTCCCTGGTCTAAAGTCTGAAGCCATCACATAAATATCAAGAACAGAATCCCACCCAACTTTTATCATCTATTTACCCTTTTCCTCCACTTTTAAACAATTAAATGTTAGATTCCAATCTCTCAATGGATGCAAAATTCTATCAAAAGAAATAAAGAGTATTCTCAAACAAAGAACCACCCACCCTCAGCTTCCCAACATTTGAAACAATACAAACACTTGCAATACACAACCCAGAGAAAATGACGACAAAGTCAAAAGAAAAAATTACCACAGAAAAATAAGGTGGCTTTACTCATCAATTTCGTCAAACTCCCCACTTTTCTGCTAAGCAGCAGAAAATAAATTGAATATTCCATAACCGGACAAATAGGAGACAACTCAATAGCAAGGAAAATGAGTGATTGCTTACCATTTTATTGTTAAATTCTGCCATTGCTCTATCAAATTCTATACGTTTTTCTGAGGCTATATCATAGTATTTAACCTTCTCCTGTCAGATACAAGTGCTGTTAACATAGAACTCGGCTGAAATAATTTATTCTATTTGCTAAGACCTAAATGAGTAAACTATATGCAAACTTCATGCTCCATTTTGCCAAGTAATCAAACAGGAAACAAACTTCAAAAACTGGTTCTATATTGATTTTGAATGAACATCAGAAAATGAGCATGGGCGCTAATAAAAACATTAGGAAAAACACACCACAAAAGGTAGTTGTTGTAGTTGAGGGAGTCCAAGGCTCTATAAAACCCCACACTATCTTGTCCTTCTAGCAAGAGCAACAAAACCTTATCCCATTAGGTGAGGTGAGGTCGGCTACATGGATTACATGATGTCATTCAGATTGGTTAAAGACCAAATTTTCATCGATGTTATCTACCATAAAATCCACCCCGCCATTTTGTCATGCTGCCACCATTTAACAACGCAAGAAACTGAAGATATGACAAAGGAAGCCGTGTGTTACATGTTATAAAACAACATTGGATCCTCAACACGAATAAGAACATAACATATGACAAAAGAAGCCGTGTCTGCAATTGTTATAAAAGAATGTCAACTGAATATAACTAACTTTGCTCATTTTAACATAACACGAATTAATGCAAAGAGAAATTCTACTCTGATTCTCTCCATCCTCTCTCTTTTCTCTTCTAATGAATCTTTTGTACCTTGTAACGAACTCCGTAACAAGAAACTTAATTATCTATCAAACTAACTCTAGCAAACCTTGTGGTCACATTGATGCTTGTTAGTGTTATATATAGATATGCATAGTGATCCACACCATACTACAAAATAAAGATTGTTAGTAACAAAGCAATTGAAAACATGAAAAGTACAATCTTTTTCATTTTCGTCCAAGACTGATCTTCTTCACTGTGAGGCCACACGAGCTGTCAACATTAACTGAATTCTACAAACAAGAGAGCATATTCCCCCACTCAATGACGTAATATGGCAGTGTTTACGCTGAAATTTGGTAAACAATCGCTAGTCTAAGTTAATTGCTTGCGAGATCAACTAGTGAATCTCAGGAGCATGCCATTTGTGTGTTCGCTTTAAACGTAAAGCCTTTAATGTTCATCATTGCAACAAACATTCATTGGTTCGAAATTTGCAGAAAGGAAAATTCTTTGACAGAATCGAAATGCTGAAAGTAACTTGACAAGGGAAGATAAATTGCAGAATTAAAAGGCTCAACGAGTTCATTCGATCGAATGAACCATTTAAAAGACAGGAATTATAAAGTGAAACGTAAATTGCATTGCATTCGAAATGTAAAGTTTACAGGAACTTAAAATGGTCCACAAACATACATTCTCCTTGCGTACTCGTTTCTCTCTGCGCTGGGTACTTTGAGTGTATAAGGATTTGTATAAATGATTTGCGACCTCGAAATCTGACTAAAAACTGCTATATATAGACATTCGAAAATAAACTGTCCTAACGGTCGAACATTATCCTAATGCCAAGTGTCCTGCTACGTACACCTTGCATGCATATAACTGCTCTTTAGAACGGTTATCCACATTGCTCGAAGTCGAACTGATTTTGTGAAGTTTTGTTAGAAATTGTGCTAAGTCCAGAAATCTTGCTGCCTTGACTTCGACTCGACCATACACCAGTTCGAATCGCCCAATGGTTCGAAGCCCTTTTTCTTGTCTTAGCCTTATACTTCATAAATACTTCTTTGATCCCGTGAATCCCTTTCAATAAACTCTTCTTTCTTTTCGATTCGAACAGGATCTGACAAGACTCTTACTCTTTAATACGCTTCGAAATTCAAGACGACATCTAATGCGTATTTAGAGCATATTTTAGCTCATAAAAAATATGGGCTAACAAATTGCCCCCAAAAAATGTCTGCTTCGATTCGAGATCGAAGGAAGATGAGAAGTTGACATTTTTTCTCTTCTTCTAACAGTTTCCCTGGAACGGCGACACGATGGCACGTTTAATGGTAACCGTCGCCTCGATCTCCCACTACCCATCATTAATTCCACCTTTCTAGGCAGAGTGGGACACGTGTCACGCTGGGGAGTCAAAAGGGAAATCTGATGTGATTGATTTTTGACCCTTGATTCTTATTATATTGTTTTTCCTTTTTTTTAAAGTGAAACTCCATAAATAGCGCCAGAACTCCAGACAAAAAAAAAACCCCTTCAGCTTCTTCCAAAAACCTTTCTTCTTCTTTGCTTCCGAAACCTTTTCTTCTTCTTTGCTTCCATTATTTCCGGCGAAACCTTTCCATTTCCAGATATCAACTTGCTACTCCTTTCATCATCAACCTCACCGTATCTCTGAGCTTTGCCATTGTTCTCCGTGAGTCCAAGCTTTTACTCACTGATTCTATCAGCTACCAAACCCTTCACGAGAAAATCATCCCTTTTCAGATTTCTTATAATGTCGCAAGGACAAGCAGTTCCGTTTGCTGGGAAATGGCACCGTTTTACAGTCAGGACTGATGGAGAAAAGGTGGTTCCAGAACCACATGGTGACGCCGAACACACAGAAACCTAGGAATCGGAGGTGATGATCCCTTTCGCAGTGGAAAGAACAGTTTACGCTTTCGGTGGACCCCTGCCAGACCAAGCATCACTTTCGAGTAAAATGAACAAGGTATTTCCCTGCTACCCAACTTGCGAACCTAGGGTTTTTGATAGTGAGCCTTACAACTTTAATTGTTTAAGCAAACCCCACAAACTCTTTCGATCCGCCCCGTCAATAGCCCATAGGGATTACCTACCTTGGCTTGATCGAGTCGAACAAGCGTATGAGGATTTCTGGAAGACACATGGCATCTTTGATTTGATACAATTCTCTCGATCTGGTCCTGAATATCGACCAGAAATGCTGATAGCAGCTATGCACTTTTTCGAGTCTTCTACCAACACCTTTCAATTTAAATGTGGTATGATGACCCCCACTCTCTTAGATGTAGCCGCCCTCACAGGCCTTAGGCCTAGCGGAGAAACTTATGACCCCACTAATTCTAGTGACAATATCAAGCTAGTATATAAGGAGAATACCTTTTCCAAATATATAGCTGAACACAAAGGACCCGTCGAAGAGGAGGTTTCCGATGAAGAGCACGTAGCCTTCTTAACCCTGTGGCTATCCCACTATGTCTTCTGCACGAAATCCTTGCAAGTAGCCAAAAGATTTATTCCAATGGCATTACAAATTCATGAAGGTCAGAACTTTGGATTTGGACGCCTCTTGTTAGCAGTGCTATACGAATCGCTTGGTGAGGCATGTGATGATCTGAAGAAATCGAAGGATGGGTCTTCCTTCTTAGTGTCCGGACCTATGTGGCTTCTCCAATTGTGGCTTAATGCCACTTTCGAACAAGAAATGGGATTAATAATCCCAGAAGATTATGCTGAAGAAGTTGCGAATCGCTCGATCGAAGGCCAGAGAGCACTTCGATTAACACCCAAGACCTTAGATCAAAACCCACAAAAGCTGTTCCTAAAGTACATGAGGATTTTTCTGAGCTTTGACAAGTTTCTTCCCCAACATGCTCCATTCATTAGTCGAGAGGTTGGCCCGGCCTGGTTCACTGACTATTTTCCTGCTGTCGATCCGGACAATGAAGAAGAAGTGAACGAAATATGGTCATTTTACTTGAATCCACAGATCCTGTCTTGTCGTACAGGTGTTCAATCGAACTATTTAGGCCTGGTTGGATACCAGCCTAATTTGGTTTCAAGACAATTTGGCCTCTCGCAAATCCGTCCTAAAAGCTTGTTCGAAGATCCTCGAGACGTTATAAGAGGGGCCAATCTTTCGGAAAAGACTTTCAAGAAGTTTTTGAAGATTTCTCTTGATGAAAAATATAACCTGCATCCTTTTGAGTTCAACCATTCCCATTTCTGCACCATGGGGTTTGTTACCTGGTGGGAGAAATATTATTCGACCCGTTCAGTTGGAGACACTACTATCATGATCTCCAGACTTGAGAGTGGTTTTACACAACCAACGGTCGAGAATATCCGCTCAAACCTTCAAGCTCGAGGTATTAAATTACTTTTGACTTTCTAAATTGATATGTATTTTTGCCTTTTCTAATATTCTTATTTTTCAGGCAAAACAATCATGACGAAGAAAAGTGCTGAAACGTCTCGAGCTGATGTGAGACCCAAGAAACCCACTGGGGTGAAGATCCAAGAAGGGAAACAAGAAGAGAAGGTAACTCTTCTGAACTTATCTCTTACTCTTAACGTCTTGCCTCATATTTCTTTATTTTTTCAGAGTCAAAAGAAAGATGATAGCATTGATACTACCACGACTTCAAAACGCTCGAAGCATGCGATCGTCGAATTAGACGAAGAGAAAGATGCAAGTTTTATTTCTAATGTCAATATTATAGCTTTCTTTCAAGTCTATATTCTGACAATTCTTTACCCTCGTAATGCAGGAAGAAGAGGAAAGACCTCTTATAAGAAAAAGAAAGTTACCTGCGACTTCGACCAAGTCTGCTGAACAAACAGAGGCAGGCAATTCCCAGGCTCAAATGCCTAAGAAGAAAAAGAAAGTGAAGCAGGTCGAGCCTGAACCTTCTGTGGCTGTTGAGGGTGGTGAGCCAATCAAGAAGAAAAAGAAAAAAACCAAGCCTTCAAAAGAACAAGGTGACAATCAACCTGTTGACGTCCAACCACCTTCGACCGATATTGACGGCACTGAAGTAGAGGCTACTCCTTCTGTTGCTGAGATGGGCAACCCTGTCGATCAACCGGACTCACCACAAGAACAACCTGCCGTCGAGGTATCATCCTCTTAATGTGTTTTAAATCATAGCTTATACGAAACTATTTGTTAAGCTTTTTCCATGATAATTCGAATCAGGTACAACAAAATGTTTCTATAGAAGAAATACCCTCACATGCTCGAACATCTCCCGCTCCTGAGATGGATGCAGTGAATGTTGAGGAACAGGGTGAAGGTCAAGGCATTGGATCCAGCAGTCCTCATGGATCGAGTCAGAAAAGTTCATCCGAAGAAAACTTTTCCGATGAAGAGGCCGTAGAAGAGGCTGAAGCTGGAGGTTCGAACATTTACTCGGCGTCTTCGACATCTAAGCTTTCCGCTAGCATAGGGATCGCAGAAGATACATTCATTCAAATGCAAGACGAAGACCCTGCTGCAGCCCTTCGACTCCTGCTGACCACAAGTCAAGCCAACACCTCTAGTGAAAAGATTCCTGGTGCTTCGTCCTCATCTGATGCCGAAATAAACTCTTCAGTACGCCAAGATTCTCTGCTCTTGAAGTTATCCATGGAATACGCACGGGAAGATGTGCTTAAATCCATTGAAGAGAACCCCTCTGCTGCCTTTGGGCACCTGAACTTTTTGAAGAAATTGCACAACCCCCTTACCTCTGATGAGATTCTAGGCAAAGTTATCCAAATCGAGGCCATCATTGACCAATTTGCAAGTACTGTGCAGAAAAAACGCGAAAATGGCGCCAGACTGGATGCCCAGAAACAGGCACATATCCTTCTGCTCGAGAAAGCGCGAGCTGCTCAACATGAAGTCGAACGTCTCACCAAAGAGGCGAAAGAAGGATCTTCTGAGATCAAAGCCTGTGATGATAACATCTCCTCCTGGGAGGCAACTATTACGGATTTGCTGTCTCAGGTCGATGATCTAAGGCAAAAAATTGTGACGGAGCAGGCCAAACGCAAGGAACTCCAGGAGAAGGCCGCTAATTCGATTCAGAAACTGGTTGCCAAAAAAGGGAAGGAAGGCCTGAAGGCCTTTAGCGCATCTCAAGCTGTAGCAGATGAGGCGAGAGTTATGGAGAGTGCTGACCAGGTCTTAACTAAAGAGATGGCCACCTTGAAGAAACTATATGAGGACTTGGTCATGCATTAGTAGAACTTATAATTTCTTTATTTCGAATTCTGTATTTCGATTCTACTTTTGATGTAATACTGACACAGGCCCTTTTGTGGCAATTTACTGTTATCGCCATTTTTATGTTTCCAGTATTTCTCTCATTCTATGCTTATTTTAACTTCGAGCAGTATTGGTTTATATTTTTTCAAATACTTACCATTTATGCTCAAAGTACGTTTCTGAGGGGTTAGCTCCTCTAACTCATAAGCACCATTCGAATAGATCTGAATTATTTTAAACGGTCCTTCCCAATTTGGGGACCATTTGCCCAAGGCTCGATCCTTACTATCCATGGGCAGGATAACCTTCCAAACTAAATCTCCAATATTAAAAGTTTTTGACTTCACTTTCTTATTATAAGCTTTAGCAACTCTTTCTTTTTGTTTAGTCAAAACTTCTAATGCACTTAATCTCTCCTCATCTAAATCAACCAACTCATCTGACATCATTTTCCAATAATGGTCGATTGGAATGTCCATTTGTTTTTGTACCCTGGCTGATTGCAAATGTATTTCGACCGGAAGTACAGCATCATGCCCATAAGTCAGTCGAAATGGGGTAGTATTAGTTGATTCCTTAGGAGAATTTCTACATGCCCATAGAACTTGATCTAACGTTTTATTCCAATTTCTTGGCTTTTGGGCAATGTGTTTTTTAATCAAGTTAATTACAATCTTATTGGCTGCTTCGACCTGACCATTTGCTTGCGCGTAATATGGTGTTGAGGTTAATAATCGAAAGCCAGTTTTTTGGGCAAATTCTTTCATTTTTCGTCCAGTAAAAACTGAACCTTGATCAGTGGTAATTGTTTCAGGAATACCAAACCTATAAATGATATAATTTTGAATGAAACTAATTACCGCTTCCTGATCAACATTTGGCAAAGGGACTGCTTCGATCCATTTTGTAAAGTAATCGATACCAACTATAATATAACGCTGGTTCTTAGAAGAAGCAGGCTTGATTTCACCAATTAAGTCCAAAGCCCATCCTCTGAAAGGCCAAGGTTTGATTATGGAGTGTAACTCATTAGCAGGTACATGCTGTATCCCTGCATGCTTTTGGCATTCCTGACAGCCTTTAGCAAATTCTATGCAGTCTTTTAACATCGAAGGCCAATACAAACCTTGTCGAAATAAAAGTCATTTCATTTTATGGCCTGCTTGATGTGATCCACAAGCCCCACTGTGAACATGGGAAACTGCCAAGTATGCTTCTGATTCACTTAGACATTTCAGCAACACTCCTTCTGCAGTCTTTTTAAACAAATCATTTCCCATAATCACGTAATTTAAAGCCCTATATTTGATCTTTCGAGCCACATTGCCTATTGGATTTTCCAAATATTCAATAATGGACTTTCTCCAATCATTATCTAACATATTGTCAATGGCCAAAATTTGAATTTTTTCCTGGAGATCATTCATGCTTTCATCTTCATTATTTTGTGGTATACTTGCCCCCACAAGTTTTGGCATTGGCAATTTAGTGCTTAATGGCTCTGGTAACACCAGTTTATCTTTTATTTCGATCAACTGAGTTAACTTTTCCTTCGACATTTTGTACCCTGAAGCTATTTGGGCTAAATCATTTGCTTCTTGGTTTTCTTGTCGAGGTATATGCTCAATGTTAATATAATCGAAATGATTCAGAAGAGAACTTGCTATAACAAAATATTTCGCTAAGTGTTCATTAACACATTTGTATTCTTGTGTTAATTGCCTCAACACTAATTCTGAATCACCCCTTATGTTAACATTTCTTGCCCCCAGGCTAATTAAAATTTCAAGGCCTGTAATTAGAGCTTCATACTCAGCCTCATTATTAGAACAAAGCCCTTTGATTTTATATTTGAACTTAGTTGGAACTTTATTGGGGGATATTATTAAAACTCCAATTCCAGTTCCATGTTTGTGTTTCGATCCATCGAAATACAAAATCCAAGGCTCTGTATCGACATAGTCTTGCGGCATCTCGATTACTGAGTGATCTACAATAAAATCTGCCACAATTTGACCCTTAACAGATTTCAAAGGCTTGTACGTTAAAGAATATTCTGTTAATGCTAAAGCCCATTTTCCAATTCTACTGTGTAAAATAGGTTTTGACAACATGTGCTTAATAATATCATAATGAGAATACACATAAACATCAACAGGCTTTATATATTGCTTAAGTTTTGCACAAGAGAAATACAAACAAAGACAAAGTTTTTCTATGGCAGTATATCTAGTTTCTGCATCATTTAGTACACGACTAAGATAATAAATTGCATGCTCTACGCCATCATCATCTTCCTGAGCCAACATGCTACCAATGGTCTTGTCAGACGCAGCAATATACAACTTCATAGTCTTGTTTCGACTAGGAGGCATTAACACGGGAGGCTTGATCAGATATTCTTTAATTTCATCGAAAGCCTTTTGATGCTCTTCATTCCATTTGAATGGTTCATCTTTCTTGAGTCGAAGTAATGGCGAAAAAATTTGAGCTTTGCCACTTAGATTCGAAATGAATCGCTTCAAGAAGTTGATTTTTCCTAGCAAAGACTGAAGCTGTTTTTTAGTCGAAGGAGGCTTCGTCTCAAGAATAGCCTTTGTCTTGTTTTGATTTATCTCAATGCCTTTTTTATGCACCACAAAACCAAGGAAATCTCCTGCACGCACACAAAAAGCACACTTTAATGGATTCATTTTTAATCCATGTTTCCTCATTCGTTCGAAAGATTGCCTAAGGTAATCCAAATGGCTATCTTCTGAAGAGGATTTGATGATTATATCATCAATATAAACTTGCATAAATGTGTCAATAAAATCATGAAACATGGAATTCATGGCCCTTTGATAAGTGGCCCCAGCATTTTTCAACCCAAAGGGCATAACCACCCATTCATAAGTGCCTAAAGCACCAGGGCATCGAAATGCTGTTTTTGACACATCATTTTCAGCAATAAATATTTGGTTATAACCAGAATAACCATCTAACATGCTTAAAAATTCGAAACCAGCTGCTGAATCTACCAACATTTCTGCTACTGGCATAGCATATTCATCTTTAGGTGTAGCATTGTTTAAATCCCTAAAATCTATGCATACTCTTAGAGTTCCATTCTTTTTAATGACAGGGACTATATTTGCTAACCATTCGACATACCTGGCAGACCTGATGAATTTACACCTCAGCAGCCTTTCGATCTCTTCCTTAATTTTGGACATGATTTCTGGTGCGAATCTTCTTGGTAGTTGTTTTACTGGTCTTTTTCCTTCCTTAATAGGTAATTTCATTTCGACCATTTCTCTGCTTAACCCAGGCATTTCGTGGTAATCCCAAGCAAAACAGTCTTTAAATTCTCTAAGAAGAGGCACCAGCTTTTCTTTTAGACTTGAGGTGATATTGGCACTGATATAGGTTGGCCTTTTTATCGAGCCATCTCCAATGTCGATTTCCTCCAAAGGATCTTGAGCCTACATCTTTGGCACCTCACTTATGGGATTTTTCTCAAAACCCAGCGGCTCATCATCATAAATACAATCCAGTCTTCGATCCTTTGTTTCTTTGTTTTCATGATCTTCGATCCTGGCTTCAACTGCCATATTTTGTTGAGATTCAGCCTCAAAGGCCGTATTTAGTTTATTTTCGGCCATATAAGCCGTAATTCTGGCCCATGCAGTGGCCTCAGTCATATTAATCTTCATGTATATTCCACCCAGTTGGTGGAATGACTCCATCCTCAGAGGGAACAATATCAATTTCCTCCCTCTCCCATATAAACCCATAGGTAGGATGGAGTTTGACAGAGTGGATAACATTGTCACTTGATTCGACAACAGCCTCCTTGTCACCACAAGGTGCTATGTTAGCCAACTTTTTGTCAAAGGTTTGTGCAGTAACATTATCAACCTCTGACTTATAGAAGCTTTGATCTGCCTCTATATTTTCAACAATCCCATCCTCCCTCCAAATAATGAGTTTCTGGTGGAGGGTAGATGGCACAGCCCCAACTCCATGAATCCATTCCCTTCCTAATAGCAAGTTAAAATTAGCCTTAGACTGTATCACCAGGAACAGAGTTGGTCGAACTATACTGCCTACAGCAACATCTACTTGAATGGCTCCCAATGAATAGCCAGTTTTGCCCTCATAATTAGAGAGCACAATGTTGTGAGCAGATAGATCAGTGTCATGTTTCCCGATCTTGTAGAGCATAGATCGAGGCATTAAGTTGACCGCCGCTCCTCCATCTATGAGCACTTTGTTGATCCCAATATTCTCAACCTTTGCCCTGATGAAAAGAGGTTTGAGATGACTTTTCATCTGAAAATCTGGCTTTTCGAAATAAGCTAATTGCTCTTCCACACAGCCATTATTCATAACATAGTAACATACTGGCTTTGGGTCAGCCATATCAAAATGATCGAACTCGCTTTCGATCTCAGTAACTTCAGACTGGACATCATATTCAGATGGCAAGATAGATACCACACAAATGACATCAAAGTCTGGTTCAGAATCCAGTAGATCCTCATCCTCCATCTTATCTTCATCCACTGGAGGCAGGAGTCTCTCTTTTACTGGCCTCCTAGATACTTCTTTATACTGGCCCGTCTGCAGATTCTGTTGGGCCAATTTCTTCTGACGCTGGAACCTACGCCATTGGGTCCTCGTCATAGGATTCTTTCCTCTGTAATTGTTCCTATAAGAGTATCTATTAGCCTCCTGTGGGCCAATTTGCTTCGTTCCACTCGAACCACCTACTTCCATGGCCCCTTTGTTGAACCTTATGAGTCCCTGGTGCATCCATTTTTCGACCGGAACTGAATCAGGAGGAGCGAAAGTATTCCTTCGACCAGACTTCTGATTAGTGTTCGACTGCACCATAACTCTTTTGCCTTTATCGAAACGTTGATTCTGCATTGCCCCCTTGTTAACAACTTGGTATTTTTTGAGGCCCTCAGTAGCCTCCCTATCACATACTGCACTGCAGCGAGGGCAGAGCATCACAATCTTGTTTTCGAGTTTGCATCTGTTCAAGAAATCAATTAAATCCTCCTCAGCCTGAGGATACACCACCTTCATTTGTTCGTTGTAATCCTCTTCAGATATGCCCTGAACTTGCACCTGAGACAACTCCATTGTTTCGACCATCATTATTTCTTGGGGTTCTGCATAGAGAGTTTCAGCAGCTTTGGATGTTTCAGCATTTGCCTGAACAACCTTTGGTTTCTCACCAAATTTGAGCCTCCCTTCGTCGAGAGCCTTTTGAACCAAATCCCTGAAAAGAACACAACGTGAGGTTTTATGGCCAAGGAAATTATGAAATTTACAATAACCCCTTTTCTTTTGTTGTTCGATTGGGGGTACTTTCAAGCCCTTAGGAACAACAATCTGGCCATCTGTGACTAATAAATCAAATATTTCATCACATTTAGTTATGTCAAATGTATAAGTTTTAGACACAAATTTATCATTTTTAGGTTCAACAGGGTTTTTTCCATTGGAAGGTCTAAGGAGTTTACAAACATAAGGAGGTCCAGGTTTTAATTCTGCTAAATCAACCTCATTGTCTTCGATATCTTCATAAATAATATCGAACTCCTGGTCACTGTCATTGGTTTCGACATATGCAACCTTTTCCTTCTTGTGGAATTTAGAATTTCTAGCCTTTTCAGCCTTCAATCGTTCGAGTTGTCGAACTCTATCAGCCAATTGAGCCATATCCCTTAAATACTGGGTATCTAATTTCTTTCTAATCGAATAGTCTAGGCCACCAGCAGCCATTTCGACTAATTCATGTTCAGGGACTTGGGTGAAACACCTTGCCTTTAAGAGTCTGAATCTGTTCAAATAATCATCAATTGATTCGGGTGCCTTGCGTCGAACGCTGGCTAACTCTTTAAGGCTGATCTTAGACTGTCCCATATAAAATTGCTCATGGAAAATCCTTTCCAATTGGTTCCAATTATGTATGGAATGAGGAGGAAGGGTTGTAAACCATGTAAAAGCATTTTTAGTCAGGGAATTAGGGAAAAATTTCATTCTTAAATTTTCATTATTAGCCAAATCCCCTGCCTCGACCAAATATCTAGCAATGTGTTCGACAGTGGACTCATTTGTCTCTCCTGCAAACTTAGTAAACTTAGGGATTTTCACACCCCTTGGTAATTCTGTCTGTAACACATACTCAGATAATGGAGACACAAAATTAGGCCTGTGTAAGCCTAAGTTCAAACCATTCTGCACCAAAATCGTTTCGACCATTTGGGCCAGGTTATTCTGCCTATCGAAACGGTTTTGTTGAATATTCCCTATTACTTCATCAGCATTTTGGTTCCTATTTACCAATACTATACCAGGGTTTGGTTCGACCTGTTGGGCTGGTGGCTCTATGCGTGCCAATGGTTGTGGTGCTTGAGTCATTTGCATCCCTGGATTGTTAGGCATCTGTATCTCTTGGACAGGCGCCTGTATTTGGATCTGTCGAATTGGTGGTTGCTGTATGGGTGGTGCCCCAAAAAAGTCAGCAATTCGACTTATTTGATTTGTTAACATTTGGTAACTGTCATTTGTATTTTGAATTAAGGGGTTAATAACAGTTCCTATTTGTTGTGTTAACATGTTAACCATATCATGGTTACTTTCATCCATTTGTTGTCTGAGTGACAAAACGGATGTATTGGTTAAATGTTGAGGAATTACCCTACCCTGATTGCCCGCTACAGATCCTGATGGAGAGGACATATTAAGATTCTCTATATTTGGTTGAGAGTTTTGCAACCCTGCCATCAAAGATGTAGGCATGCCATATAGAGGGTTTTGAGGCGGTCGAAAGGGACTTCCACTGGGATTCCCTAAACTAGGGTTATTCCATGGGGCAAAAGCAGACGCTGACGTGGTCGAACTTGCCAACGTCATGTTGGTCATGGGAGAAGTTACCCCTGTCTGATTCATAACCGTCGAAGCGGTCGAACTTATCGTGCCAACAGTTTGGTCAGGAATTGCTCCTATGCCAGAATTTATATTGGCATTACTGACAGATGTCTGCGTTGGTTGCCCCTCCATATTTGGAAGGTCATTGTTTCGATTACTTGGGGGTGGTCTAGCCATCCTTGCACGAGTTTTGAATTCTGTTAAGTGTGGAACAGATTTCCCACTTCTTAAATGCATACAAAATCAAAACAATTAAGAATGCAATAAACCAACTGCACTAAACAAAACTTTAATAATAATTTAAAACCAAAACACACAATTGACCGGTCCCACCGGGCGTGCCAATTTGTTTACGCTGAAATTTGGTAAACAATCGCTAGTCTAAGTTAATTGCTTGCGAGATCAACTAGTGAATCTCAGGAGCATGCCATTTGTGTGTTCGCTTTAAACGTAAAGCCTTTAATGTTCATCATTGCAACAAACATTCATTGGTTCGAAATTTGCAGAAAGGAAAATTCTTTGACAGAATCGAAATGCTGAAAGTAACTTGACAAGGGAAGATAAATTGCAGAATTAAAAGGCTCAACGAGTTCATTCGATCGAATGAACCATTTAAAAGACAGGAATTATAAAGTGAAACGTAAATTGCATTGCATTCGAAATGTAAAGTTTACAGGAACTTAAAATGGTCCACAAACATACATTCTCCTTGCGTACTCGTTTCTCTCTGCGCTGGGTACTTTGAGTGTATAAGGATTTGTATAAATGATTTGCGACCTCGAAATCTGACTAAAAACTGCTATATATAGACATTCGAAAATAAACTGTCCTAACGGTCGAACATTATCCTAATGCCAAGTGTCCTGCTACGTACACCTTGCATGCATATAACTGCTCTTTAGAACGGTTATCCACATTGCTCGAAGTCGAACTGATTTTGTGAAGTTTTGTCAGAAATTGTGCTAAGTCCAGAAATCTTGCTGCCTTGACTTCGACTCGACCATACACCAGTTCGAATCGCCCAATGGTTCGAAGCCCTCTTTCTTGTCTTAGCCTTATACTTCATAAATACTTCTTTGATCCCGTGAATCCCTTTCAATAAACTCTTCTTTCTTTTCGATTCGAACAGGATCTGACAAGACTCTTACTCTTTAATACGCTTCGAAATTCAAGACGACATCTAATGCGTATTTAGAGCATATTTTAGCTCATCAAAAATATGGGCTAACAGGCAGATAATGAGATTGACGAGGTACAATTACTTACCAAAAACTGCATAGATATTGTAGAATTCAGAGTTTGTTACATACTTTCAGTGAAGCAACCCTGATTCTAGAGGTACAATAGTACCCTAGCACTGCACCAACCCGATTTCCATAATGAAATTGTGAATCACGGGTTAGGAAATTTCGTAGCAAAGTCACATAACAAATCAATAGTGCTAGACAGATGGTATGACATAATTCTATTCATTATCAAAAAGTAAAGTGCTTGTAAGTTGTAACAATCATTTTCGTTTTAGGGCATGTTGGTATCACCGTTACTTTTAGTTGGCACGAATTCTGAATTGCCGTTTTGTGAAAAGTAACAACTTGTTATTTTTGCCGGAACGGCCGTTTGAGGTGCCTCAAACGTTTGAACAAACACAAACTTAGTTTTTGTGTATAATATAATATAGGTGAGAACTTTATCACACTGTGAGAT
The DNA here is from genome assembly GCF_000004515.6 of Glycine max. NCBI lineage: Eukaryota > Viridiplantae > Streptophyta > Magnoliopsida > Fabales > Fabaceae > Glycine > Glycine max. The sequence goes on along the minus strand of NC_016089.4, from coordinate 4,609,811 downwards.
CACTGATATCAAGCAAAAGTTAAATTTTATAATGTACAGTAGTAGAATCCAGGAAGTTGCTGGGGATGAACTCTGACCTTCAATCAAATTAATTGCCATTGAGAAATTAAATATTCTTTCTGATTCTACATAGAGGGAAAAAATTAACTCTTTTATATGTTTCATGTGTACTTAATATAGTGGGACAGTCAAGGTTTAGTATTTATGAATTGGCAGCATGGAAGAAAGTCCATGATCCAGTGGAAAATGAAAATGATTAAAAGAAAAATCTGGTCTTGAAGTGATCCTAGTGTTTTTCAGTAAAAAAAAATAGTCAAATCTGTAATGACAATTTTTCCCTCAAGTTCAAGTGTTCAGCAGTTCCAGACGTTTACATGAGAGATTGAGAGGCATTTCAAGGGAAAGAATGCAGAGATTGATTTTTAAACATTCTATCCGTATCTTGGATAAAGCATATGTCATGTGAGCCTTAAACACCTATCAATGTTGTTGTCTTAAACTCTTTTTCTAGCTCAGAAAATTACTAATGAGATTTTTTATCTTACATTTTTTCCTTGATACATTGTCCATATATATATATGTGTGTGTGGGGGGAGGGGGGCGGCTTATGCAAGGTTTTGTCAATTATATTGTTTTCCTTTTCAAATCAAATAGATTATGGGAGTTTGTTACTGGAAAACTCCTACTAATAAAAATTATCGGCTTATCATAAAAAATTTCTCCCTTTTCACTTTTCTGTTGTTTCTTTACCGTTTCCTTTTGTACTATGACTTAAGATAATCAATTTATAGAATTATAAGTCAAAAGATAATTTTTTCCTATTAAATTTTTGTGTTTATTATTATTTTTCATACAATGTAATTTTGATTTGTGCTCTCATGATTCTTGATTGTTTAGTAATTTCTTTCTTTTGACATTAATAAATTAGTTGAGTCTAAAAGAGAAAAATACATCTTGTCTTAAATTATGATATAATATATAATATATTATGATAAAATAAGGTGTATTCTCTTGTTCTTTCCATTAATTACTTTCGCACACTTATTTTTTTGTTGTTGTTTAAACTTTTAAGTGTTTACAGAAACTCAGAATCAATTCACTTGCTCTTTTCCATCTTGTATTTTAATTTATTAGATACCCTTGCAAAACTCTACCACAAGTGGATCAGAAAGCAACGAACAATTAGTGTGGATGAAATAATTAATGCCAGCATGTCAGATTTAGTATGAATAAGGTTTATCTTTATATTGATTCTAGACAAATTTTTTGTTATATTAAGGAAAAATATCTATCACTATTTATCTTTTCTACTAATTCTTTATCGTTTTTTCCCCTTCATATTCCTGTAAAATGTTCCCAACTTCTATGGTTCCTCTTATTCTTCTTAAAATTCTTTGTACTATTGGCTTTGCACGATACTGACAGTTAAGTGTTTCAATTTGTGTTATCAGGGCTCGACAAATTGAAAACCCCAAACATTAAAACCAGAGGCCTTTGCTAAGAGAAATTCTTGCAAAATGGAGAGATCATTGAATTGTTGTTGCCCAGATTCAAAGTATACTCACGTTTTCTTCTTATTATAACTTCAGAAACAATGAAGATAAAGGGAATGAAAGTTGAATTATGTAAAGTTAGTTAGCAAGAGCAGATAACACATGAGGCATGTGCATGTCTTTTACAATCCATCCTTTCACTTTTGATTGAATCAGATATGCGGTGGACATGCCACATGTACAAGAATTGACTTCAGAAACGCTTTTTTTAAGAGGGGTCGAATATCAGATGATATATAAATTGATTTGATTAGCAAGGGATGGAATATTTGATAAGAGATATAATAATTTGATATGGGCATCTACATATATAACGTATCAGTTATAGCTATATATATATATATATATATATATATATATATATATATATATCTTATGATGGTCATGGTATTCAGATGGCTGAAATCTTAATTTTATTCCTTAAAGTTCATTCATTCTGTTATACTTATTTAAAGTATCTTGGTTACAACTTTAAATGACATCATCAAAACTGGACGAAATCGGAGCATAAAGTCTATATTGTGTGTTTTACTTAAAAAATGGTGAGAATAAAAGGAAATCTAGTGATAGATTATTGATGTTTCAATTATAAATTGATAATTGTTGAAAGTCATGCAAAAGCAGATTAATATATCGAGGTGTTGTTGGTTTAGCTGCAAGGCATTAGTGTGATAATAGGAGCCATAATATATGCTACCTCATATAAGTTAAGAGAGGATGTCATACTACAACATGTTGATATTTTAGGATTCACATATTAATGTTTTCTTTTTATTTGTTGTGAAAATAATCTCTTATACTACCTTTGGCCTTTTGAAACACCAGGTCCTTTGAGACCCATTCAAACCAGAAAATAGTAGCATATAAAATAAGTTCAATGGACACATATTCTCATACACATTTTATAAAAAGTAAATATTCATGATTTTTTATTCAACGGCTGATTGAAATCTTTCAATGAAAAACCAAACATCCACTTAGAAAACGTGAATTGTTTACACATATCCCACTCTCCAATGCATGTCCAACATCAATTATAATTTTACAATAGAACGGCGTTTAATATAACTCCGACGACGGCTATCCAAGGAAGGACTAAATCTAGTACGGAGGGTGTATGGTGTGACAACAGTCATCGTTAATTCATTAGGAGTGTAAATGAAAAAACTACAAAGTTAAAATGACATTTATATTGAGACTTAATTTTCCTTTTAACACAATTCTTATGTGTACCGAGGTATGTAGAATACGTTGATGAAAAAAAACAAGAAAAAAGAAAAGTTAAATTTTCTGTTTAAGGAGATGTTTAAAAGTAAATTAAATGATGTTTATATGTAAACTTTTTTTTTGTTGAACTAAGTAAAATCTTTTACCATAGTAATAGCAAAAAACAAAATACCTCGGCAAAAAACAAAATAGCATAGTAATAGAAAAAACAAATACAGAAAACTAGAAAAGTAACCGTAAGTAGTCGTGATGAGTTGTGAACACCATAAAGATACCTAGAATCCGCAAGGTTAAAAAACATATGGGGCCATTTTTTCCTTTCTTAAAATTTGGATAGTTGATAAATTACTTTTTCATTTAAATTATAATGAAAAAATAATAATTCTCCACCAATACTTTTCCTAAACTCATGAAAGTATGAATGAAGAGTCAATGAGTGGGGTATTCATTGGCTCAAAAGAACCCCCTGACTTCAAAAATTAATCAGAACCAATGAAAGTTAATTTGGTTCGAATTATTTAGTTAAATCCAGTTCAATTCAATCAAATCCAACATGATTGATCGAATGAATTATTAGGGGATGATTAAATCAATTTGTTTTTTCTATTAATCATTTATTTCTTGATTTTTAATAATTTTTTTGAAACATATATAAATAATCATTTTCAATTTTTTTTGCCAAAATCATTTTCAAATTAAGCTTAACTAAACATGTTTCTAGTTATATTAAAAAAATGTTTGCATTTTTTAGATTTTTTTTTTGGCATTTAATGGGGGGAAGTTTTTTTCTTAAGAAGTATGAATCTGTGAATCAAAGAGATGTATATTTTTATTAATTATTTTAATTATTTATTATACTATATAATTAAATAAAAAATAATATGATATTTTTATTATAATAAATAAAAAACAAATTCAAACAGGTAAAATTTCATCTCGCTCATTAAAAAAAATTCATGTAAGAAACCTCCCATTTTAGGTATGTTATTTTTAAAAAAAATATATCAAATATGAAAAATTAAATTTCCAAAATTTTCAATAAATCTAAAACATCCCAAATCTCCTATCAAAGATCCCAAATTAACTATGGATGATTCAAATACTATTAACATGAAATTTAAGTCTTTCTCATATTCAAATTTGCTTACCACTACTATTAATGAACATTTCCTGTTACGTATTTTACTACTTATGTATAAATACAAATTGCATAATGCAGAGGGTTGAGACGACAGCATAGGTGACACTGATGTAGCACGAAAAGTAATATTTGGGAGACATAACGTTTATTTATTAATTGATTTATAATTTAATTTATTTTTGGGAGTAATGAAAGAAAGAGGCACATTTCAGCCCTTATTCAATGCTTTACCAAACTCACTCATCATCCTCCAGTCTTTCAATTTCATCCCTTCACTTCTTTCCACAACCCCATCATCTTTTCCCTCTTTTCTTCTCTCTCAGGTAACTCTAACAACCCTAACCCTCCTTGCATGCCAACTTCACTAATAATAATAAACAAATTAACAAAGAATTGTGTTTTTGTTTTTCGTGAAAAATAATAATAAACCTGTCTTGTGTTGTATTGTTAATTTTAGGCGGAGAAAGAAATGGAGTGTTTGGAAGCAGCGTTGAAGAGCAGTTTCAGGAAAGACATGGCCCTCAAACAAACGTTGTTCCTAGAGGAGTTCTCGTCCGCCTCTAACGTTCAAAACGTCGTCGCTTCCTCCGACGACTTGTTCGTTGACGACCTCCTCAACTTTTCACTCCTCGAAAACAACACCAACAACAATAACAACAACGAAGAACCCGACCAACAACTCAACAACCACGACTCCACCACCCCTCAGAACAACCAGGAAAATTACAATTATAACCCCTCCTTCAACGACAACAATTTCAACACCGAACTCACCGTTCCGGTGCGAATACTCTCACTCTACTCCACCCTTTTCATTTTCGCAGTTAATTATTAGTTAATTTAACCAAAGTTGCTATTTTTATAGGCGGAGGAGGAAGTTGCGGACTTGGAATGGTTGTCTCGTTTCGTCGAAGATTCTAATTTCTCGGAATATTCTCTTCCCTTCCCCGCAACCGTGACTGAGAAAGTGAAAGTGAAATCACCGGAACCGGGAAATACCGCTTTCACTTTCAAAACCCCGGTTCCGGCCAAGGCCAGGAGCAAGCGAACGCGAACCGGTGTCCGGGTTTGGCCGCTCAAGTCACCCTCTTTGGCCGCCGCGTCTTCAACAACAACCTCGTCCTCGTCCTCGTCTTCGCCCTCGAGTCCGCAACGTGCGGACTCGAGGGCGAAGAAGCGTGCCGCTGCGGACGGCGGCGCGGCGCGACGGTGCAGCCACTGTGGCGTTCAGAAAACGCCGCAGTGGCGCACCGGACCGCTCGGGGCTAAGACTCTGTGCAACGCGTGTGGGGTCCGCTACAAGTCGGGTCGGTTATTACCCGAATATAGACCCGCCTGTAGCCCTACTTTCTCCAGCGAGTTGCACTCCAACCACCACCGAAAGGTCCTCGAGATGCGGCGGAAGAAGGAGGACGTGCCTGAGCCCGACACCGCTTCGCCACCGTCGCTTCCCGGTTTTTGAATTTTTTTTTTCAGGTTAGAAAAAAAAAAGAGTAATAGTTAGAGAAGAGGTTGGACCAAATGGACCTGTTTCAGTGGGGCCCGGAGTTAGTGTGTACATTTTTTTTCCTTTTAATTTTAACCGTCGTTGGTTGTGGTAGGTGTTAATGTTAGTTGTTAGACATTACTTATTACTATAATGTTATTATTAATTAGGACTTAGGAGACTTAATATTGAAGAACAATTTTACTTTTTATGAAAATTTGATGAAATTATAAATGTGTGTAATGTAAGATGTTAAAGAAGTCTGGTTTAGTTGGTTAATGGAACTATGTAAGGTAATGAGATGAGATGAGGAATGCTTGTGGGGGGTGTGTTTTGAACTGTTTTTGGTTTGGAACGTGTTTGTTGGAAAGCATGTACTTTATGAATGGAAAGAACAGAACACAAAACACTAGTTAAACAGGTTAAAGGGCGTTGTACTGGAACCGAATCATGAGGAAGTTGCACGCATAATGCTGAACCTCTTTCACCATCGCTTCCTACAACAAAAGGAAAATGTGGCTTGGGGAATTCGAAACCTTTGATTTTGGACTTTTGTGTTTAACTAGATTTTGGTGCTGCCTGCCTAATCAATTGGGCACACTCCTCTGATCGGTGATTTTTTGGTTTTGAATTTTTTATCGTTGCCCTGTCCTCACGACGACACATCTTTATCCTTTCGACATGTCGAAAAGGTATTATCTATCTATTTACCATTATTTTACTACTCCTTTTTTTTTTTTTTGTGGCCTTGGTTGGAATAGTAAATAGGAAAAAGAAAATCTAACGAAAAAAACAAAGATGGTTTGAATTGTTTTGAAGTTTCCTTCGCCATGCTTGGGGGGTAATGACAAAGGTGGAAATTTTGAATCTCTGATTCCCGGTGAAGTGGCTAGCTAAGTAATATCTTGGACTTGTCTATGACATTATGAAGTCATTTTCTATTTCTAATTAGAGTAAATAATTCACACACTCTGAGTACGTAAACGATTTTTATACTGTTATTTTAGTATATATTGTCATGTATCAAAATTTTGTTGATTTATGCCCTCTAATTATCTTAAAAGTTATACTTATCGTAATTTTTTATTGTTTGATAATAATAGTATAAAACTTATTGCATTATAAATACATGATAGTTAAACTTTTTTAATTATTACTGCTATGATAATAAAAACTGGCACTTTATATAAAGAACATTCCACCTGACATGGATCCCACATAGCAATCTTATCTTGCACCTAACTTGGCAAGGTAACTGTCAAGGGAACTTTTCCATTTCACAAAATGTGAAGAAGGGCCACAATAATCAAAAGAGGTATTTGGAAGCTCCTAATAAAATAGTTTGGTGCATTTAGACGTATAGATAATGGTAGACTATAATCGGAAATTTTAGCGTTGTTGTGGTACCACTATGCTCGGCTTAAGAAGAATCTCTAGGTCCCAATGTCTGTGATATGCGTGTCTAAACTTCTTCCAATGATCTTTGAGAAGTAAAGTCAACTGACAAAGGTTTATTTGAGATAGTGGGTTGTAATAATTTCGAATCCCAAACGAGGGATTTCTTGGAGTTAAAAGTAGATATTTCATATGCACAAATGAAGACTCAAAAATAAATATAAAGAACAAAATGAAGGAGGATACGTTATAGTTCTTGCATAGCATTTTGCTTAAACTTCTTAGATAAATCTGGACTGAAAGCGTAGGACAATAGAACCATATGTCCCACGTGTTTGAGGAGAGATTTAAAATCTTAAGCACTCAAACATGTTATTCCTAACCTATTTCTAGACTACAATTGGCTATTGATTTTCAATCTTTCTTTTTCTTGATTGTTTCAATTAAAATAAATCAAATTATGATACAAGATTGTTTAAAATGAATAAATCATGAATTTAGTTGCTAAAGTATAATATCATTCTTCCCTATGTAGTCCATAAAGAATAAAATTATATAAATATAATATCTCAAGTATTGAATATCTGTTAGTTTAGTTCCCAAGTTCATATATTTTACTAACTTTTAGGTACCAATTTGATGTATTTTTTAATAATTGGAAGACTACTTATTATGACTTATAATGCTTGAAGAATTACTTATATATTTTTCTTACTTTAGAGACAATTTAAGAGAGACAAAGTAATTATATATACTTTAGAGAATAAATTGATGGGTTATTCGATTTAAAATAAATTATAGAATGTTATTGTAACCCATGAAATTGGTGTTGCCATTACTACACGAAGAAATTGGTTATTTATGTTTTTTTTCTAGTATTTCATCTATTCTATTATAATTACCTTGTAACAGTACAAAATTATCTCAAAATAATTATTATTTTAATTTTTCAATGTAATATTAATTATTATTATTTTATTTATATCTCTTATAATATTTATATTAGACAATAAAATATAAACGAATTAATGATGATATAAGATTAACTTTATAAAATTATTAGTCTTTTTTATCTATTTATTATATTTTCTTGATTTGTATAAAACAAGTTAAGACGAAAAATATTTTAGGATTTACTTATAGTTAATTATATCTGAATGGCAACACCTATGGTCCTTTCAAAGACCACAAGGAATCCTGTTCCTGAATAATGTGTTTCATCTGAATGAATTATAAATGGGACACTTCATCAGGTAAGAAAGGAGTCTGAGTGAAGTAATTAAACCGATAACATCATATAAATGGGTTGAGGGCTGCACATTGCATTCGAACCTACGTACTAAAGATTTCTAAATTGGGTTTAACTTGATCAGTGTATTAGGCGAGAGTTGATTATTTGAATAAGTATCTACATATATTTAGTAGAGTTTGTCTTAGTAGGTGATCTTTCAAATTGATATTCAATGCAACGAACAGTTCGGTTATATGGTGAATAAAGTTCCCACCAGACATTTTTAATTTATTCGGCCATTCAGGCCTTTATAAAAAATGATACCTCCAGTGGTCATGTAGTGATAGGTAACTTAATAGCTTAAAAATGTTAACAAATCACATGATTGGTGTTTCATTGTTTTACAAACCAAACAAGAATCAAGTTACCTTTTTTGTTTATTAGTGCTATATTGGCGTTAGCTGCTTAGGTTGATTGCTATAAAGAATTCAGAACAAACTCTTAGCTAGGCCTTGATTTTTGCCAATAGCTAGACCTTAAAATATAAAATAAACAAAGGCAATTAATTAAGATTTGTACAAGTAAAATATATATGGAGTTCCATTGATCAATTAATTTTATTATTAGAAATTTGCTACCGATATGCAACTCTAGTTTAAGGTAATTGGAGCAAGTTACGAATTAATTCAGTGCAACAACCAATTGTTTTATTTCTTTAATTTAAAAAACGGTGAAAGGAAGACGTTGACGGAAGAAAATGAGTTGTAGGGTGTGATGTTTGATTGTTTTAAATTGAATTTAAGATCAATTAGCCTTATTATTAACAAATAAAATTAAGACCACGTAGCGACACTAAATGCTATTCTCTTTTTTTTATTATTATTATTAAAATTTTCACTTCTGACGATTTCTTAATTAAGGTAATAGTTAACATTTTTCTTAAAAATGTATTTTTCTCTTAAAAAAACATTTAGCTAAAAGTTAAAAAAATTATTGTGAACTTGTTTTTAAATAACGTACTTTTAATTAAATTTAATTTTACAAAATAAAATAATTTAAAATCAAATCTACAAATACCTCTACTCATTTTGTCTCACATGAAATATGAAACAGAAAAACAAGTCTGTATAATCTCCATCTGTAGAGTGTAATGTATATTTAATGACAATTATCAAGTCAAACGTATTATTAATTGTTTTCTCGAATTTCACTTCAAGTCACAATGTCGTTCAGTTTTTATCCTAGATATGCTGTCGTTTTAGAATGCATGCATACAGAATTTTATATTTTGATTATTGTGTGCCAATGTCAAAGCGTATTAATATGGGGTACATCTGGCTTATATAAATGAGACATGCTGCACATGCATATACAGAGAAAGAGTATTTTATAAATGAATCAAATATATATATATATATATGTACATATTCAAAATTTACTGTTATGCAACTACTGTTAATACACATAAACATTTAATTTCATGTTTTGATTGGCGTTGTTATCAGTTAATTAATACCTAAAAAAATGATGAGTTTTCTACACTCACTATATCTTCAAAGCTTGTAAATAATAATGGTTCATGGTTGAATGATGAAGGGTAAGGATTCAAACGTAACAGTAACAAAATAAAAAATAAAAAAGACAGAGATAATATTTATCCCATTGTTATTTGTACAAATATGGATTGTTAAAATATGTGGTTACATGATACGGAGACAGTGAGACTGAGTAAAGAAATGATATTTGGGCAATGCATTATTTGAAACGAAATCTCCTCATATGACATTGATACCACAAGTGCCAGTAAAACTTGTGGCCTCTTATTCTACCAAAAATATAAAACCCTTAATGGTTTCGTGGCAATCACGTGATGACAATATCGTACCCGTTCCCAACCACTTTCGTAACGTCTATAATAACAGCTCGAAAATTAAGATGGAATAAATATAGCAAATGAATTTTTCACGTCTCCTTGCTGCTACTGACGGATTCCATCTGCACACTACATTTGCTATGCTATAATGTTGCTTACGTATGCTATGTGCTGGTACTTATTGTCCTCTTCAGTCTCCATAAAATTAAAATAAAAAAGGGTTTATATTAGTATATAAATTAATTCATTCCAACTATATAGCCTACATTGGTAGTGGAAAACATAGTTTAAAATCATAATTTAAAGATCGTGTTATAAGGTTTTGGCTTAAGTACATTAAGCGGGGGGTGTGAGGCTGCATTTGATTTTCAAACGGGAGAGAAAGAACTTGATCAATAGTTCAAAATTAAAATGCTATTGATGCCCGCAACAAAAGGCAACGTAAAAGAATATTATAATTATTATAGCAGTCAAAATTAAAGAAAATGAGAGGATGATTACGACGTGGGCCTGTTACTTCAAATCCATTTTCAACATAAATTTCAATTTATGTGTTAAACTTTTGATGTGTTTTAGATGTATAACACGGACCATGAAGATAAGTTTGTCTTTGGTGGACCACAAATTTTAACCAACAGATAATCTCATACTAACATCCTTTAGTGGCACATGTTGCAGTAAATGCAACTAAAGTCACTCCTTAAATCAACCCTTCTACGAAAGACAAATCAATTAACACTGAAAAAATATTTTATCGATTATGAGAAAAACTCTAAAGACCAATCAATCTCAACATTCTTTATTATCAAATTTTATGTTTTTATGACTAAATATTTTATGGTTGAATTGCTTCACTAACGACTAAACAAAAGCAGTAAGCATAAATGCAATTTGTTGTGATTTTTTTAAGAGGTTTAATATTCAACCGGATTATACGTACCTTTCAAGCCCAATTGAAATTGTAAAGCCCAAATTAATGACATTAGTACATTTCAATGTATTTTATATTTTATAAGTATACCCTCCTTCTTTTTACATAATTTTTTATTATTAACATACCCTTTTCATACAAAACATATATAAATCTAATTTTTCACCTCATATTTATTTTTCTTTCAACCTTAATTTTGCATCCCCCCACATTTTTATTAATCTTTAAACCATATTTTTGCATTTCATCAACAACAACCCTATTTTTGCACTTCCATCAACCCTTTACATCCTTTTTTTGTCTCTCTATAAAATATAATATATTTATTTTGCATAATTTCATTGATTTCCAAGCCAATACTTTGATACGCGGTAACTCCCATAATATACTTGATTCTTCTCTCAAATGATAACGTGATAAACAAAGCATTTTCATTGTTGTATACGTCATAGGCAATGCATTTTCGTTTTCTACGTGATTGTGTTTCAGGTAACTAATATCTCTTTTCCGAAATGATGATATATGTCCACAGCTAGAATTTGGTTTTTTAAGTAAATTGGTTATAAGTATATTCGATGTGGAAAATCACTTTTAACATGATTATCCTATTTTTGTTTCTCGAATTTGAAAATACTCAACTTTCGGTTCTCAATTAGTGGTTATAACTAACATATTTAATGGGAATTATAAATCATAAAAAATATACAGTTTGAGGAGGAAAAGTAAATATTTCTAAATCAAAGGGATAAAAGTAGGATAATTTGTTTTTTGAAAGACTAAAACCGAAATTTAAAAAAAAAATCAGAATCTCATGTAAATTATTCAATTTTTTCTCTACTATACTGAGTTTAGTGAATGGGTATGTATCCTATCTGATACACAGCGGGAAATTAATATAAAGAAATAAACACAAATAAGTTAAATGATGATTGTATTCAACCAACTTCACTTTTTTTTTTGCTTAAAAAAAATACTTCACTTTTTTGTGTGATCTCTCTCCTACTAACACTATTAAATTTTTATTTTAAGTTCTTTTGACTTCTTGAAAAGTTAATATATTATATACTAATTAAGATTTCATATTATTTTTATTCAATGCTTTAATTCAATTAATATAACTAACTCGTTTTTTTTTTTAAACTTTATTGATCATTTTTTTAATTTTTAAATAGCTTCTTTAGGGGTCTTGTCTCTTAATTATATAAATTTTACTAATTCACTTTTCAACACAAAATTATCCAGCATTATAATTAAATAATTTAATAAAATTCCTATATTATTATTAGTAAAAATTAATAATAGTAGTAGTATTACTTTTTGGATATCTAATAAATATATATTTTCCCAATTCGTTGTCCTAGTCAAGGTTTCACACCTTTATGCAGGAATATATTATTCCTCTTACATCTCGACATCCAATCTCGTTAGTGAGCATCTACTGTAATATATTTTCCCTCCAAATCAAAACAAAGTAGCTCCATGATGCATTAATATTCTTTTGAATTTATTAACGATGAAAACATGAACAGCAGAAATATGACGCAGTGCATATTGCACCTGAAAACCAAGCAAAAACCACTTTTTATATATTACTATATATGTTAGTAGCATACAAAATTTTGTATAATAACATGACATCTCATTCTTCAGTGTTTTCATCTTTTCTCCAAATGTAATTAACTGCAAGAAAAAAACTTAATCCAACACCCCGAAAGAAAAAATCAAGACAATTTATTTGCAAAGCGGTAATTATGTTCAAACCAGGTGATCAGAAGTTAATTGTAAATAATATAGAAAACACGAGTACTGAAGCTATTGAAATTGGCAGAACCAAAGCTAGAACAACGTGATGATGATACTCCTTTGCTCGTACACATGTGTGCATGGTTATCCCTTTGAGTTGGAGGAACGAATTTCACTTCTTTTCTCTAACTTCTTCTCACATCCCCACACCCAACATTTAACATTGCCACTTCCTCCACCCCTACCCCTACCCCAACCCCAACCCTCACCACTACCACCACCTCCTCCTCCACCTCCACCACTTCCACTCCCTCCTCCCCACCCATGACCTCCACCACCACCTCCATGGCCTTGTCCATTTCCTCCTCCTCCACCACCACCTGAACCACCTCCCCCTCCACCACCTGAACCACCTCCCCCTCTTCTTTTTCGCCCTTCATGTCCACCTTTTCCACTCCCACCCCCATTTCCTCCACCTTTTCCATTCCCACCTCCACCTCCTCCTTTTCCACCATTACCCCCACTGAACTTCCTTTCACCTAATAACATCCCCGACGAGTTTTTCTCACTTACACCAACACCTCCTCCACCCAAACCACCACGAGAAACTTGAGCGGTATAGTTGCAAATATTGCCACCATTTGTCTCGTGAAAATCATTTTTCACATTAGCCAAACAAGGTCTTGTTGCGATCACAACAACCACCACAAGAAGCACCCTAAACAACACAGTACTCCTCATAATATCCTCCATGTCTAGGCTTTGCCCGTTCATGAAGCTATAACACTTACCCTATACCACCCTTTTATACCCTTCGCATTGCAGTGGGAGCACTCGTGCAGTACAATATAGTCCCTACACTAACAAACATGCCCATAACCCTTCCATAAGCCTGCAAAAGTTATGCCACTGCGATGATGAATGAAGACATGACAACTTTGATTTGCCTTCAAGTGCAATTTTAGTCCCCACCTCTATTGTCACCTCTATTGTCCCATCTGCAATTTCATTTGCACTGCAATGCAATCGAGAGCATATAATTAAATTAATATACTATAACACTAGCTATAGTAAGTAAAATCTCTATTCCCCAATTCGTGCTTGATAACCGTATTTTATACTTACCTTTCCGTATATATAAGTGCAATTATTTCATCTATCCCTTACTTAAATCCTTGTTTTTACCCTTTTATTCATCTACTTAGTTATGTAAATGTGGAATTTAGTCTCATGTTTTAAATTTTTTGAAATATAGAATTGGAGTTGGGTTGTGGAGAATCTCAGGATCTTCAAAGTAAAATATTACCATCAGCCAGCCCGAACAAAGAGTGCAGCCTAGACAAACACAAGTCAGAAAGCAACCTTTCATTGAAAGAAACCTTGACCTAGCTAGAACAGTGTTTGCTGGGCTAGAAGTAAGTCAATAGCATTTCATGTGTTGGAGGCAAGGCAATTCTAGCCCTGCTAGAAGGGTAAGTGATAACGGTTAATTATTAATATATTTTGAGCCCTGATAACACAAATTGAAACACTTAACTGTCAGTATCGTGCAAAGCCAATAGTACAAAGAATTTTAAGAAGAATAAGAGGAACCATAGAAGTTGGGAACATTTTACAGGAATATGAAGGGAAAAAAACGATAAAGAATTAGTAGAAAAGATAAATAGTGATAGATATTTTTCCTTAATATAACAAAAACTTAGTCTAGAATCTATATAAAGATAAACCTTATTCATACTAATTAATCTGACATGCTGGCATTAATTATTTCATCCACACTAATTGTTCGTTGCTTTCTGATCCACTTGTGGTAGAGTTTTGCAAGGGTATCTAATAAATTAAAATACAAGATGGAAAAGAGCAAGTGAATTGATTCGGAGTTTCTGTAAACACTTAAAAGTTAAAACAACAACAAAAAATAAGTGTGCGAAAGTAATTAATGGAAAGAACAAGAGAATACACCTTACTTTATCATAATATATTATATATTACATCGTAATATTTTTCTCTTTTAGACTGCAACTAATTTATTAATGTCAAAAGAAAGAAATTACTAAACAGTCAATAATCATAAGACCACAACCAATATTACATTGTATTGAAAAATAATAATAAACATAAATTTAATAGGAAAAAATTATCTTTTGGCTTAATTCTATAAATTGATTATCTTAAGTCATAGTACAAAACGAAACGGTAAAGAAACAACAGAAAAGTGAGAGAAGGGAGAAATTTTTTATGATAAGCCAATAATTTTTATTAGTAGGAGTTTTCCAGTAACAAACTCCCATAATATATTTGATTTGAAAAGGAAAACAATATAATTGATAAAACCTTGCATAAGGCGCTCCCCCCCCCCCCCCCACACACACATATATATATATGTGTGTGTGTGGACAATGTATGAAGGTAAAAAATCTCATTAGTAATTTTCTGAGCTAGAAAAAGTGTTTAAGACAACAACATTGATAGGTGTTTAAGGCTCACATGACATATGCTTTTATCCAAGATACGGATAGAATGTTTAAAAATCAATCTCTGCATTCTTTCCCTTGAAATGCCTCTCAATCTCTCATGTAAACGTCTTGAACTGCTGAACACTTGAACTTGAGGGAAAAATTGTCATTACAGATTTGACTATTTTATTTTACTGAAAAACACTAGGATCACTTCAAGACCAGATTTTTCTTTTAATCATTTTCATTTTCCACTGGATCATGGACTTTCTTCCAGGCTGCCAATTCATAAATACTAAACCTTGACTGTCCCACTATATTAAGTACACATGAAACATATAAAAGAGTTAATTTTTTCCCTCTATGTAGAATCAGAAAGAATATTTAATTTCTCAATGGCAATTAATTTGATTGAAGGTCAGAGTTCATCCCCAGCAACTTCCTGGATTCTACTACTGTACATTATAAAATTTAACTTTTGCTTAATATCTCTCTCTTTTTATCAAAGTAAGATTTCTAAGAAGGGAAATCCCAACAAGCTGAACATGAGCAGCGAAGGATCATGTTTTCTAGGATCATCATCGAGTTTAAACATATTACGGTGATTTTGTACCATTGTCGAAATTTCACCGTAGAAATTTAGGTCCCCCGGAGGCAACGTATTATGTTGGTCACTAAAGACAGTGGTGTTGTGATGGCGAGAAGGGACTGGAGAGGTAGTGGTAGTTGGGAAAAAATAATTATATTTTTTAGTGAGAAATATAATCTTGTGTGGATGATGTATGATATAATGGTAAGAATAGAAAGGATCTAACATTCATTAAAAGTTGTGCATCATAGACCACTTATGAAAGTGATCCATGCTAGGTTCCTTCTTTCATTTTATTAAAAATCCATTTTAATGTGATTCGTACAAGGCTTACATTCAGACTTTAGTGACAGCGTGGGTGGCTCAAAGTCAGAAAGTATCAATAATGGCACGGTTTGAAGTTTGAAGATTGACTGAGGAAAATGACTTTTGAAAATAAAAATATTTTCACACTCCTTCATGAATCGTTGTTTGACAAGTTCAGGAAGGAAAGATGAGTCATGTTTCCAATCCACCATGGCAATTTCCTCGTTAATGCATTGCTTGACAAGTCAAGGGTTGCCACTGATGAATATGAAAGCCACTTTGGAAGTTGACCTTCAATTCCTGTGTTAGCCAATTTTAACTGAAAAACTCTCAATTTGGAAAATCATTTAGGTACTTTGGTTAGTCCTAGTGGGTTGAATGACAAGTCTAAGGTTTGCAAACTCTGTAGTTTAGCAAGTTGAGAGGGAAGTCTACCAGAAATTCAGTTCCTTGACAAATCAAGTGTTTGAAGGTTAATTAAATTGTCAAAGGATGGTGGAATTTTGCCACTGAATTCATTGTTTGCAAAAAAGAAATCAGTTAAATTGGTTAGATGGCCAATGGTGGCAGGTAACATCCCAGTATGTTTGTTGTTCTCAAGAATAAATTAAGAAATTTTTTATGTATCTCTTTGCATATTCCTTTGCATATTCCGTTTTTATGGCCAATAGATGGACAATTGACTCCTTGCATGTTCCTTTTTTAAATTAAGAAATTTTTTATGTATCTCTTTTGTTCTACTTTTGCCAGCTGTTGGAGCTGGACTTACTGGAAGCAAAATGGCTAGGAGAGTTGGGGGTGTTGATGAGTTTGAATTCAAGGCCATAGGAGAAAACCATAACCAAGGCGTAGGTTTTGATATCTTTCACATCCATGTTTTCTTGTGACATAGCTTGCTTAAATTGAGCTGTGATCTATGTTTCTGAAAATGAATCTTTTCTAACTTCCTGGTAGCAGGAAGATTTGTGAATGCTTATTCTAGGACTGACTGAATGCTTAATTTAAAAGATTTGTTTTAAATAGACAAAAAGTAAAATTTATTACTTAACATCATATTTGTTAATTTTTAAGCAGTTTACTCACGAAAGGATTAGCTGGAATCCAACCTGTCGATATTCTTGGGATTTCGAAAATGTAAGATGTTCCTTCATCCTCTTTGATTATGTATAACTGATATCATTCATAAATTATGAATATTTATGTTTAGTAGAATGGGTGCTTGTTTTTGCATTGCGGTGTTCTGTTTCTCTGTTTACGTCTCTTCTGCCCAACCGGTTCTCAATTTAAAATTTAAAAGGTATAAAATAAGATTTAAAGGAAAATAAACTTTTAACATTTTTATTTGAACTTGTATTTATTAGGATTTTTCTTAAATTAAGTGTGTTTAGAAGAGCATTTGTAAAATTGATTTTAAATGAAATTAATTTTGTTTAAAATTGATTTTCAAGTGAAGAGATTAATGCTTGAATGATATTTTTTTCTCATTGAAAGCAAGGTTTCGGGGCTTCGAAATCGAAAGTATCGTCATACTCGTCGTTGTTTCAAAGAGTACTTTTCCTCGTTGACACCTTATTACACACATATCCTTTTCCTCCTTGTTATTTATTTACTTTCACTCTCATTTGTTTGAATTTCCCTTTTATTTATGAAAAGTGAGTGATTTGTTTTATTTGATTGTTGGCATGTATAGGAGAAACCGGGAGAGGAAGGAGTGTTCTCCAAGCAAGTTGAGGCGATAATCTCCGTCAATCAAAAACTCAGTTATGGCGGAGGTTATTGCCTCGACTTGCTTTAAAGCACTCCTTTCCCTTTCCTTCTCCTAACTTATACACGTCCAAAATCAAACAAACAAATCACTCACTCTTCTTCATAATTGCAAATAGAAGCGAAATCCAAACATATGAGAGTGAAAGGAATATGTGTGTAAATTATTATTATTACAAGGACTAAGGTGTCAACGAGGAAAAGTGTTTGCCGTTAGATTTCACCAATTGAGAAAAATGTCTTGCCCTGAAATAGGAAATGAATTGAAAATTACTCTTTGAAACAACGATGACGACATTTTCGATTTCGAAACCTGCGATTGAAGATAACTACACACTTGCCTCCGAACCGCGGCTGTTTTCAGTTCCACGAACCAACAAATCCTCAAAACTCGCACAACGATTTTCAAATCAACCTTCGCAGCAAGTCAACTACAAATCGAACAACAAACAACAAAACCCAAAGATGTATTACTATCCGCACGAAGAGAAATGTTACGGTAACGTTGAAAAGAAGGCGATAGGCTTTATTTGAGGTAGGGCACACCTCCTAACAGTTAGTATTTCGAATCAAGGTTTTGCATGCTCTATTCATTATTATGCAGTATCTTATATACTGCGAAGATACAAACATATTAACGACCCTTAAAATCAGGTGTTTGTTTTTTTCTGTTGAGGGAATGAAAAAGGGAAAATAATATGAAAAGATTGATTGGCCTGGGGAAGTGTGAAATGAACGGTGGTGGTGGAGTTGTGACTAGTCATTAAATCAAATCTGATGAGCTCCTAAATACAGGTTGCGTGATGTTTTGTGTTGAGGTTCACTAGCCCTTTCTTCCACTGCAAAAATTGGTGAGTGTTACGTCGCAAATTTACCTTGTGTTCTCTAATTTTACTGATAAAAAATATATGATTAATTATCTTTGGTTTACCAATTATTCAATTTCTCCAAATAAAAAAAAAAATGCATTGCATTTACATAATTAATCAATTAATTATTAGAGTTCTTTTTGGTGAAAAATATTATTCACTTTTTTTTACAGCTTACATTTCAGATTTTAGGTACTTACTTATGCATTAAGAATAAATTGAACAATTGCTCCCTCGATTTTCTTTCTTAGCTTTGAGATCTATGCTGTCAATTATATTCATTATATTAATAAATTTTATATCTTAATTTTAATTTATCAGTGAAATGTTTTTGTCTTTGTCATATATAAAAAATAGTGTTTTAACGGTAAAAACAACATTCGTACACAAATCATGTCATTATTATAAAATAAATAAATTTATCATATATGATAATTTATTATTATTAGATAATAATATAAAGTTATTTTTATACATGCATACATATCTTTTTTTCTAAAGAAATAATACAAAAATATTAGTTAGATTTTTAAAGAATTTAAAGTGTGTTTGGTATCAAGCTTAGTAGCAATGAAAATGGATATTGATTACAATCAAATTTGACTTTATAAAAAATATAGTTAGTGTTTAATTATTGCTAGGTAAAATTAACTCAGACTCAATCTCCATTTGACTATAATTTAAAAAGAATGTTGAGTTAAAAAAAATAACACTAAATTCTATAACAAACTCGCTTTCAATAGGAAAAAAATATCATTCAAGTATTAATCTCTTCACTTGAAAATCAATTTTAAACAAAATTAATTTCATTTAAAATCAATTTTAACTCACAATAAGGTTTTCTGTTTTCACTTGTAATCACAAAAATCCCACGTTTCCATTTGAAAACAATGTTTTCTTTGTTTCCTATACAAATATTTCAAAAATAATAAATAAATAAAGTTAAAATAAGGAAGCACTTTGAAATTAAAAGTGAAAACAGAAAATGAAAAAATATTTTTGTAAATCATTCAGTTTCTAAATAAATCTTATGTTACCCCATTATTAAACGAGATTAAAAAAACCTCGATGAGGATTGCAATTATTTCCCTGAGACATCCTACCGTCAAACTCTTGAGTTACAAGTTTATGATTCTAAGTACAATGAGTTAACTAACTATCAAACTTTCTAGGATAAACTCATGAAAACTTGCATAAACTTGAGCCAAGAAGCAAGTGGATGAGTTCAAAATCAAATATAATTTTTGCCCCATAGTTACAGTGTTCTATGCTACTCATGCATTATTTTTGAAGCCAACATAAATGTAACAATTTACAATGGCTCAAATGATTTCAAGAAATTGGCTCTTTTTTATAAATATTTTCACTTTAGAAATTTATGTTTTCATGAATTTATGTATAATGTGACCATTAAGTAGTTTTATGTTATGTAGTAGTACTAATTTTCTAGCACATATTATTGTGGTTCAGTACTTTGCTTATTGCAGAGTTGAAGTGGTGAATGTGTTAAGAGTATTATGTTATGCATATAAGCCATTAATAGGTTTTTTAATATTAATTTTGATTCATAGTAAGTAAACTCTTATGAGTTTACTAGCGGAGTCTATAAAAGCTCCACCAAAGCTCCACCAATTTGCGTAATGTCTCAAGTTTGACAACCTTGCATTCTACCATTGCTAGAAACACATGAATAATTTCATAACAACATAGAGCCCATTTAATTTAAAGATCTTGAAATCTATCCTAACCATATGCAGCTTGAAAAACAAATGTCTAAACATCAGATACAACCAGTTTAATTAACCATAGATAATTAGTATATTGCATTTTTTTTTCTGCATCTTCTATTGCCACGTGAGAACAAAGACAACATTCGTACACAAATCATGTCATTAGTATAAAATAAATAAATTTATTATTAATAGATAATAATATAAAGTTATTTTTAACATGCATACATATCTTTTTCTAAAGAAATAATACGAAAATATTAAAGTGTGTTTGGTATCAAGCTAGTATCAATGAAAATGGATACTGGTCACAATCAAATTTGACTTTATACAAAATAGTTAGTGTTCAATTATTGTTAAGTAAAATTAACTCAGACTCAATCTCCATTTGACTAGAGTATAAAAAGAATGTTGAGTTAAAAAAAAATAACACTAAATTCTATAACAAACCTGCTTTCAACAGGGAAAAAAATATCTTTTAAGCATTAATCTCTTCACTTGAAAATCAATTTTAAACAAAATTAATTTCATTAAAAATCAATTTTGGAAATGCTCTTCTAGACACATTTAATTTAAGAAAAATCCTAATAAGTACAAGTTGGAAACAGTTTTCGTAAAAATGCCAAAAGTTTATTTTCCTTCAAATCTTATTTTATACCTTTTAAATTTTAAATCGAGATTTACTTAAAAAATATATATGGATACACATCATGGCTTCATACATTTTCGTCCTATTTTCTATCTTGACAAATAGTACTGCTGACAAATATTGATATATTTTTATATTTGAAACAAAAAGTGTAATAAACAAATATATTTCATACATAATTTCTGAATAGGGTCAACCACTTCAACGGCTGGCAGAAGAACGTAAGCAGAGAAACAGAACACCTCCATTAAAGGTCACTGTATCTGTATGCAAGAAATGTAGTTATATACAGGATAGTATGTATCCAATTGAAGTTGGTCTAAGATCTTTTGTGTAGCCCACAGATAAGACGAATGGCCTTCGATGTGTTCTGTCACATCGACCTGCAATACAAAAACAAACACTCATTCAACTAAACATAAATATTCATAATTTATGAATGATATCATTGCGGTTTATTGAAAATAAGGTTGCAACTTGGAAAAATAGTTATACATTATTAAAGAGGATGAAGAAACATCTTACATTTTGGATCCCAGGAATATCGACAGGTTGGATTCCAGCTAATCCTTTCGTGAGTAAACTGCTTAAAAATGAACAAATATGTTAAGTAATAATTTTTACTTTTTGTCTATTTAAAACAAATCTTTTAAATTAAATCGTTTTACATTTTTACTAAGAAAATGCCAAATAATAACTCTACACAGGTTTGCTATACATATAATAAGTAGAAAAATTCTGTATGATATGCGACTCTAACACCTTATATATCCCTCCCCTGCTTTCTCTTCAACAAAAGAACAGGGCAGGCCCCTCAGAATTATCATATAGTGACGTTATGTTAGGTGAGACAAATGCCAACTACCACATACGAAAAAGGTTTAAACTTTAATGTGAAAATTGACAACAAACCATGAAAGATATGGTTCCAGATGAACACATGAAATGGTGTTAATGAACACAAGAAATGCTGTTTTCAGCCCATACTTACAACTTCCACTTAAAATACGGTTCTAAGGCGATGTTAGTGTTCCTGTTAGTGTTGGTGCAAGTAAACTTAAATTATCTAACACTTGCAGAAATTTTACAATTATGTTTTCATATACCTGGCACGGAAGGCAACTCCAAGCATCCAGTCAGTCCTCGAGTAAGCATTCACAAATCTTCCTGCTACCATCTACAGAATACCGAATACCAGGAAGTTAGAAAAGATTCATTTTCATAAATAAAATATGAGAAAAACCTATTAAGAGTAAAATTAAATCCCCCACAAACCTTTCTAGTTGCTTCCCAGTTCTCATCCATGATTGGGATGGGTGCTCCAAGAAGTACAACTTTTTCTACAAGTTCAGCTGTCAATAATAAGCAGGGCAGACATTAAAAGTAATATGGTAACGTCTCATTCAACGGATAAACATGAAAAGAAGGGACATTAAATTATATGCATCCATCACTGCAGTTAAAAACATAAAAGAACAGGAAAAAAAACAAAAAAGGATAAGATTTAATATGGAGTAAAATAACCAAAACACATCAAGGACAACCAAAGGAAAAAAAAGAGGAAACTGGTAATACCTACCACCGTTTTCAGTTTTAGCCAAATACTGTAGACACTTGAAAATAACTCTTGCCCCAAGTGAGTAACCTATAAGTGTCACGGGCCTGAAATTCACAGACCAATAATAGTACATCATCTACAATTTTCTTGAAGCTGAAGTAAAAGAAATTCTGGCATTAGTAAAATACCTATTTCCCTGCAATCCTTTTAACAATACTTCAGCGAGCAACTTACCAGCTTTGTTTGATCTAAAAATCAAGATAACTCAGCAAGTATATCTAATCTAAGAGTAGACAAAGACAGGAAACTGCTGATAACAAAATTTTCATGGAGATGGTGGAAAAAAAAAGTAGATACTCCTTTTATAAAGAAAAAGGCGGGGGTAGATACTCCTTGGAATGCCAAATCCAAACCACCTTGACATCAGCTTTGTATGTTAATAAACTTCAATATCAATGATCAATTAAATCAATACTCCTAGACATAACTTTTACAATTACCAAATTAGAACGTAATCATAGTAAACTTGAACATGATGATCAAAAAGCAATGCAATCTTCAAATAATAAATTTTAGGATTCTTAGTGGTGAAAAGTGAGAGGCAAGTTCTAATCCCATAAAAATAGAAAATAATAATAATAATAAATATAGATGGATTGAATTTAGATATCCATCAATTAAATTCAAGGACAACTTAGATTTTCTTAAAAAAAATTGACAATCTAAGATTCTAAAGTAAATTAATAGTTTTATGACAAGAGAATTCCCTCAGAAAATGAAATTAATTCAAATTAGTCCCACCCTGACTTCTAATTCAAGTCAAATACCCTGAACTGAAAATTTGAACACTTGTCTGATGTGTTGTTTTAAAAATTCACCTGATACACCTATTTATATTTTATAATAACATTCTAGGATCAAGCACTATAGTAGTGCAACTAGACAACTAGTACAAACTTATCCCAATAACACTATTTAAATTACTGATATTCTAACCATCTAACACCTTGAATTGCATATATGATATTAAGTAACACCAGCAAGCAGAAGCTTCTTCTCCACTTCCAAGCAAATGTTTTATTCTAGACACAATCAGGAGACAAAATACACCTGTTAATAGCAATTGTCCATTTACTGTCTATAAAGTCAGTTGCTGCCAGTAATGCAGCTGGCCAAGCCAATGCAGTTAAGAGTGAGCTCAAAACAGTCATCATTGCCCCTCGTTTCATCAGCTCCATCGCAAGTTCTGATTGAAGTCACAGCAATATGAACATCATTCACAGCACTACTTATAAAATAATAACTTCGCTTTATCAGAAAGTTATAGCCTAAATCAATTACTTGAAGTAAGCCAATCTTGAATTGCAGTGCTCACAGCAATCAGATTCTCGGACTCCCACTGCAGCGCATACCTAACTTTTGGCAAGACCATGTGAAAGGTCATTTTTTTGGCAGGGATCATCACCATCAATCATAAAAATAATAACATCACAGGTTTTAAAGTTAAGATAAACTGAACTAAATTACAAGCTGATTTCAATGCAACAGTAGTTTTCTATCAGCATGTTGCATCAACATAAAAAATTCCTAGGTGAAACCACCTTCCTTGACCAATGGTACTAGTATTATTGAAGGTAGATGTTCACTGTTGTACCTCTCCAAGTTGTCATTCTGTCCTTCCCATGGCCTTATAAAATCTTCCTTCTCAAAGACAAATCCTGAGACTAAGATCTCAACCCCTAGCCTCTGCAAGAAGAAGTTCAACAAGAATCTAATTTGAAATAATAACCAAGTGCAGAAGTATCATTTGATACTACAAGAAAGGCGAGACAAAGTTCACACATGCACACACAAAAACATAGATCACAATTCACAGCTCAATTTAAGCAAGCTATGTCACAAGAAAACAGGGATGCGAAAGATATCAAAACCTACGCCTTGGTTATGGTTTTCTCCTATAGCCTTGAATTCAAACTCATCAACACCCCCAACTCTCCTAGCCATTTTGCTTCCAGTAAGTCCAGCTCCAGCAGCTGGCAAAAGTAGAACAAAGAGATACATAAAAAATTTCTTAATTTAAAAAAGGAATATGCAAGGAGTCAATTGTCCAACAGATGCAACTTTTATCACAATAACAATTAAGAACCAGCATGTACTGTTAAGAAATCAAATGTACTGTAGTCACAAATCAGGATATCAGATATTAATGAGCCTGCATCACTCCTCCCCTTAGTAAACTGTTACTTCCTAAAGTAAACACAAATTCTCCTGGAACCTTGGCATATCCTCTTCTGAACAATCAAAAGATGATCAACTAAAGATTGTATTTCAGTCTGAATGAATGTATCTTATTCAAGCAGTTAGTGTAAGCATGTAAATTGGTAATAACAATACAACAACCTTCATAATATATTTAATCAGATAACACCTTCCAACCTTTCCATCAGCATGCAACATAGAAAATATCATATTGAGAACATATTCTAAACCTCAAGATGAACATAAAAACTATAACACGGGAACTTGTCAACAATGACCTAGTGATTCTAACAATATTCTTAAGGCTTGAACTCCACACTAAAGTTAAAAAAGTGAGGGAAAGAAGCTACAGTAACATGGCATGAGTGAATTCTAGCAATTTCAATCACATATATTATAGGCAAATATAAACCTCCAAATGATGCAGCAACAGCAACAGAGCCAGCAACAGTTCCTGCAGCACCAGCAGCCGCAGCAAATCCACTTGCACCAATTACAGGGATCAGAGTACCCAAAGTTGGAGCTAATGCACCAAGACCTGCAGCAATGGCTGGTGCAGCTAACCCTGTTGAAAGGTTAAAATAAAAAACAATTCTATTCAGTAAAAATTTATTCATCTGAAAATTATATATTCCACAATACAGTTAGAAAAGACAACAAGGTCTCCAATCCATACCACCAGTAATAGCCAACAAAGCTCCCCCAGTTAATGCAGCAGCACCAATTATACCACCACGCTTCAATTTAACCCACTTGCTGTCTTTTGATTGAGTTTCTTCGTTCTTTGATTCTTGCCCTTTAAGAAAAGCCATCGCAGAACAAGCAACCATGGTCTCAATGGCCTCCTACAAAGCCAATATCCATCTTCATCCTTAGAAGATATCGGACCAGTAAATACGAGATATTTTTATTAATTTGCAATGCAAAAACATAGCTTATAACATACAAACATTTACAATCACATTCAACTCTAATTCAAGTAGCTTAGAAATGAAGGCAATGTTCACGACAATCCAGCATAAACCATGGCACTCATATCTCATGATCTCCAACATATGACAAGTTATTTACCAATGAGTCAATCACATAAAGTTCCAGACTACAAGATTCATCATACAAACCATTTTTGTCCACTTGACATCAAGCCATGTTGCCAGCAACCGCAGAGCCACACGATGTCGAGCATCATAGCCCTTCCTTCTCCGCCCAATATCTTCACCTAAATTTGATAGACAACCAGACAGAAGTTCATACAGAACTGTCACCTTCCTCTGATCACTCAGCATCATTACTTCCTCAATCGGTCTCTCATCAATTTTCCAATCAACAGATCCCTGCTGCGTCTCTTTACAGTCAAGTAAAGGAGCAGCATCCGTCTCCTTCTGAACTTCCAAATGTGCATCCACCTTTTCACAATGAGGCTGAACATCATCAATTGAAATCTTCTCACGACATTGATGCTCATATTCACGAAGCTTCTCTCTTTTACACTCAGAAGACTCGGATTTTCTCTGCATGTCAAGTGCTATACCATCAACCGCACTTGACAAAGCACGTTCTTGATCTAACCTTTGAGAAGAACCATCGTCCAATTCTTGTGAAAGTAATCTCAAGAACTGTAACATTAACATGCATTGTTCTCATTAAGAGATATATTAGAATTATAAGCTTTAATTACTCATTTGGTCTCTATACTAATCTGCACTTTACTATTTTGACCCTATATTTAAAAATTGTAAGTTTTAGTCCTTAGACGAGCTAATTTAAGGTATTTGGAATTTTGATTCCTGTTGTCAGTTATCTTCTAACTCCTTAAACTTCAGTCGCTGAAACACCACTACTAAATTTTTTCTAGTAGTGTAAAACCTCCAGAAATTTTCTATCGTGGAAGAAACTTCAGACAGTTCTACACCACCCAAAAAATTTTGTTTGGTCTTAACACATTAGCAACAGTGTCAATAGCAGAGACCAAAATGCATTAAATTTACGTATCCAGGAACTAAAAACTTATAAATTTTCAGTACAGGGTCAAAACAGTGAAGTGCATATGGACCAAATTTATAAGGGTAAATTATCACTTTTAATGCCGTGACAATTTAGCCCCGAAAGAACGAAAATTTTGATTTAATGTAGTCCCTCACTGTGTAAAGTGCAACAATTATGTTGCCGTTAAGTTTTTGCGGACCATTTTGTCACTAAGCTGTAAAGTTTAGGACCAATTTGACGCTGAGTTGTAATTGTGTTCTTTCAAAACTAAATTGTAACAGTCTTACAATCCAAAAAGTGGCCATTTACCAAAATTAATAATTAAACCGAATTATAATTAATAAATAAATAAAAACACTAATGCGTAAGTTTTATACGAGTGAGGAAAGAATAAGTAGTGACACATACGGGTCCCACATGATGCGTAGCGGAAGAAGAACCAGCGGTTTCCTCCAGTCCAGACCACGCAGCGGAATCAATATCTAGAAATCTGTACAGATTCGGATTTTGATTCAGAGATCCAAATTAACTAACCGGATTTCACATCAATTAGGTATAAACAAGACGTACTTGAAAACGGGGCGGAGCAGACCCGAATTGCTGTGGACCCAGAGATCCGGGTCATCGGAAACGGAGTCGCTGCCGGAGCTGCTACTGTTACTGGTTCGTTGTTCCGAAACTGAGAGCGAGTCCTCCGAAGCGGGTAACGGAAATGGGCTGGTTTGGTTGAGGTGGGCCTCGTGAAGAGCCAGGCCGAACAATGCGGCCGCGGCGTACCTCTGCGTCGGCGACAAAAACGACGGCGTAGTAGGAGGAGGAGGAGGAGGAGGTGCCGCCATTGGAAAGACGATGAGTTGTCGTTTTCTTCTTAGGGATCGTGGTTTCGGTTTGAGGGGGAATTGAAATTTGGTAACGTGTGCGTGCTTGGTTACTTCTTTGAAAGGCCGAAAGCGATACGAATTACGAAACGGGCTTTAATATGTTTGCATTTTTTAAAAGTAGGCCGTGGAGGATTACATGGCGCACCGGAGATTTTCAGAATTTTGTTTTTTTTATCACTGCGGACAAAAGTGCATTCCTGGTTGGGCCATGCCATGGGTGACTACGTATCAATGCCGCATAAATATAGTGTTTTAAGATATATATATATATATATATATATATATATTCATAGGTAAAATTAAAATTGGGTTTATGGCATTTCTTATTCTTATTTAAGATTTTAATTGTGCCAATAAATTAAATAAATTAGGCGATTTTTTATCTGAATATGATCCTTTGTATTATTTACGCTTTGGTATAATAAATTCTTGCAGTGTAATACTGTTATTATGACACTATTTTGCTGTTGTAAGCTGACATGTGTACAGTACCGTGGCAGCTGGAGCTAATCAGTTTAGAGTAATATTGTTTTTGTGTGTTTTTTTTTTTTACATTTTTAAATATATATCATCCTTAAATAATATACGCATTGATAATACAATTTTTTTAATAATGTTATCCAATTTAAATTATTATATATTATAAGTTTATTTACTTTGAAAAATCTTACTTTAAAAGATATAAAAATGAAATTTGATTACTTAAAATATAACAATATATCAAAAATGTATATCTATTAAACTGTAAAGTATATGTATAAAAATATAATCGCTAAATAATATTCAAGCACTCACATGATTAAATATGCAATGCATTTTCCCCTTGTGTGCGTTATGGAGTTTGTTAGTGATACGAAATTGCACTGTACGAATAATGCATTGCATGTGGAGAAGATAGAATGGATTCGGATAATCAGAAATGAACTCCCATGCGGGGTCACGTGAGTTTCCATAAATAATAGTATTTTGGCAAACAATTAAGGAAATATTAATATGACAGTAATAATGATCTGTTTAAATTACCAAATTACCCTTTTTCTCTCACTCTCTTGCCTTCACTGTGCACCCTAGTGGAGTTGTTGTGCCTTTACTTATACCATCATCAAGATCTTCGCCTTTTGCATGACAACCTCACAATGGCAATTGCCCTTACCATCTTCATCATTGCACATTGTGAGAATGAACACCACAATCAAAATTTTGAAAAAAAAAAAAAAACTAGTTGAATTTCATCTAAACATTCACAAAAATAAAGCACTAAAACAATTGGTGTAAACATTGAAAGTTATAAGGACTAAACAATAAATACAAAATTACATTTTACAGGTCAAAATAACAAATTCTAATAAGTAATTCAAGATATGATTTCATGAACTACACAATAGATGATTCACCCTAGCCTCAACTCTATTTTTTTTCCCATGAAAAGAAAAGAAAAAAAAACATAACAATCAAGTGTGAACTTTCATATGGGAGAAATTCTAAATTCCAAAAAAACGGTGAACAAGTATATAAAATAAAAAAAAAGGGCATGAGATGAGATGGCAAATGAAATGATTTTGTCCTTATTAGTCATTCATAAAATCGGGTGGAGCAGCTAGGTTTTGGTGTCCGCCTAAGCCCCTTCTTCTCGCTCGGTACACTCTTATTGCTATCCGCTGTTCACACCCTCCCTCTCACATGTCAAACCTCAAGCTACCCATCTCCCTCTGAAACACTTTTTCTCCCCTTTCCTTTTTTTACACCTTTCACTGGTATCCCACCTATCAACTTCTCTGAGATTCAATTTCTGTATATACAATAGTTCTATATTGTGTCTGATTAGTTTAATTCCTCTGTAGTATAATACTATTTAATGCTTGTTGTTTCTTTTTTGAATGATTCTTACAAAGTTCTAGCTTGTGCCCAATTGCGTCGATATATTGTCATTTTCTCTTCTTAGTTCTTAGTTCTTACAGTGCCTCACGTCTTTGCTGCTCCTTTTTATAATTATCTTTATTGTTATGATGAACTCGGGGTTGTGGAGGTTTTCAATTGCGCTTGTGTTCGCTGAAATTGCGAAAAAAAGTGAAGTCAAATGCAGCCCCAATTGTGGTTGGCCGCAATTTTAAATCTCAGGTTGCAACTTAATAACAGTATATGACTCTAGGAAGATCTGGCCTATGGTAGTAATTGGTGAAAAAAAATCTTATCTTTTAGTGATTTGATACTAGGTATGCAGTTACCTTGCTAGTGATGAAGTTGCATTGTAGATAATGAGACAATTCAAGAAAAGTTTTCTAGTCATGACAATTGTTGGAGATCCCACGTCAACTACCAAAACAGTGGATATAATAGGGGGGACAACCCTCACCTTACAAGCCGGTTTTGTGAGGTTAAGTTAGTCGTAACCTACACTCTAAGAACAATTAACATGGATCTACATATCCACGAGTAAAGAAGAAAATTGGTTATGTATGGAATCGGAAGGTTTAGAGACCAAATTTTGGAATCTAAGAATTAATGGGTTAATTATATGATGATATCAATTGGTTTGTATTTGTAATGCATGATAATTGTCCTACTTGTCTTTTTATATCTGATGCTAGAGTCTTGGGCCGTTGTTGGTTTTCTTTTCTTCTATTTTTCTTTCTTCTTTTGACTGTGAAACATCAAGTTGTAATCTCAATTTCTCACAAAGTGTAAATAGGTAGGTCATATTGCCAGAGGATTTTGGCTATAATGACTGCATCTGGGTTGAGTGGTTGTCCCACAAGATGTCCACAGCTACCTTTTCATCCCATGGGATCACGCCATGCCCGGGTTATGGCCTTCTCTGTGGCTGGGAGAAATAAACAAGGGATAGCATTTCGTCAAGTGGAAAGGTATATGATATTGATTGTTACCTCCTGAACTTGGAACTTGATGTAAGGTTTGTGCGAAGTTGAATGGATGAACAATTCTTTATCCTCGCCTTGTCTCTTTACAGAACGAGTTTTTTGTCTCCTATATTAAAA
The DNA here is from genome assembly GCF_000004515.6 of Glycine max. NCBI lineage: Eukaryota > Viridiplantae > Streptophyta > Magnoliopsida > Fabales > Fabaceae > Glycine > Glycine max. The sequence continues at coordinate 4,579,188 of NC_016089.4, read as the reverse complement.
TGCAATAGACAACTTCAGTTGGTCAAAAGTGCCATGGATGCTTCATATGGTGATATGTCAAATGATTCTGCTGGTAACTTTTCTTTCTTGAAGAAGCTCAATTCTTATGATTTCTTGATATGGAAAATTTCATTGCTAGGGCATCGATCATGTAAAACTAGTATATTAGGTACTAGGTTGATGGTGCTTTTTCCTGAAGCAAAAGTTGGTAAAATAAAACTAAAATGGAAAATGATCATGTGATAATTGTAGATGTTTGGTCTTCTCCTGAATGATAGGCTAGGAATTTTCTTTCGCCTTTATTTATTGATTTGTTGAGTTGAAGTCATTATCCTTTTACATTTATTTAAGCGCATCATTCATAGTTCTTGGTGTTTCTGAGAACCAGAACTAGAATGTGATAAAAATGGAGTGATACCTTACCAGCTTGGAAGCTAGGTGGCCTGACTGTTGGAGATTGAAGAGGAAACTGTTTTTCAGCCTTTTGATTTTGGGGTACAAAATTATGGTTTGATGTTTGCCCAGAATGCCTATTTCCCTTGTAGAAAACTGTGAAATATATTTACTTGCATGTTTTAGTGGGTTCCATTTTAATGCATTCAGAATGATTCATTCCTCTATTGATTATTTTCCACCTAATGCATATGATACTTGAATCTCTTATATAAAACCATTAATATATTATCGCTTGCTTTATCATTTTGCTGATCCTTTGCTGCATATGCAGCTGTTTTTCCAAGAATTAATGTGAGGGACCCATATAAACGACTTGGAATAAGCAAGGAAGCTTCTGAAGATGAAATTCAAGGAGCAAGGAACTTCCTGATTCAAAAATATGCAGGACACAAGCCAAGTGTGGATGCTATTGAGTCAGCACATGACAAAATAATCATGCAAAAGTTCTATGAACGGAAAAACCCAAAAATTGACATTAAGAAAAAAATGAGGGAAGTCAATCAATCCAAATTTGTGCAGGCTGTCAGAGGCAGATTTCAAACTCCATCTACAAAATTCATTATAAAAACTTCAATAGCATTCTTGGTACTTGGAGTTTTGACTGTCCTCTTTCCAACTGAAGAAGGGCCAACTCTTCAGGTAGCAATATCTCTGATCGCCACAATATATTTTATCCATGAACGGCTGAAGAGCAACATACGAGCTTCGCTATATGGGTACATACAATGCGTCTTATTCTTTCAAATATGTTTAGAATATATAGTGTTAGATCGTGATTTGTTATTTTTCATTTAAAAGCATCACATTCCCATGGTGTTACATTCGGATGTTAATATCATATTATCATTGTGCCCTTTCTTTAGAATTTGTTGCATTAGTGGTTTTTTTCTTTAGGCTTTTACTTATATGACATGATGCTTTGTTGCAGGGTTGGAGCATTTGGTATTTCGTGGCTGTTGGGAACCTTCTTGATGGTGTCAGTAATTCCTCCTATTACCATACTTAAGGGACCAAGGGCATTTGAAGTGATCTCATCACTGATAACATATGTTCTATTATGGGTTTCATCGACCTATCTTAGGTGAAGAGGGTTTTAAAGCCGAAGACCAGTTTTTGCAGAAGAAGTTCACGAAATTTTATGGCCGACCTTGTTTAGATGTCAAATTATAGCTTAAAGGAGAAAAAAAATGACATACATTATTTTGTTGAATTAACAGTTGTTTTGTCTTTTTAGATTAAATATTTGAATTAGCAAACGTACTGGAATGTTTTAGAAGCGGAAATGAATGTGTTTTTTGTTCAGTTTGGATATGAAAGTTTTGGCTTTCAAATTTTACATATATCCGTTTCAAAGAGATCTGTCTCCTTAAATGAGTCTATGTAACTTGATTCGAGTTAGTTGTGACCTAATGTAATTTTTAGAATTATTAAACATATCCGTTTCAAAAAAAAATTATAAGAAAAAATTCATAAAACCGTAATTAATTATGTTATAAATAAACTTAACATGTGATTTTCAAACTTATTTTTTTTAATAAGTCAAGCTCAAGCTATATTTTCTTCAGTAAGTTAAGCTCATCTAGTTAGATTTATGTAAATAAATAAGCCAAACTTAAATAACTCATTTTTTTTTAAAAAGTCAAACTTAAGCTTCTAGTACTATTTTGGAATTCTTTTTTTATCTATAAGAATTGAAGACAGATATAAGATTTACAACAATTTGCGCACCTTCTCAATCAATTAAATTAGACATTTCTCCTAGTAAATAGTAAACTCATGCAGAATTATAGTACATCATTCACAACATATATAATTAATCATGTAAAACTGTTGCCTGTGTCCAGGCACTCAGATAACCACAAGTCCATATATATGATCTAAAATCTTTTGCCATACTTTGTGAACTGCATCAGGAGAGGTGCAGTTTTTCGCATTACCTGAAAACAAAATCCACAAATTAGAATGTTGGTTGATATGTGTAGCATGACAACAACTTAACGTTGATCATGATATCATATAATTTATTTCTTGCTCCCTTTTTATAATTATTACTAATTACTAATATAGTGACTTGTGCATTGTGCGACCCATGATTATAATATAAAGATGTAAATGTTTTCAATAATAATTATAAAAATTATAAGAAAATATATATTTAGAATAATCATTATTTGTTTAACAATAACATTGATTAGAAATCTAAAATAATTTCCAAATAATATATTTTAGAACAACATGGATGATAATATAAACTAAACTTAATTTATCTAAAATAACACGTAAAATTAACTAAGTTTTTAGTCTTGAACTTTCTTAGATTGATCTTTAGTCCCTAAACAAATATTTGACTGGTTAAAGGTCCTTAAAGTTTTATTTCATTAAGGTTTTAGTCCCTGCCGTTAGAGACTTGGAGTGTGCCGTTAAGATGATGACTTGTGCATACCTTCAATGGAGAAAGGAGATTGAAGACATCCTCGGAACAGTTGCCACAATTGTAACATTTGACAATGTAGGAAGGTACTGAAATGTTTAATAGCAATTAAGCAGCATTCCAGTGAACCAAAAAATAACAGTATTGCTAGCATTACACAACCAAGGCTGAACAATATATTTTTCTACGATGTGTTACATGATTCAGAAGTCTTCTTTTCCCCCTTTTTATTAGGTAAACAAACCAAAGAATAGTACTAGATATGTTTGAGCTGTAGCCTAAGATCATGCTACCAACGTCAAGCAACTACGAATAGGAAAATACACATAACTTAATGTAACTTAGATTGGAAATGAGCTACTCATTTGTCCTAGATAGCCATCAAATAAACAATCCATTCTGGATTTTAGAGAAATATAGTTCAGATACATCCACCACAGAAATGACAAGACAAGGATAACGAATGTTATTGATTAAATTGATAAAAAGTAACTGGCAACTCACTATGAGGAGATGAAGTTTGTTTGGATAAGAACTTGCTTTGTGTCAACTTTTGAGGAGCGAATACTATCATTTGAGGGAGCCACTGAAAGTATGCAACTTCAGTGCAAACTTGAAACCACCATAATCGAGCAGAATTGTCCTCACTCATAGCATTTCTTATCAAGTACTTCTGATCATAAGTCTTTACATCAACACCAAAAGTTCCAATGTAGTACTCTTTGACATATTTGGCATAAGCATTCTGCATGTCAAATTATATAGTTTCCTATCAGATGTATGAAACAAACCACAGACTCCATTCAGAAGGGTCCCACTTAGTGAAATTAGGAGAGGGTAGATGTACACAACCTTACCATTGTGCCAAGGCTTGCCCTCTAACAAATGAATGTAAAATAGATGTACACAACCTTACCATTGTGCCAAGACTATATCTGTGCATATTACTTAAGAAGGACACAAATGACAAAAGAAAAAAACAGAGAAAAAATTCTTTCAATATGTGCTAAGACTCTCAAAATATAGAATATTGATATATGACAAAATACCAAATTCCATGTTAAGTTGTGAAGATCATGGTTAAGGGGGTGAATACATGAGCTAGCGTGGCCATTAGCCCATTACAAAGTAGTTGGAGAAAACTAGTTGATATGTTGTTTGGCAATATTTCAGATAAAAGTGGCATACATCAGAATAAACCAAGAATCACACAATATAGTGTACATCATATTCAAATTTGAGACATTACTCCCTACCTTTTATGCAATCTGAGGATACAACAAATCTTGACTGAGTTGTATAATATGACCAAGAATCTTTTATGACTATAAACTATAATTTAGAGTGTCAAAAGGAAAAAAAGAAATACATAAACTATGCCTTTGCAAAAATAGTGAGGGGGGGGGGGGGGGGGGGGATCAGATGTGGTTCAAAAGTTATATTAAATCTCCCGCCACAAAAAAAAAACATTGAGCAGTTTCATAATATTCTGGAAAAGGAACTAAGTTGAAAAGCATACCACCAAGTCCTCTCCAGCCTTCTTTGCTTCAACAAGAGGCTTGCATACTTTATCTGGATTTCCATATTGAAACTGTAACATTCAAGGATCCAGAAAAAGAGAAGACGGCAAAATGCATTTGAATACAAGTAATTGCAATTAATAACAAAAGCACCGAAAATCATAACACTCCTATAGCAGCAGCATATAAAAAAGTCTCCATCTATTTCAAGCTACAAAACCGAGGGAAAAAGTCAGCATGCAACATGACAATCAAACTAGGAAGTCTAGTGAACAACATAATTCATGATCCGGGGTAAACTATAATATACTTTTGCAAGGAAAGAGTAACAAAGGAACAGAGCATACATTAGCTGCATCAAAAGAGGCCTTTAGTTCCTTTCCACTGGTTGCAAGTTTGTGTTCAATGAGTTGAGTAATTTCTTGCAGCGCTTCTTTACATTCAGGACCTGCCGACTCACCAATCTGCACGTGAAAAATAAAACAGAGGATTTAAAATTTGATGGAAATTAAATAAGAGGGAACTTTGAAAACTTTATAGCCTTAGGCTAAAGAAACAAAAGATGATCATGAATAAAAAAACTATCTTCACCTGCTGATCAAATTCTGTGTAGTTATAAACAGCAAGAACAACTGCAGAACTAGCCAGACTTCCACATGTTAAATGGGGAAACTTAAGACGGAACCATGCACTGGGTGCTCCAGAATACAAATCACTAAAAATGAACCAGGGGTTTTCAATTTTTGTTCTATTAAGCTTTGCATTTATGGAGTCCTACATAAAAATGACACCAAAAAGTCAAATAAAATGGGAAGGAAGCCGACAATCCAATAAACACCATATGCAAGAATGGATTCGCAAAGATATCTTTCTTATACTGCATGTAATGCAATTGAACAAGTTTTAAATAGATGAAAGTAACGTAAATTGAGTAACATAAAACATCATTTGACAAATATCTCAATGCCACTGACCATTGCTGACCTTAATCTATATCTGAATGTTAGATTAAGCCTCATTTTCTCAGTTTTCTAAAACTAAGCCTCATTTACACACATTTTGGGATTGGATCAAGGATCAAATACTATAGAACTTAAATCCTGTTACATGTTATCCTAAGCTAATCTAACAACAATAAGCCCAACATGTATAGGCATGCAGCATACACTCGAGTCTCTTTATCACCAGCACAATGTTTTTTGGCTGACAAAAGATAAACAAAATGTTTTCAACAAAATATATTTTATATATAAATCATATATTCATTCAAAAAATGTAAACTCTATACTAATGTCAATAGCTTTTCTTTAAGGAGGGGAAAAGTAGAGTATGTAAAATAATTTTCTTAAAACAAATAATAAAATTACACTTAAATGATTTATAGCTATACTTATATTCATATCTCAAGACTGTATAATCTTACTAGTAAAAAAATAGTAGTAAATGATTGTCATATTATAATAAATTTATCACTTATTCCTTTAAATTAATTATAAATAATTTATTAAAGAAGTGTGGAAAAAAATTACGCCAAAATAATTAGGGCTCAAGGCAATTGCCTCATTAGCCTAGTAGTTTCAAATGTGACTCAACTCACTTGTTATTATTAATAGTGTTCAACAATCAAGGTCGACCTTGCGTCTAGGTTGAAGGGGCGATGACCTAGGTCCAAGGCTGAGCAATAAATGGATTAAAATCATGTTACATGTATCCTTTTATATATTAAAATTAAAATGTATCCTTTTATATGTTGAAATTAAAATGTGATATATGATTAGAAAATATCATCATTTTAATTGTTAGCACTTTTTTATGTGATACATTCATAAATTGATGTTAAATAAATTTTACGCCGTGACTTATTAACATATAATAGACATAATGTGCAATTGAAAGTGTTCTCTTTTTTGGTATAAGAAACAAAGACCAAAACTTTTATACAAGAATTAAAACTTAAATTTAGTATATTAGTAAAAAAAAACAAAAATTATACGTAAATTTTAATTTAAGACTTGCATTTTGTTGGTGATTGACGGTACGTAACAAATAGGTAAATTAAATGAAAACTGTAATATGTTTTTTTTATATTTGTTAAAATTATATTGTTTGCTCAGTGTAATAAAAACTATTACTATACTTTTAATAAAATTATGTGACCATTATTTTATGAATTTTATGTTAAATTTTAGAATGCTCATATACAAAAGGATTTTAACAGTTCGTGCGACGAAAACAAAATATCAAAAGAAAAATACATCGCGCAAGTTTTATAGGAGCGAGTTCGAAGAAAGTTAACTTTGAATTAAAATAAAAAAAAACAAAAATATGAGTCTCACAAAATTTTACTATTTATTTCACTTATTTTTTATCCTTTTTAATCTCTACCAAACCGAGCATTAGAAATAAACACAGTTAAGAGAAATTTATATGAACTTAAAATAAAAATTTTGAAAAAAAAAATAAAAGCATTTATATGGACCAACCGGCCTTGATTTGAGGCAATTGATATGATTTGTTCATATTTAGCTGGATCATATAACTAAAGAGACAGAAAAGTGAAAACGGGCTTGAGCAGCCCTACCCTATAGGAAGAAGGTGACAGTCTCGTTGTCTCCATCACTCCCAATAATTGAATTTTTCTTAAAGCGTGAAATGCATTATGAATTTCTCAGTTAGAGAGAGATACTCATCTAGTAACCTATAGGTTATAGCTATTATTACTCCCAAGTCCCAACTCTATTATCATCCGAAAAATGTATTGTCAACGATAAAATGGAGTGAATGTATAGTTTAGATTTATCTTAAGAAAGAAAAAAGATGTGTTTTAGTTAACATTTTATCTTATTTGACCTTAAATCAATCTCAAAAACCAACTCAAGCGATGAGGATTGTCTCTCATTTATATATTCTAATTTGACTTTATTTTTAGTCCATGTGAGATTTGAATTTTTTCTAATACATCCTCTCAAGCTCAGTATTTCTTGGACTTGATGCATGAACAACAAATAGTAAGTGACCATTCTTTATTAATCTTGAATATGGAACTTGAACATAAAAGAGTACTCTAATCCATGTTTGAGATTAATAAGAAGGGGGCATTCACCATTATTCACACACCAGTCCAATAAATGTTAAACCTAAGGTGGTTTGTTGGAAAAAAATCCAAGTCCTACCTCGGTTAAAAATAAAAGCCAAATTAAAATATATAAATGAAGGGTAACTCTCACCACCTAAACTAGCTTTTGGGATTGAGTTAGACCCAAATTCATATTCAAAGATTTTATGTCAGTGATATGATCTATTTAGATTATGCCTAATAAATTATGTATTTATAATTAATGGTACTTATAATATGGATAGTGTTTATTATTGCTCATAGGTGTATTGATGCTCTAACTTATTGATTTTTATCCGTTTGATTTAGTCTTATAAGACTTTTGTATGGATTAGAGTACACTTTTACTCTGTTGATTCTTAATAATATTTGCTTATAATAATAATAAAAAGTCACTACCACCCAGATATTATTATAGAATAAAATGCAATTCAAATGTCAATGTATGTTTTATTTCTCTGATCAAATTGACTTGTGATTTACGTTCACTTAACCTATAAATTAACCACCCTGGGAGGGCCAATATATAGTAATTGTTAGATTATAAATCGCTGTTAATGAAACCATTTAACTACTCAAGCCAAACCATTTGGATTTGTTTGTTGTTTATTATGATCATAACATGACCCCCTCCTCCCCCAAACCAATGCACCTTAACTAACACCAAACACTGGCCATCAATCATATATATACGTTCATCCTTATTATATCTTTTTCTCTAATTATTGTTTCCATTGCAACACACATCTTATGCTCCTTTATTATTCTTTAAACCTAAGTGCAATAATTAACTTTCCTTTCAATGAAAACCAACTTTCAGTTTCATTATGGTGAAGACCAAGGTCGTTCACAGAATAAACAATTAATCCCTATTTTTGTTTCAAACCATAACAACTATTCGTACTAAGTTGTTGAAGACAAAAAGTAATTAATAACAACCTTCTAGTATTTCATAAGTCATTAGTAGTTGGTCACATAAATTATAAGTAAGTGAATGTGTGTTTGCACGGATTATTTTAAAATTGAAAGGGAAAAAAATGCATTGGTTGATTATTTTCTACGCATTGCATCAGCGACATCACCTCTAACACTTTTTGGTAAATAAAGAGCTGAAGCTACCAAATGTCCAATCTTTATTGGCAATAAAAAAGTATGGATTCAGAAATAACAACTAACAAGATTTTCTAATCAATATCAAGTTTCATACTAATAAAAATAAATCAAACATGGGCACGGCTTGCTGTGGAAACAAATGGCATATACACTTAAAAATTGATTGGGAGAATGATGTGAAAGCAATACGCAATTCACGTCAGACTCAGCAACAGCTATTCATAATTTCATATGATTACCAAATTGATGATCTCTGACCATCCTAGTATTCTCTTATTCTCGTATTCAAGTTTTTTTTTTTATAGATTTTTTCTCTCAGTAACCATCCAGCTATTTTTGTTATGCCCGTTTCGTATCGTAAGTGTTTTTTAATAAAAAATTATTTTTTCTCAAAAATATTTCACTTAAAAATAAGAAAGTATACGTAATTTTTTCAGTAATATTTGCATTTATTAATATATATATATATATATATATATATATATATATATCAAATATTTAAATAGATTTACAATTATATTCTAATTCTTTTCATCAAATTATTTTTTTGTTAAAGATATATAAGTATTTTATCATGATTTGTGTAATTAATAATATTAAAAAAAGAAATATTATGAGATATGAGAAGTAGCCCACAAGAACCATCCATCCACCTATAATATTTGGAGTCTCGTAATTAATCTGCGTGATTGAGTCATGCATCTATTAAGTGAGATAGAACTTGAAGTAAGTGTAGCGTGTGACCAGACTCAACTTGTTGATTAAGAGTTTGGAATGAGACTTCTTAGTCTCACTTAAGCTTTTTTTCCTAATAATATTCATCTCACATTCTCACCTTTAAAAAAATAAAATAAAAAATGATTAGGTTTCAGAGTTCGTACATTAGAAAGTGAAAGAGAACATCTAATAAGCTTGATCCACAACAAGATAGCATGTTCAAACGAATTAGCAATGTATGTTTAGAACATTATTAGTTGACATGTTGATATCTCTACAAGAGTGAGATAACTAGGATAAGTCCCCACTCCTCACACATGTTTGAGGCTAATTGATAATCAAATTATATTGAAAATGTCTAGATTAATTTGGCCATACGTTTCTGCATTTGATTGCATCAATTAACTCAACCAGCCTCTAATAGATTGGAACAAGAAGAATCGTTTCGCAACAATATAGGATCGATCGTCTTGGGCCAATTTTGGACTTTAGCCCCTGTATTTGTACCATCAAGTCAACAACAAAATAACTTCACAGCTTGCTTTGTTTCCTCTTGGTATTTCCAGTAGTTTTGCAAGAACACTAATGTATTATCAACACAATAAAAAAGTTAAAACAATTTGAGTGTAATTTCTTTTCATTGATATTTGATAGTATAATTTTTTTTTACATTATCAATCAATTAGAAACCAGACTAATTTTTTACATTATTAACTAGGTAGAAATTAGACTAGAAATAACTTTAAGGTAGTTATTATTATAAAAATAAATAAAGTTACTGTGCATGGTCCTTTTTGTTGATTGTCAATACGTTTTCTCAAATAATTTTAGTGTAAAATTTAATGTGAATTTAATTATTATTTGATGTATCTTATGTTTTTATTATGTTTATAAACACGAGAAACTGATGTTTGATACGCCTATAAACATTGCAGTACTCTCACAAAATCGTTCATCTTTGTGGCATTTGCTATGCCTCCGTAAGTCCGACCCAAGGCAATAATTTTTTTTTAATTATTAAATTAATACCTCATTGATTATAAGTTTAGCCTTGGGAATGTAATGCAGCAGAGGGTTCATAATCATAAACCATTTTGTGCTATGTTACGTTTCATTTCTTTTTGGCGCCACTCCCTTTGACATGTCTGAATTCTGGGCATACCCTCAATCTCAAACATACGTGTTGTATATTAAATATTTTGATTCAATGATTAATTTTTTCAAACCTTTCTTCCATAAGCTTGTGGCTTCTTAAGATTATACATACATAGGACCCTTGACAGGACTCCTATAATACTGATACATGCTGTGATTGACAAGCTTCACACACTCTAGGTACGTGAATTTCAACCATGGACCATATGTATATATATAGATGAGAGATCCCGAGTTCAACTCTTCCATTAATAAAAAAATTAACAATTAACAATTAATAACTAGCATTTGTTGATAAATATATGTCTCAATCTACCATTCCACCACCTATATGGAAGCACATTGTGTCATTGTGTGTATGTTTTAAGGTGAAGCTATATAAAGTTATATGATATTACATCATTTATATTATAATTTAAAAAATTTATACTATTTTTTAAATGAAAAATAAATTCTCTTAAAAAATGAAAACTAAATATAAATTATCGTATGAAATTTTTTTTCTATAAATAGTGGATTGTTATTACTTATATTTTGAAACAAATATTCAGAATAACAAACAACTTCTGCAAATCAATGTTTTTCATACCTTAAGCAAGCATAAATAATTGAACACACTAAATTTATATTTAGATAAACTTCTTTAAAAACATTCCTATGAGAAAAAATTGAAAAAAATAAATTTCATAAGCTAAAAATTTAGATTATGCATAAACTAATTAATCTGTAAAAACTTTTTCATATGACTTTTTCAAAAATAATTTTTAACTTATACATAAACTGATTTAAACAAACATTTTTTTAAAATAAAATAAAATATAATAAGTAATTCATAAACTAAAATTAACCTTTCCATTAATAATATTTCGTACGTAAACCGTAGTCTTGAATTTCAAATTATATTGGTGGCAAGTCTGGTGCCGTGATATACTTGTTATCACACACACGTCAACGACTCAACCTGTAAAAGTTAGAAAAAAGCACCACGTGCATGTGTTTCACCGATTTTATGCTCTTTCTGCATAAATTCAAGCCTTCCTTTTTTCTTTTCTCTTAGGTTCTCACTGGCTCTGTATCTTATCTGCATTTATTAGGACACATCTTAATTTGAAAAAGAGTTAGTGATTTATTATTCAATATAGGAGTATTTTAAAAAATACTATATAAAATACTAAAAATTATTTACACTAGTCATTTGACATGAAGTCCCAATTAAAAATACTACTTTATTCTATCATCCAGCAGTGACTCGGGGAAAGATAAGAATATTTTTAATAAGAATTTTTGAGTTGAATTTCATTATATTTATTATTATTATTTTTATTTAAGTATTTTTATATTGAATGTTGGATTTTAGGAAAAGAATTTTTAATAATTTTTTTTTATTTTTTGTCAAAAAATATTATTTTTAATACAATTTGAGAGAAAAGAAATGTTTTATTTTTTCTAGTGAAAGTAAAATTTAAGAACTCAAATTAAATTTTATTATTAGAGTAAAAATAATATAGGTTTTTGAATCTTACATGATGTTATAAGACCCAGACAAAATAATCCAAGAATTCTTAAGTTGGATTTCAAATAAAAAATCATAAATATCTTTTAACAATTTTTTTTTCATTTACAAGATTTGAAATGAAAATTTTGGTAAGAAATTCAAATCCAATTTCACCTTAATGTTATGAACAATGACACCATATTTCAACCTTATAACTGAAAAAAATACTAATAATATTTTGTTTTGTATTAGTTCATGAAACTTATAATAATTTTAATTCAGAGGGCTTTTAAATTTTCCTTTTGGATCAATTAATTGAATCTTTTTTTTTTATTTTTTTATGTATTTGCACTGAAGTTAAGTGAATCCTCTTTAATTTCTTCTGCGATCTTACTATCTTACTGGAATTTTGAAATTATAGGCATTAGTTGCGAACTGAATCAGCAGGGGCAGGTACATCGGTACAGGGTCGGGGGTAGGTCGGTAATTTGCGAGAGACGAATGCTTCTTCTTTAGCGTGGTCGTTAAATTTGTTTGAAAAAGCTGAAAATGTAGAGTGAGCTGCAACTAACAAATTAAGAAGGAGAAGCCATTATCCTCACTATTTCAAAAGCAACACAACACAAACACACACTCACCATTCTTATGCTTTCATTTTTCATTTTCCTCTTTAACTACGAATCTTGGTGCCGCTCAAGCATTTTCGACTTCCACTATTCGTTTCATCACCTTCTTCTCTCACTCTTCTCCTTTGCAATTGCATTTGCGCAGGTGAAGAAACGCTTTAACGCTCGCTTTCTATTTTTTTTTTTATTTAAATTCTCGTGCAACTTCTTTTCGCTTTTTCGTTCCTCTTTTTCAGATGCTGATTTTTTTAAACTTCCGCACTCTGTTTTCAATTTTTTCAGATTACCGAGGCCAGAAAACTTCTCAGTTTTTCTTTATTTGAAGATTATTATTATTATCATTTTTAATTTATTGGTATAATTTATGAGAACTAGTTTTGTTTTGTTTAAAATTGATCTAGAGTTTTGCTTATGCTGAAAATGTGAGTTTCCCAGCGTTTGATCGATAATGATAGATTAATGTTCATTATCTGAAGCTCAGATTTTAATTCGGGATTAATTTTAATTTTTAAAGGTTTCTTCTTAAACACGGCAAAATTTGCGTCACATTAACGGTTCAGCTATGAGGCACTTAGCAATTTTTGTTTTATTTTTAATATAATGTTTTATTTCAAATTTATCCTATTTGTGTAATCGGATTTGTTTGGATTATCCTCCACATGCTAAATTTAGGGGAACTAGAAACTCAACAGAAAAGAAACAGCTAAGATTTTTTTAGTTTAGTAAGATAATTAAGTCCATTCAATTTTTTCTTTTCTTCTAACAATCCTTCTTAGAAAATTTGTTTCCAAATTTCTCAGCACACCAATTTGGTGAAGAATTTTCTTTGAAAATTAATAATAATTTGACTCCCCAGTCGCCGACGGTAATAATCTTCTTTAACAAATTCTAAAATTTTCAATGTTCCATGTGAGGGAGAATTTGACAGTCTGTTTCTGTGTCTCGGGGAACATCTCAGAAAGCTCCAAGTTTTTTCCATTAGTATACGTAGAGCACCTCATTTTTGTGTCAAAATTATAGGAGCAAGCCATGCTGGTTTATTATTATTTTTTGCCCCTCTCTGACACCTTTGAATTTAAAATTGTGCAGAACAAGATCAATCTTTTGATTTTCCTTGCTTGTTTATGGAGTTGTAAACTTTGATTAATTTGTTGCTGCAGATAATGATTGGGGGTTGAAGGCTTCGGTGGCCCTTGTGTTCCACACCATCCAAGCAATAGTACAATATAAGTTTCAAAAAAAGCAACTGAAAAGTAAATAAAGTAAGTGAATGTTGAAGTGGCCTTTTGGGATGCTTTGAATTCGGGACATGGTCGCGTTGTCATTGGTGGAATTGAAGGTTTGTTAGAGGAGAAAAGTTGAGAAAATGGGTTCCATTGCAGAGGAGGAGGCAATGTCAAACCTAGCAGGCAGTGAAGAGAGGATTCTTGTTTCTGTTCGTGTGAGACCTCTGAATGAAAAGGAACTCACAAGAAATGATCTGTCTGAATGGGAATGCATTAATGACACAACCATCATGTACAGGAACAATCTTTCAGCTACAGAAAGGTCCCTGTATCCAACAGCATACACATTTGGTAAGAAAAAGGCTAATCTTACATTTTCACTGTTAGGTTTATGTATGAAACAAAACATTTTTTGAAGTGATAAATAAAATAGTGGAAACATGGGGTTAATTTAATTTGCTTCTGCTTCCTATAATGCTGCCTGGAATGTGAAAATGTTTTCATGTGTTTGAATGGTTATTTATTTATTTATTTATTGAGAATGGTCATTTATCAATAACATAAGGCTGAATGAATTAACGTGGAGAATGTGGTGAGAATTCACCATAATTGATGTTGAGCACTCAAATTGCTGGAATGTTGTGGGGTTCAATCAAGGGCTCTTTGGGATTTTTATTTAGTCATAGTTTGTTAAGATGATTTGTCAGCTATGACCAGTCTGCTTAGGAGAAAATTATTATATATGTCATAAATCTGGTTGTTTCTATACATGAAAAATTGAAAATAGAAGGAGACCATCCTTTTGGGTTTTATTATTCCATTAGTCCAACATGGGTTAAAAGCTAAAATTTCTTCCCTCTGTTGATCCACCTTGAGTTTTTTTTTTTTCTCTGTAGATCGAGTATTTAGGAATGACAGCCCCACAAAGCAGGTGTATGAAGAAGCAGCTAAGGAAGTTGCTCTTTCAGTTCTCAGTGGCATCAACTGTGAGTTTTTCTTTGTTCCCTTTATCTGTTTTTCTTCCTTCATAAGAATGAACGTCCATGGAATTTCTACATTAACAACTTCGGTCGGGCATATTTGATCAGCAAGCATTTTTGCGTATGGACAAACAAGCAGCGGAAAAACATACACCATGAGTGGCATAACAGATTTCGCCATAGCAGATATTTTCAACTACATAGAAAAGGTAAATGAAATCTGAACTCATCAATGAATCACTGCATTGCTTTGTCATTCTCAAAATCCTTATATCGATTATATTTTCACTTTTCACAGCGCACAGAAAGGGAATTTGTTTTGAAGTTTTCAGCATTGGAGATCTATAATGAATCTGTCAGGGACCTCCTTAGTGTTGACAGTACACCTCTCAGACTTCTTGATGATCCAGAGGTAAATATCTTTATCAGTGTTTTTCAAAAAGCTGGTGCTTCTACATTTTACTTAACAGTTTGCAATTTAAACAGAAAGGGACAGTTGTTGAGAGACTCACAGAGGAAACTTTAAGGGACTGGAACCATTTTCAAGAACTTATTTCATTCTGCGAAGGTAAGGACTAAGGATAATTTGGATGAACTCGCTTCAATTGAGTTGTACAGATTTACTTTCTTTGTCTATTTTTCTTTTTGCTTAATTTTCCTCATTACTTTCAGCTCAAAGGCAGATAGGGGAGACTGCTCTGAATGAAGTGAGCTCCAGATCTCATCAGATTCTCAGACTGGTACTTATGTTCCTATTTTTTTAATTTTATCTAAAGGAAGAGAATCTTACAGCGCCTCATTGCTAACGATTCCTAAATAATGCGATTCTTCTTTCAGACAATTGAAAGTTCTGCACGTGAATTTCTGGGAAATGACAAAATGAGCTCCCTTTCTGCTTCTGTGGTACTACTGAGTCACTCAGATTACAGAAAAATATAAAAGAATTACTCTGTTACTTGAACAATAATTGGAAACCAAAATGATATTTTTTTTCCGGGTACAGAATTTCGTTGATCTTGCTGGGAGTGAGCGCGCATCCCAAACTAATTCAGCTGGTACGAGGTTGAAAGAGGGTTGCCACATAAATCGTAGTTTACTAACTCTTGGAACTGTCATACGCAAACTGAGGTTAGCTTATAAAGTTTGCATTTCAATATTTATTTTTACTCAATTAAATGCACACCGTTTCGATATCCTTTTCGCCTTACCCAGAACTTTAACCCACATGAAACTGAGTTTTGGGTAAGTTTGAAATAGTAAAGATACGTGCTGAATTTAGAGTTCGAAGACTGTTCACTTCTATAAACATATATGACTTTTTTTTGGTTACGTGAGGTTATTTTTCTTATAATAATAAAAGTATATGGTGATTGCTTAATAATTCCTCTACAAAATTCAAAATATGAGGTGATTTTGATTTACTGATCTTTCTAACGGTAGCAACTGTATTAATACAAAAAAAGGATACCTGCATAAAGTTTCTCCGTCGTTTCTCTCTATCTTTTTTCTCTGTTGTCTCTGCCATTTCACTGCTCACTTTTATGCACGATCTTGACCCTTGATTAACTGGTCAGCTTTCTCTCTTTCTTATACGTATACTTTTGGTACAAATAGATTATAGGGTGCAAATATTGACAACTAATGAAAGAAACACACAAATATTTACATGTAATGACCCAAACTCTAGGATGCTCCTTAATCGTGATTTTACATCATTATTATGCAATAATCTGGCCAACTGATTCTGTTATTACCAAGTTTATTACTTTGGGAATTATGAATAGGTGAAAGTGAAACTCTTTCAGACAGAATTTTTTTCTTCATAAATTTACTGAATGTGTCCATACAAGGCCGAGACTCGCGTGCGTCCTCTCTATGAGAGAGAGGCACCACGAGCACCTACTCTTTACAAGGTGTTTCAGCATACAAACGTAATTGAGGCTCTCAGATATTTTTAAATTTTAATCGATGACTGATTTATTTTTTCATTTTTTTTCTCACTTTCCTTATTTACCCTTCCTCTTCTCTATCTCGTTTCCCTTTCACCACTCGATCACCAGCCTCCACCACACCGGTTCACTGCGACGATGACCCACCGCAAGACGTCGACAATCCACCGCCCGTCTCACCTTCACTGCACGACGTCGGCGGTGTCCGCCGCATTGTCGCCCAAGGTGCGACCTATTTCTTCATCCTCTCTACTTTCTCCTTGTGGTTGCAGCATCGGAGCTGGTTGTTTGAGATGGTTGCCTTTTGTTCTAGATCTGCTAAATGGGTTGTGGTTTGCGGTTTTTTCCGGATCTGAAAAAAGGTGTATCCGTCGTTGCCATGGAAGGGAAAATCGTTGCACTTTGATGTTGTCGTCGTTGTCTTCATTTAATGTCGCTAGTGGTTGCAGTGGTGTCACTGTCGTTAGCTCATGTGGCGGTGGTGCGGTGTAGTTGACTGCGGTGATTGTCGTCGTTATATGGTGGTTCATCGATGCCGTGCGGTGGGTCGTTGTCACAGTGTTGCGCTGGTTCCTCCACGCGGGATGCTAGTGTCCTAGAAAGAGAAAGGGAAAAGGATAGAGAAGGTACCAAAGAAAGAAGGGTAAATTAGGAAGGAATGAAAGAAAATCAAAAAAAGAAAAAGTACAAAGTAAAAAAGTTTATCAGCCATTGATTAAAATTTTAAGAAATCTAACGGTTCTAATTACTTAAGCACCATGCAACCCCTCCCAAAATATTCGTCCCGCACCGTGCCTCCCTGTTCGAGAGGACACACGCGAGACTTGGCCGTAAAAATTATCAATATTTGATATACTTTTGGGAAATAATTTTTTTGATTTTATCTAAAAATAATTAATTTGATGGCAGCAAGGGGAGAAATGGACATGTTCCTTTCAGAGATTCAAAGCTAACCCGCATACTGCAGTCTTCATTAGCAGGCAATGCTAAAACTGCAATCATCTGCACCATGAGCCCTGCAAGGAGCCATGTTGAACAAACCAGAAACACCCTTTTATTTGCAAGTTGTGCTAAAGAAGTGACAACTAATGCAAAAGTCAATGTAGTGGTGTCTGATAAGTTGTTGGTCAAGCAATTACAA
Source organism: Glycine max (assembly GCF_000004515.6). Classification (NCBI taxonomy): domain Eukaryota; kingdom Viridiplantae; phylum Streptophyta; class Magnoliopsida; order Fabales; family Fabaceae; genus Glycine; species Glycine max. The sequence continues at coordinate 4,561,264 of NC_016089.4, read as the reverse complement.
AAAGAGTTGGCTAGACTGGAAAGTGAGTTGAAAAATTCAGGGCCAACCCGCCTTAAATTTGATTCTGCAGCATTGCTGAAGGAAAAAGACCTCCAAATTGAGATGGTAAGGATCAACATTTTCACAACAAAGATTAATTGCGTTTATTATGCTTTGAAGTGGATTTTGTTCTACATCTCTGACATCGAGGAAAATTTCTAAAATAGCTATTGATAAATTAATGAAATATATCAGCCACAATGTTACATGAAGTATTTGCATTTCCTTAAAAAAGAGTACATTGCATTGTTTGTAAGGTAGTAGATGACTTGATGTTCTCATCAGATTGTTGTTTCATTTCAACTGGTCCTTTAATGTTCTGCAGTTGACGGTTTATTCCACACCTTCCCTTCTGTAGAATCTCTTTAGCTACATACTTCTGTATATATTAACTTTTTATATTGAATTATTCTTAGAGAAAAAGGGTGAGCTTTGGCACGGGGGTTCTCATTTTAAGTCCCTGCCCTGAAGTATTCACATAAGTTTTAGAATGCATGAGGAATGAGGACACTGTAATTTCCTTATGTCTGAGCATGTGTTTTTTTTTAAGCTGTAATTCTAATTATGAATCCCGTTGTTGTCCGTCTGTGCTTGCAGTTAAAGAAAGAGGTAATGGATGTTTCGATGCAGCGGGACCTTGCTCAATCTCAAATTAAGGACATGCTACAAGTGCTTGGAGACGATGGGTCCTCAACCGAGCTAGTAAGTGTACTGTATTTGCCTATTCTAAAGCATTTAAAAGTAGTAATTGGCATTCCTTTTTAATCCATTTTATGTTCAAACCCAATCTTCAGGACAGTTCAGGTCATCAGTATCCCAAATTACGTGTGCGAGGTTCATTTGACTTTGAAAATCAAACAGCCGAACGACAAAATTTATCAAGTTTTGACTGCGTTGAGAGTGTCAGATCTTTTGATGCATCTCAATATTCAGATGGACATAGTCTTAGTTCTGATGAGAACTATTTCCAACTCCCTGATTTGGAAAAGAATCTTCCAGTCAGGATTTCTTCCCCTGCGCTTTCTATTGTAAGTCATGATGCTGCAAAGAATGATTTGGATCAGAAAAGCGTTGAAGATAATTTAGGGGACCGTTGTAGGGAAATTAGGTGCATCGAGTCAGATGATCTAAATTCAAACACACATACATTCTCTACTGCATCATCTCCAGCCGTCTCAGGATTAACTGATGTTGATAATACAGACAAAGAAAATCTAGATTTGTGCTCATCTGTGTTAAAGAACAACAAAGAAGTAGCGGATCTAGTTCTTCCTTCTTTGTTCTTGCAAGAACACTTTGTTCTTCCCTCTTCAGAGAAAATATCTCCAGGTCTGACACAAAGTAGTGCATCTAGTTCCAAAACCACGAAATTAACCAGAAGCAGAAGTTGTAAAGCAAGTCTCATGAGATATCCATCTTCAGATTGGTTTGACCAGGAAGAAATGATTCAGAACGCACCCCCAATAGGAAGCGAAAAAGATTTCACAAGAAGACCCGAGGGCCTTCAAAGGAAGACTTGTACACATCATTCTAATGCCAATGCTAAGAGGTTATCATGGGCTGGCTACGCGAATTCTCTGGGAAGAGCTTCTGATGTACAGAATATGAAATCCTCCATCGATAATGGAAGTTATAAAGACAATTCTTTACCCCAGGGAAGAAACGGAAAGAATGATCTTGAAAGTTCAAATCTGCAAGGGAACCCTGAGGTATGCTTCTAAATTCTAATGTTCATCTTCCTTCCTTTCTTTGTGTCTTCCTCTGGTCTTATTTGCGAGCGTTGATGGCTAAATATCAATCATTTCATCTAACTGAAAATGTTTCTAATCTACTATACTGATTCACTTGTGTTTCGTTAATCATGCGATTGATGGAAGTAGCAATTAACATGTATATATTATTAACGAACCCTTCTTATAATGAAAATTCAGCCAGTGATTCTTTTGAGTTGTTTTGCATGGCAGGTTCAAGAGACAGGAATGGAGTCCAAAATTAATACAAAGAAGTTCAAAGATGTTGGTTTGGACCCATTGCAATCTGAGGAAGAAAAACAGTTGGAATGGCCTTCAGAATTCAAGCGGCTGCAGAAAGAGATTATTGAACTCTGGAATGCTTGTAATGTTTCATTGGTTCACAGGACTTACTTTTTCCTTCTGTTCAAAGGAGACCCTTCAGATTCTATCTATATGGAAGTAGAGCGAAGAAGGCTGTTCTATCTCAAGCAAAATTTTGACCATGGGAATCAGACTGTGGAAGATGGACTTACCCCTGAATCAAGGTAAGATTTCAAGTATTCAGTTTCTTTTAAAAGTTCTCACAAGTTTTTATTTCAACTACAAGGTTAAAATTTTGTGTGATTACAAAACCTGCGATGCGTTTCTTTTGCAAACAGTAAGAGGCATCTTAGAGGAGAGAGACAGATGTTGAGTAGGCAAATGCAGAAGAAGCTGTCAAGATCTGAAAGAGAGAGCCTATACATTAAATGGGGAATTCGTTTGAGTTCAAAGAATAGAAGGTTGCACTTGGCCCATTGCTTGTGGTCAGAAACAGAAGACTTAGAGCACATTAGAGAGAGTGCTACCATTGTTGCAAAGTTGGTTGGTTCAGTAGAGCCAGATCAGGCTTTTAAGGAGATGTTTGTACTCAACTTTGCCCCAAGGCGCACGAGAAAGAAATCGTTTGGTTGGACAGCCAGTATGAAGAATATTTTGTGAGGTTGATTTGATTCTCTAAGCGAATTATTTTATAGGAAGTTTGATTTGGCCATGTAAAAAATCCCCCTTTGGCTCCTTTTAACATAGGACATTCTTTTTTTTCCACCTTTTACAAACAATCTTATCTCTGTTTTATGTTTCTAACTCTGATTGCTACTTGATTGTAAAGAGGTTTTATCAAGGATGTGCAATTCCAAGGTTACAGTTTTCTTTTGTACAATATGCTTACCTAAGAACTGAGGACTGCACATACTGTGCACAGAAGAAAACACAATAACTCGTGAACCATTAATATAATATTAAAAAAATGAATGATTAGATTGCATTTAGCATTATTTGCAAGAAACTAAGGTTTGTTTCCAATTTTGAAAACTTACTACCTCTATAGTCTTGTCTACTTCTTTTGTATCCTTTTCTTCAACAAATCTCAACCTTTTCTTTTGAAGAATTTCTAACCTGGAAAAGAAATTGTTACAAGAGAAGTGATTTCTATATAACTTACTGTGCACAAAAGAATGCACAATAACTTGTGAACCATTAATATAAATAGATAACAACTTTCTATATTTTATTATAAAAATTTCAAGAATAATTCTATACAACCTCAGTTCTATTTTTTTTTAAAAAAATCAATCAATATTTTTTTCTCTCAAATATAAACAAATTTTAATTACTTTTGCCACATTTAATAAGATTTTTCTTAAAATACTCTTCATTTATTAAGAAATTTATGCTTGATATCAAATTCCAATGAATGATAATTTAGAAGAAAAATATTTATTTTTTAATTGGATTAACATAATTTTTTATTTTAATAAATAAAAATGGAGGTATATTTCTAATTTCAAATTATATAACATCTTTTTCTTCTTTTAAAATTTGTTCTTTACACGAGATGTTTGTTTCATAGATTTAATTATATTTTCAAAAATAACATTCTTGAGAATGCTTTTATTGAGAATGTTTAATTTAAAAACAAACAAATAAATAAATGAGGTTAAATAAAAAGAAAGCAAAAAGTTATTTTAAACATTCTCATTGGAATGTAAATTTCTCACCCTTTTACATGAGAATAGGATGATAGAGAAATATGTACAAAATGAATTTTTGAGAATAAGTTATGCTTGAAAATATTTTTTTATTACCTTCTAACAAACATGAAAATAGATATTTTATTTTTATATTTTCAAAAATTCAATAGCATTTCACGAAACAAATGTCACATAAACTTTGGGATAAATTTATAATTATTGTATATTTTTCCCTCAGCCCAAAGCAATCATCTTTCTTTAAAAAACCTCCATGAAATACCTCCACTAAAAATTCATCCAGACTTCATCCTATACAACCATAATTTTATTCCCATAAACTCTACAAGCCCACCATTGTAAACTTATAGCAAATTACTATAAAGCCATCTTTCACTTGTGACCTAAAGCCATAATCTTTTCCATCAAAGTTCATTATATGTCTACCACTGTTCAACCTTTACCCATCTTCATCCTTGCCTCAACCAATGAAAAACTTAGAGCAAATTACATTCACACCCTAATTTTTTTTCTCAAATTACATATAAACACCATTCTTTTTTCTATTCTTACACTATTCTTATTTAATTTTATGTTTAAAAATATTACACTAACATTTCTCATATGTTAAACTAACACTCTATAAGAGAGATAAATATAATAATTGTTTGTATAATTACCTTAAACCTCAAGAGTAGTTAATAAAATTTACTCAAAAGTTTATTACACTAGATTCGCTTATCATTGCAATAACTTCAATTGTCCTTATCACAACCTCTACATATAGTCGAGTCCTAAGATCAACATACCCCTGTTTATCAATTATTTCAGCATGCCTAAAAACAAGCTGCATTAAGCCACACCTTTCTTCATCCAATCACGACCCTTCATCTCAATCATCTTTGAACCACCCAAATAATTGTCACGAACCATGTCACAGGCTCACATCCACTATAGACATCTACTTCCATGATCAAAGCACTCATAATCAATTTGCTTCTTCTCTAATATGATATAATTGAACATGTCGGGCAATGTTGGGGAGTGAAGACGAAGAATAGTTGTTTATATAGGGCATTGTTGCTGCCTTGCTGGTGGGTGTGAATGAGAAGAAAAGTGTGAGGGAAAAATGTAACTCTAGTTACAATAACCATGTTAGTCAAGATGAGGAGGTGTCAATTTTTTTTATCTACACTAATCATAAACAAATACCATAAACTTTATAATAATTCACATATTATATTTAATCGAGTAAGTTAGACCCCTCTCAGTGGAGTGTTGTCAACAAAATGCATGTTTAAGTTACCTAAGACTCAAAACTCCATGTATATAAAAAAAATCATATTGTTACTTGAGTGTTAGAACTTAGAAGTAATACATTACATTAATTTAGACTTACTCAAACATGCAATAAGACTTAATTAATGTCGTTAGAACCATGTAGCATCCATGCAAGATGTGTCTCTTACATTACAATACAGTTAATAAAAAGGATCAACATGACACAAAAATTAATTTTAAAAAGTTAGAGACTCCTTTTATTACATAATTATTACGTATCGCCTAACCGTTTCATTACCATTTGAAACTCCTTTTAATACCTCAATCACGTAACAAGTTAACAACATGTCATAGTACATAACGCTGTATTGAAGAACCGCCAATCCATAAGCACATGCCTATGCCTTTGTTATCTAAGAAAAACAAAAGGGAGTGTCCAAGAACAAACCGCAGATAAAGAAAAAAACAAGTTCGGAGTTCCTAATATTAGGGAAAGGGAACATGAAATCCTCATACCCCACGTTGTAGAGTACACTGTTTTATTCGAAGCTAAAACGGAGTGATCTATAATTTCTATTCATCACACATTAAAATAAATAAATAAATAAAAAATAAATGGATGCCTAATTTTCTAAATTAAAAGCCATGTTTGGAAAGAAATATTTCCTTTTTCCCCCGTAAAATTATGTGTATATTATTGTTTCAATCTAGTTTGAGGATATTTTTTGCAACTGAACTGAAAGTCATTAAATTCAGTGTTGTAAGCTTTAACTCCCAATTACCTGGAAAAAGAATATCGAATTATCAATGATTGCGTCGCTAACATGTACTAGTTCTTATCCTCTAAGTGCAGTACTGTTCTTCTCTCCAACAAACAAGTCATGTCAATTGCTCTTTGCTCTATGTTATCTCACCGGTACAAAGCCAGTTTTTAGTATAAAAAAATTACAAATAAAAAAATCAAAGTTTACAGACAATAAATTTTAACCACACTTATAACAATTGCAAATGTTTCACATCCTAATTTTACCCTCATTTCACCTCTCTCTCTCTCTCAATTTTTGTTTTACTTATCCAATCTATTACTTTATCTCTCTTTCAATCCCTTCTTATCACTTTTTATCTGCCAAAGTATACACAATACACCTCATTGTGAGGGAAAACATATTATATCCTAACAATATTAGCTAGAAATGCATATATGGAGGATAAATTATTAACTGATAACATGTTAGTGGGACACGAATTGGAGCACTATCTGAAAAACAGAAAAACGAAGGGAACAATAACCATGTGACGGGCGAATTTGATATGACCAAGGCTTTATGAGCACATTGAATGGGATCATGTGTGGTTATGTTGCAAAAGTTAGAGGTTAATTCAAAACAGGTTCGATTAAATAGGGAGTGTATTGATGCTTAATTAATTTCTAGCTCAATGATTTCTTCAAACCACACAAATTAATTAGGGTCATACAAGGAGACCCTCTTTATTCATTTTACTTTTCATTTGTGTGTAGAGGGTAGGTTTTTCTTATCTCCTCAACACTGAAGATTGGAACTACCCGGGGACTGAAAATTGGAAGACATTGCCTCCCTAATTAATCATGATTTGTTTGCAAATGACTTTTTCTACAAATCTGGGCATAATGAAGCTATAAAAATCTTGAACAAATTTTCACTCAACATGAACAAGTAATTTGGTAGAAAATCAAATCTTCCTTATTCTTCACTGCAAACACTCTTCACATAAAGAGTTATCAAACAGCTCAAATACTATGAGTTTTCTCGTGTTGGAAACCAAGTTATCACACTACAGAGTTATTGCCAAAGTTGGGCATTTTGAACCTTCATTTGTTAAGTAATCCAAAAAAGTAATAATAATAATAATAATAACAATAATAATATTTCTCTTTTGTTAAATTGAAGGTTATGCTAAGGCTTAGTGGCTGGCAGGAATGGAACTCCTGTCATAAGGAAATTCAATCAAGTCTGTTGCGACAACAACACCGACATATTCAATGGACTACTTTAAACCACGCCAGATCGAGGATCTTTGTGTTGAGCTCTCAAGTTTGCCTACATAAGTTTTGGTGGAACCAACAAAGTGATAGGACTAAAAATATGTTGAGTTGGTTGGAAGTTTGTGTCTTCATAAACGTTATGTGGGTTAGGGATGCATGCAAAGATTTGATTGCTTTCATATCATTTGTAATATACAAGCACAATTGGAGATATAGAAATTAAGATCGATGAATATTGTTTTAGGCTATTTAAGGATAAATATTTTCCACTTTGCTCTTTCCTTAACACTATAGTGGGATCCAAACCATCCAGGGGTGGAGAAGTATGTTGGAAGCTATATATAAGGGTTTTTCTTCATGAAAGATTTGAGATATAAGTAAGGAATGGAATTATCAAAAGAAAGAAAAAAAATAGGGAATGGATGTAAAGTTGATGCCGTAGAAGCCCGTTGGTTGCAACTTGCAACCCTTCTTCTCAAGGCCAATTGGGCTTTTATTTTTGGTGTTTAATAACACTTGGACTTGTATATATTTTGGGTTATTTTGAAGAGAGAGTGAAGACTCAGTTTTCCGGCTTCTTCCAAACTAATTCATAACAGGTAAGTAATTACCTGCATATTTAATTAATACAATGTCATAGACTAATTAATTAATTATTCTATGATTCATGATTTGCAATCAATTGAAAATTTTGAAGATAAGAAAAGTGTGGCTAGTTGGAAAATCAAGCTATATTGAGAGTTGGCTGTTTTTCGTACAGTGGTTATTTATAAATTCTCTTATCTGTCGCTAAAATCCTATGCATGAGAGGTGTTGATGCATGGCCACTCTGCTTGGTGTGTAGACAACATGTAGAATTGACTATCCATCTATTTGTAACAAACAACCCACTAGCCAGGTGTGTACCATTCCAGCCAGTGATTATGTTAAGAGCATTGAACACATGGATGTCTCTTCACTACATTAAGGAATTCGTGGTTGAGTTTGTTTGGAATCAACAAAGTTTGCTAATAGTCATCTAATGGAGTCCTTTTGTGTTATAGGGCACTTGGAAGGCGTTATATGATTGTGTTTAATGATAGACTACGGTACATACTAATAAAGTATGTTTGTGGTGCACTCTTTATTATCAGGGTCCACTACTAGTGGACTCTTACATTAACAATATATTTTTTTTTATCATTAACAATGGTGTGTGTTTATTTCTGTATGATGCACAATTTTATTAAATACACTAACTTAAAATTTATAATATAGTAATAATAATTTAGTGAAAGGAAGATAACTATAAAGGATTTTTTTTTTTAATTTGAAGCTAAACAATTATCTAAATTTATTTTTAGAGCTAAAACATTCAACTTTATATTCAAATTTAATTAAGAGGGTTTTTATCTTTTTCAAGAAAGCTTCATGTTAACTTTCAAGTAAGGGGTAGTGATTAAGTAAAACCTCCCAAGATCAGGGACTCCCATAAGTAAAGTTTATTTTACGTTATAACCTACTTCTATTGTGATCAATTATTGATGGATAAATTTGAATATGAATTTTTATTTTTAGTCTAGAACCACGGTCTCGGATCTACTGATACGTTTGAAATATGCTTAAGGGTCGTATGAGTACCTTATTGCACTAGTGACAATGGACTTTGGATATTGTATCTAAAGGTCAAGTGGTGATCATCAGTTTTTAGAAATTGTTATATTGTCTGCATGGAATTTACGTTGAAAAGGTGGGTTTGTTCTCAATCGTGCATTAATATCAATGGACTTGAGTTCAGATATTACTAGTCAGTTACCTATGCACGGGTCTATCATCAAATATTCAAGTATTAAACAAAAATACTTTAGTCTAAATATAAAAATTTTCCATTCAATAGTTTTTTAATCCATATACATTAAAAATGGGAAGGATGTATTATTTCCAGTGTCCGAAAGGTAAGTGTATTGACTTAGATGACCAAACATCGCATTTAAAATATGACCTGTTGACATTCAATTCAATCACAAGAGACACAAAAAGGTAAAACCAAATGCCATAAATTAGCCAATAACCCTGCCACTGTGCTCATATTAATTCTACATGCCATGGATGGTGCCTTTTAGCCATCTCTAGCCATTAGTTTTCTTAACGCAAATTTAAATCATGAAATAGAGTGGCTAGAACCACATTCCATATCTCAACCACTGCACCAAATAGGCACTCCTGTTAGCTCAATAGGGCTGTGATTAATTTATTGCATTGCCAGTGCCAGGCCATTTATCGCTGACAGGACTATTGTTCAATTACTACATAATTACGAATAAAGGATCATGTTATAAAATGAAACCCTTTTGGTTGGCAAAATGTCTGGCCCAGATTAATGGAGCACACAACAATAGTCACATTTTATCAATAAACACGGGGTTGTCTGACATAAAATTATTATATGTCTTAAATATATAACGGGATTAAATATTTAAAGAAATTTTTTTATTAGTTATAATAATTTCATTTGACTAAAACAAGATGATCTCTATTAAAAAATATTTTTTCCATGTGTGATCCGGACAAAAATTAATAAAACAGTAATATTTCATTTTCTCTTTGTTGTTTCCTTTTTGTATTTTCCCCTAGAGTAGCTCTAATCTCATGTCCAAACCAACCAAAAACATTGCGCTGATTTGAAACTTTGTCGTATGCGTTGTCTTTGAATTGTCAAAAATTTCAACTAAAGTATCAACGTAACTATCTATTTTGTGGTCCTCACAATTCAATGACGTCAATCTAATTTGATCCTTGGAGATAGATTTAGCATTTGCTGCATTCTCTTTATGAGAACTTTATGCCGAAATAGATTCAAAAGCCTAAGAAAACAGTGGAAACTTGGCTCTTTCTGCTTTCAACTTCGGCTGATGTGTTTGACCATTCCAGCCCAAAGGAATGAACCAAACTCAACATTTTAAAGGGAACACTGAACTTCCAGCCAAAATCTGGGGATGAAAGTATTAAGTACCAAACAAATAAAATGTGTCCTATCCATCACAACATTACCTTCAAAAATTCAATCATCGTCCCATTGTTCTTTATTTTGGTGGTACCTTCAAAAATTCATAGAATAGCTCCAATTGAGTTATAACCAATGTAGAAGACTAGAAGTGGATCATATCCAAATCTAAATTCCAACATTAAATCAGAGAAAATAAAATGCATGTTTCCACGTTCGACCGACCAAGAGATTTAATTTTGATATGAAAGAATAAGAACAAACTCAAAATATTCATTAAGTAAAATTAAATTCAATAAAATAAATGTTGGGAAATTAACTTTAATTACAAATTTTCAATTAAAATATGTATTACCGTAAGAAGGATAAATTTTATGAATTTAGTGAACACTGAGGGGAAGTAAAATGAAACATCCGAGAGCAGAACCATTGCAATTTGCATGTTTCCACAATCGAACAAGAGAATTTCTTAGGAGGCATCAACCGTGATTTAAAATTGATGTGAAAGAATAGGAATTAATTTCATGTACTGATTAAAACCCTCGACAACAAAACAGAAGGGAAAGTTAAACATGCCAAGATAAGATAGACAGACACATAGCTCAATGATTCATGCTATCACATCGTTGAGAAACTTTTAACTACGCCGATTCATTGAAAACCCACCACATTAGGAGAAACATGAATATATCTATAATCCAACTAAACTAAATATTAAATAAAATTAAATTCTTTTTATTGACAGAGCCTACTGCATTATTTTTCCATCACATCACATGATAATCAAAACTCAGCAGAGAACCTAGGGCCATATCACACCTTGGCGCCGTTTACACTTTTTCATAATCACTATTAAAAAAAAAAGGAAATAGTAAAACATTCATAAACAAACAAAGCCCTGAAAAAAAATAAGAAAAAGAGAGAAATATTTAAAAAAAATCATTATAAAAAGATACTTATTGTGGTACGAATACTACAAGTCAAATAGAAAAAAGAAGAAATCTGAGAGGGAAGAGGCAACTCTATTTCATGTTTGAGCAAACACAAATTATAGACAGAGTGAGAGAAGAGACGTTGGAGTGAAATGCGCACATTAGCACAGAGTCATCTATGCTTCTTCCTTGCCTTGGATCAGTGCACCACACACTAACACCTTCTGCATTAGCATTACAACCATGTCTATCCTTCTCATGCTCGTGCTACTGTGCGCGCGCTGCTTATCATGCGCCCAATGCGGTTCCGTTACAGAGATCCAAGCCTTAACTTCGTTGAAGCTCAACCTCCACGACCCTCTTGGCGCTCTCAACGGCTGGGATCCTTCAACTCCGTTAGCTCCGTGCGACTGGCGTGGAGTTTCATGCAAAAACGACCGAGTCACTGAGTTACGCTTGCCTCGCCTTCAACTCAGTGGCCAACTCGGTGACCGCATTTCGGACCTACGCATGCTTCGAAGGCTAAGCCTTCGCTCAAACTCCTTCAACGGCACCATTCCTCACTCGCTCGCCAAATGTACGCTCCTACGCGCCTTGTTTCTACAGTACAACTCACTCTCTGGCCAACTTCCTCCGGCGATCGCAAACCTCGCCGGCCTCCAGATTCTCAATGTTGCCGGCAACAACCTCTCCGGCGAAATTCCCGCCGAACTTCCTCTCCGTCTGAAATTCATCGACATCTCCGCGAATGCTTTCTCCGGCGATATTCCTAGCACTGTCGCTGCTCTTTCCGAACTTCATCTTATAAACCTCTCCTACAACAAGTTCTCTGGTCAGATTCCTGCCCGTATAGGAGAGCTTCAGAATCTGCAATACCTTTGGCTCGATCATAATGTTCTTGGAGGAACCTTACCTTCGTCTCTCGCAAATTGTTCCTCGCTCGTGCATTTAAGCGTTGAAGGGAACGCGATCGCCGGTGTGTTGCCGGCGGCAATTGCGGCTCTCCCTAACCTTCAGGTGTTGTCCCTCGCGCAGAACAATTTCACCGGCGCAGTTCCCGCTTCCGTTTTTTGCAACGTCTCGCTCAAAACGCCGTCGCTCCGCATCGTTCATTTAGGCTTTAACGGTTTCACGGACTTTGCGTGGCCTCAACCCGCCACAACGTGTTTCAGCGTTCTCCAAGTTTTCATCATTCAGCGCAATCGCGTGCGTGGCAAGTTTCCCCTGTGGTTAACCAATGTCACCACGCTGTCTGTCCTCGATGTTTCCGGCAACGCGCTCTCCGGCGAGATTCCGCCGGAAATTGGACGCCTCGAGAATTTGGAGGAGTTGAAGATAGCCAACAACTCATTTTCCGGCGTGATTCCTCCGGAGATCGTGAAGTGCTGGTCCCTGCGTGTTGTTGATTTTGAAGGCAACAAGTTTTCCGGCGAGGTTCCTTCGTTTTTCGGTAATCTTACAGAGCTTAAGGTTCTGTCTCTTGGTGTGAACCATTTCTCTGGTTCTGTTCCTGTGTGTTTTGGTGAGCTTGCGTCTCTTGAGACGTTGAGTCTAAGGGGTAATAGATTGAATGGTACAATGCCAGAGGAGGTGCTGGGTTTGAAGAATTTGACAATATTAGACCTCAGTGGAAACAAATTCTCAGGTCATGTTTCTGGTAAAGTTGGGAATCTGAGTAAATTAATGGTTCTGAATCTGAGTGGCAATGGCTTCCACGGTGAAGTTCCTTCTACATTGGGGAATCTTTTCCGTCTCACTACACTTGACTTGAGCAAACAGAATCTCTCTGGTGAATTGCCCTTTGAAATTTCAGGGCTTCCCAGTTTGCAAGTTATTGCTCTTCAAGAGAACAAGTTGTCTGGGGTGATCCCCGAAGGATTTAGCAGCTTGACCAGTTTGAAACACGTGAACCTAAGCTCTAACGAGTTTTCTGGGCATATTCCCAAGAACTATGGCTTTCTTCGATCATTGGTTGCTCTTTCATTGTCCAATAACCGCATCACAGGAACAATTCCTCCGGAAATTGGAAACTGCTCCGACATTGAAATTCTCGAGCTTGGATCAAATTACTTGGAGGGTCTCATTCCCAAGGATCTCTCTAGCCTTGCCCATTTGAAAGTGCTTGATTTGGGCAACAGCAATTTAACTGGAGCTTTGCCTGAGGATATCTCCAAATGCTCATGGTTAACTGTTTTGTTAGCAGATCACAACCAACTCTCTGGTGCTATACCAGAGTCATTGGCAGAGTTATCACACCTAACAATGCTGGATCTCTCTGCCAACAATTTGAGTGGGAAAATCCCAAGTAACCTAAACACAATCCCTGGTTTGGTTTACTTCAATGTCTCGGGTAACAACTTAGAAGGCGAGATTCCACCAATGTTGGGTTCTAAATTCAACAACCCTTCTGTGTTTGCAAACAACCAGAACCTATGTGGGAAGCCATTGGATAGAAAGTGTGAAGAGACAGACAGTAAGGAGAGAAATAGGTTAATTGTATTAATCATTATCATTGCAGTTGGAGGTTGTTTATTAGCATTATGTTGCTGCTTCTACATTTTCAGTCTTCTGAGATGGCGAAGAAGGATCAAAGCGGCAGTGTCCGGAGAGAAGAAAAAGAGTCCAAGAACGAGTTCAGGAACAAGCCAGAGCCGCAGCAGCACTGACACCAACGGTCCAAAACTCGTCATGTTCAACACCAAGATCACACTCGCGGAAACAATCGAAGCAACAAGACAATTCGACGAAGAGAACGTGCTGAGCAGAACAAGACACGGGTTAGTATTCAAAGCCTGCTACAACGACGGAATGGTCCTTTCAATTCGCAAGCTCCAAGATGGGTCTTTAGACGAAAACATGTTCAGAAAAGAAGCAGAGTCCTTAGGCAAAATCAGGCACCGAAACTTAACAGTTCTGAGAGGCTACTACGCTGGACCACCAGATGTTAGACTCTTGGTACACGATTACATGCCCAATGGAAACCTCGCCACGCTGCTCCAAGAAGCTTCTCATTTAGATGGCCATGTTTTGAATTGGCCAATGCGACATCTCATTGCATTAGGAATCGCTCGCGGCGTAGCGTTTTTGCATCAATCCTCTCTTATCCACGGCGACATAAAACCGCAAAACGTTCTTTTTGATGCAGACTTCGAAGCCCATTTATCAGATTTCGGGCTTGACAAGTTAACAGTTACCAACAACAACGCAGTTGAAGCCTCTACTTCAAGCACTGCTACGGTTGGCACGTTGGGCTACGTGTCACCGGAAGCTACTTTAACCGGGGAGGCCACCAAGGAGTGTGACGTGTACAGCTTCGGCATCGTCTTGCTGGAGCTTCTCACGGGGAAGAGGCCCATGATGTTCACGCAGGACGAGGATATTGTTAAATGGGTGAAGAAACAGCTTCAGAAGGGGCAAATTACGGAGTTATTAGAGCCTGGTTTGTTTGAACTTGACCCAGAGTCTTCTGAATGGGAAGAGTTTCTGTTGGGTGTGAAAGTGGGCTTGCTTTGCACAGCACCGGATCCTCTTGATCGACCAACCATGTCTGATATCGTGTTCATGCTTGAAGGTTGTCGTGTTGGACCCGATATTGCTTCCTCAGCTGATCCCACCTCGCAACCTTCTCCGGTGTAACCCAGAAAATGGACACGTGCTTGAGTTTATAACAACAATTTACACACTGTTGAATCGATTAAGTTAGATAACAAATATCTTTCTTCTGAAGTTTAACATTTTTCTTTCAGGAAATAACTTTACTTTTCGACTTTAGAAATGAAACAGTAGCTCTTGGTGGTTAATTTGCTGTTTTCTTAGCTGGAATGGAATTCTTTTCTGCATGAAAAAAAAAAACATTTCTTTTTAAATTTGGAGTATGGACACTTCGGTGTTTTGCTTCAAGTGAAGAACTGGGAATCTGAGGTGGGGGTGTGGGGACCACTGGTGAAGTCAATGTCCTTTTGACACGTGGGATCATAGTGAAAACTTTGTGGTGTCAGAGGTTGATTCTGTTACCAAGGATAGAGTGTCGTGGAATGTATACGGGGATATGAGTTTCTTGATGCTACACGTGGCCCTCACTGTTACTGTTGTCCGAATTGTAGTGAGAAAAAAATGGAAAGAAAGGATTAGAAGCCTCAATTATTAGGCAGTGTTTATAGTGGGTCCTGATTTATTTGATTTGGATTATTGCAATGTGATCTGTCATGTTGACCATTTTTTTTGGTTTTGGGCGTGAATCTGGAACAGGATTCAGGAAGGAAAAAGTAATCATTTGTCACTGACTTTTGCTCTGTTCATTCAAATTTGTTTCAATTAAATTATTCTATTTTTATACTTATTTTGTATATTTTTTCTTCTCATTCTCATTCAAAGTTCTCAATGAGTGAAATCGTCTTTATCTAATTTCTTTTGAACAGATAAAATTCAAATTGTAGATCGAATAATGCTGCATCTGTTTCGTGCTATGTGGAACAGAAGAAGTGGAATGCTGGTACGAATATTCTAACGTTTAGCCTACACTTTGAAATATGTGTGTGTATGCAGAGAGACCAGAGGAAAGAAAATCAGTGATTGTTTAGCATCAGCCTATTTTTTTTTTTTTTTATCGTTTTACATCATGCCCTGATGGGGTTCTAAGTGGCTATTTTTTTCAATGGAAACATAATAACGAGATTAATTGTAAAAAGGTAAGTTTATTTTGTTAAAATGAAGTAGGGATGTTTTCCCGCAAAATTAAAGCTTTCAACACCATTGTCACGCTCTAAGTTGTACTCTATTTGGTCAATTCCAATTGAATAAAAAATCATCAAACACAAATTAAACTGAGGTTGCCTCTTATGGTAAAATATTGTGTGACTACTGACTATGTCCATCAATTTCAATGTTGTAAGCACCGCAGTTGTTGAACTAATGGGGTATCTAAGGTTAATCTTGTCTTTTGGTTCCCATGCTGCATTATACATTATCTATATAATAAGGTTTAAATCTTGTCTTTTTTATTTCTTACGTGAAAGGAGAAAAATTTAAAAGTAGCCGAGGCAGAAGAGAATATAGAAATCAAAAGGGACAAGTGAGAGACATCCAGAGCATCACAAGCCCAAGTTCATAATAACAAGCCGGAAAATTGACTCCCTTTTTACCTTTGAAATTTTAAGGCGCAAATCTCGCCAAGCTGTAGAACTTCTATCAGTTCTATGCTTTGTTCGTTTGACAAATTAGATGAATGAGCTGAACAAAAAGGCTAGCCTTAAAACGTGAAATCAACCTCAGATCGTTTAATCTAATTAAGCAAAATAATAAGCCTGAACCAAAGTAAATTGAGTGAATTTCATTTACTATCATAATATTATAGTTATACTTTTTTTTTCCTTGCGTAAATCCTGTATATAAATGTTTTAACTAAGTAACTCTAATCTCTTCTTTACTTGCCTGATTTTTATATGCCACCTTTTAAATAAAAATATAAAAAAAATACTCATTGCCCAATCACTAAAGCAGACACTCTTTATAACTTAATCACACTTCTTGACCATTTTTGGAACTTACTAAGTATCTTTATTTTTAAAATTAAATAAGTTTGGTCTTCCCATCAATTTTGTTTTCCTTCTATTTACCTTCATAAATTAAATTGATTAAATTTTTTAAATTTCCTACTCAAAACTCAAGCAAATACATCAAATTTCATCCAAAATTGAAAAGAAAATCTCATTTATTTTCCTCTTCAAATCCTACAAAATCCTTCAAATTTTATCAAATCTTCACTACATTTGTTACTTATAATTTTTAAAAATCATTTCAAATTTCTCTAAAATATTTGCATAAAAATGAGAATTCAAAGATTTTTGTTAAAAAAATTCAAAAAGGGACCAAGTTTGTTTGATTTTAAAAGTGGTAGAATTTACCAACTTGACAGCTCAAGGAGGTCAGATACTGATATGCCACGAGCTTCAACAAGAAGCATTAAAAGTCAGAAAAAGATTGGTAAGGGAAGAGTGTGTGAATTATTTGCTTACTGATGAAAAGAGACGAGCTTCAACCGGAGTCAAACCAAAGACTTTTTAATAGGAAAGGAGGGGACAAGTACCGTGCACAAGAAGCTGTGGGACAATGGTGACTCTTCACTCGCATCATATCTCCATTTATCACGAGATTAGGAACCCTGCTCCATGGAACACGTTCTTCCCAGAAATTAGTTTTTTTTTTATATTCATTCAAGAACCCATTCTTCCACAAATAATGCTCTTAAAGCTGGCAGCTAGTTTATCCTCCTCGAATAATTCTCATGTCTACCCTGTGACTTTTGGTAAGTAAATAGTTATGAAGCATGGACATTCCAGTTCCTTGTTGTGTCCGGTGTCCGACACGCGTCTGTGTCAGTATCCGACACTGACACGACACCCGTACTACGTTTTATATTTTGGACATTATAGGTATCCACGTGTTCGTGTCGGTGCTTCATAGGTAAATAGAATAGGATAACTTTATGCTATCAAGAATACTTAAAACGAAGTAACCCAAAATAGAGTCACTTACAAAAAATGCAAAAGTATAAAGTGCTTGAAGAAATCTTTGACCCTTTAGAGGGGAGTCACGTTTTGTATAGCCAGATCATATAAATGAGAACACGAATTTTCAAAAGGCCTAACTATTTGGTGGGAGCCGAGTCAGAGTCATATTAAAAACTGGAGGTCTAATATGAAAGAAGTAAAAGGAAGACGAAAAACTAATGAGGAAAACCTAGTTTCATACATAAAATATAAAAGTCAATTCGAGATCTGATACAAGTGCACGGAGAGCATAATAAAATATTTTCGTGACCTTGTGGGATATGGAAATGGACTTCCTTAACCTCTTGATAGATGACAAACCTACAAAGTCAGAAGCATATTAAAGAACCTCGGGGGTTTACCCAAAGTATAATTCTTGAAGGAATTTAGGGATTGGGATGACATTGTTATTTGGGAAAATCCACCAAATCAGATACAAAGGTTAGTGTCGTTAAACCTGGACAGAGGGTTCTAAAAGAAAGAAGGAAAATCAAGTTTCTGAATGAGATAAGGACTTTCCTCTAAAACCTTTGTGGAATGGAACTACTAAGGGAGCATATCCTAACTACTATAACAATGGTTCAAAAAAAGAACCTAACAAAATGTAGGAACAAGAAGGACATGAGCAACGATCAAGTAGGAAGTGATAAAAAGAGGCAAAGCTTTTTTATTAAGGGGGAGTGACAACTTATAAGATAGTTCCAACACACAATGTAGGTGACACAGGTGTGTGTGCAAGTCAATACTAACACACTTTTGCTAATTCCATTTCTATTTGCAGATTATGCTATCATATGTTTATGTTACACATCCATGCATGCAGTCAATTTACCACATCAAATGACAACTTTATTTTTTATCCCAAATCCCAATATTTATCCTATTTACTATGCACCAAATAGGAGCAAGGATACTATCATGTTGATTATAAAGAAACCCATTTCCACATATCACATCTCAAAGAAATCAAATAAGAATAGATTTAAGGGGAGGTGGGAGGCGTTTTGAAGAGTAGAAAACAATATTGAAAGTAAATGGAATCAAAACATACATCAGTCTTATTGTGCATATCTCTATTCTAGTTTGGATTTGAGCATATAACTAAAAATAATGAATGGCTAAGGAAAGTTCGACTGACTCTCTTCCTGGATAGCCTCAATTTTATAATGCGGACATAAATAGAATCACATGAGCAAGCCAAAGCAGCAGTCTGTGTACTAACATTACCCACCCGGACTCCACAGTAACATTCACAATCTGTGGCTGTGTACCACATCCAACTGGAAAGTTTATTAGTCAGCCCTGGATTGGCCAGCACGGGAAGAGAGGATGATGCCAACGATGAGACCATATAATGCCAATGCCTCAGCAAAAATGAGGATGAGAATCATTCCAACAAAAAGTTTAGGCTGCTGAGCATTTGCTCTGCAAAAGAGTTACCGGCAAGTCATATTCAATTTGTTAAAATTAAGCTTAAAATACCATTAGTAAATTCATAATCAACAGGAGTGAACCAACATGACGTGTAGCCTAAAACTAACCAAATCAAACTTTTCGAAACTAGAGATACCATACAATCATTCCAGGATCTGAAGAAATCAACAATCTTTCTTGCAGTGGGGTAAATAAGTGCGATGACAGTTCTGAACATGCATTTAATAACAATAAAATAAAGACATGTAATCATTCGATCTTCTTCCACACTTGCCTGCCAACTTGGTAATCATTTATCTTCGACAGATAAGGCACTTAGAACAAACAAAATTCTCAAAAACTGTTTAACCATATATTTCTTCAGCCCAATTTATATTGTAAAGCACTCTTCAACAGTTTCATCACATTCTTCATCACACTCTTCAACAATTTGAAAGCCCATTATGATTTCGGATTCACTAATAATATACACACATCTAGACATCAAGAACAATTGCTAAAAACTGTGTAGAAAGAAGATATTTTGCCGGGCACCAAAGCAGGGGCACATTGTACAAAGATGAGAGTCAAAAAACATCTTACGGAACAAAGCATTGAAAATTTGAACACAACAGTAGTAGTAATGATACTAGAACTAGAAGTAGCAATTGTAAGTTTTGGACGAGTAATAAAATCAATAATAGAAAAATAATTATATGTATTCATTCCTAAGAACTTTTGAAGAGGTTAATGAATGCTTCTTAATTTCTTCATTTTAATCCTGTAAGTTGTAAACTAGCAACCACATAAAACATTCTCTAAAACTAAATGCGTTCTCCAGAATCAAGTTGAATTACCAGTCAACATGATTTGAGATAAATATTCACATGTTTGGTTTCACTTCAGAGAATTGATTGAGTTTAAACAACTTTAGGGAGCTTTTGCGTTGGATCAAAAACCTAATAATGAGTTTTTCTATTAACTTGCTTTTATTTAGAATAAAAAAACATCCCGACATAATTCACATTACTTCAAAATCAATTTTGCAAATTGAGTGCATGTTTGAAAATCCGTTGAAAAATTACTTTTGAGGCAAAAGTACTTTTGTCAAAGCATCGAGACCATTGTTTTTGCTTTCATTGTGCTTTTATCCGTTTGATCTGCATTGAAGCACATGTGATAACAATTTCAACTGCAAACCAAACATGCATTGAATTTCATCCAAAAATCAATTTAGCAAATTGAATTTCATCCAAAGTCAATTTTGTCAATGCTCACTCAAACACACACTAAGTATCAATAACCACTGACGCAATGCATGAATTACAAAACACACCAGCACATCAATCAAACAGCATTAGTGAAAGCATAAAGCAGCAGCAACAACTCGAAGCTTGATTGAATTTGAATGATGAATACCTAACACCGGCATCGCCAACGATGCCGATGGCCATGCCAGCGGAGAGGCCAGCGAGGCCACAAGCGAGACCCGAAGAGAGGTGCGCGTAACCGTCAAAGAGATAGTACGATTTGGCCTTAGGGTTAATTCCCGTACTTATGATAACCGCAATGATCAAACCGTAGATACCCAACACACCCGCCATCACAACCGGCACGATCGATTTCATCACCAGCTCCGGCCTCATCACGCCCATCGACGCAACCCCGACGCCGCTCTTCGCGGTGCCGTACGCCGCGCCCATACCTGAAAAAACAAAAACGACACACGGTTTAAGATAAAACGACGACGGTTTCGGGAAATGAGACAAAAAAAACTCTTTGATTTGATGAGTTAGTTAGTTACAGGAAAAAACGAGGGCAGCGGCGGCTCCGAGGAAGCCAAAGAAAGGAGCGGTTTCGTCACCGCTGAAGGCAGCCATTTTTTTGTTTTTTGTTTGGCGAGAAACGGAGATCTGTTACGGTTGTTTCTTCTTCGATTGGTGGTTGCTCTCTGTGTTTTACTTTTTCTTCCTTTTTCTGCCTTGCCTTTTGAGTAATTTTTCTTTTCATAAATACATAAAAGAAGTAAAGATAAATATTTTTTTTGATAATTATTATTTTTAAATTAAATATTTGGAATTTGTTAAATATGAAAAAAAATGTTAACTTTTAATAATACATAAATACTGGCAGAAAGGGGTGTACATTTGATATTTTTATGAGTTTAATTTTTGTTTGATGTTTTCCTTAAATGGTTTTAAAAAATAAGGGTAGCTATTAAAGGAGATTTGGCTTTTCTAGTCATTAATAAATGTTCAGAAAATACTCTTTTTTATCTTTTATTTATTTATCTAATTAAAAATATAAATTATATTAATTATTTTCGTGTCAATTATAATGTTTTCTTTATTTAATTTTAAAAATTTGTTTATGCTCTTATTTTAAGTGAGAAAGAAATAATATTAGAAAGTTGCAAATAATATAATAATATTACACATTAATAAAGATACACAATAAAAATAAAGATCGTACAATGAAATCATTTTTTCATTACTTTATTTTTCTCACCCTCTTCATATGTAACCAAAATACAATTTTATTATGTAAAGAAAACATATTATTGTTGTTTTAAGTTTTTTTTTACTCTCATGTGTTCAACAAAAAATGTGATTTCCTTGTAGTTATAGACTTGTTTAATTGAATTGTATTTGCGTTGTAAGGGTATTTTTAGTAAAAAGAAATAAAAATAGAAAGTTGTATTTATGCTGCAAGGGCATTTTCAGTTATAAGAAATAAAAAATAGAAAGTAAAAGCTAACCCGAGTAGTACTAATAAGAAAGTTGGCTGTGACAATAGCAGTCCCTAGAGATATTTGCAATCTATTTAACTCCCCGTAAATTTTGATTAATTGTAATATAATTTCCTTTTTAATTGAATTTTTTACATGCAAGAATTAAATAAGGTACAACGAGTTTACAACACTTATACACCTTATTCAATAAAATAAACTGAGTTAAACCCCCTTAGTTCTTTTAATTGAAATTTGAATGAATGTTAATACAAGTTACCCTTTTTAATTGTAATATAATTAGTTATGACACATAAAATAAGATAACTCAGGATAAAATCTTTTCCGTAGATCAAAATACACAATAAAATGCGATTCTATTGAGTATTTTGATCAATGAAAACAAGTTTCCATTTATCAGGTGCAAATCCAATATACAAATAAAATATAGTTTCATTGATAAAAAATAAACAAAAATTCATTTATGCTAAAAAGGTATTTTCAGAACAAAAAAATACAATAATAAAACTAGGGGGTGAGAATAGTAAAATCGAACTTGAGAATAGCAGTTCACTTAACCAAAGTCTTTAAACATGACTCCAACAGTATGACCAACTCATACTAGAGCCTTGCAATTTTACGGAAGACGTTTTTGATTTTATTTTATTTTTTACTTTTTTTCTTTTCCTAACTAGATAAATGTTATGATAATGATAATCGAAAATGTCTTTAAATTGTTTATATAAAAAGAATTAAATATATTATTAATCCTTAAATTTAGTGTTTTTTTAGTTTTGTTCTTGTAAATATATTTTTTTATTTGTAGTTAATAAATTATGTTTATTTTATCTTTGAATAGTAAAAAAATACTATCCAGTGACAATTGCTCCCATACCATTATACGGGAACCCACCAGTACTTCTATCACATATAAGATTTTTACCTTATCATCCTAACTAATCTTATTATAACAACTTAAAGAAAGCTTCTATAAACAAGAAGACCTCATGTCATGTGTATTAAGTACGGCCTCTACCCTAGCCACCATATCTCTTTGGCCTTTCACTAACTTAAGTTTTGGAGTCTTTTAAAGTGACTCCTTCCCATTTTTGCTGGAGGCACGTGTGAGCTAACTTTGCCTTCAAACAATGCCAAACTCTATTGATAGTGTGAAATGTGAATGCATGCTGAGTCTTCCAAGACTTTTTGTTTTTAAAAATAAAGAACACTATAAGTACTATTTAAATATAACCTTTGTTACTTGATAAAGAGTAAAATATCAAATTAGTCCCTCACTTTTAGAGGCACTATCAATTTGGTCCCTGAAATTTAAAAAATATTAAAATGATCGTCGACTTTACAATCCGTTTGTCATTTTAGTCCCTGCCGTTAGTAATCTCCTAACACCGTTAGTAAATATGTAATGTGGCACGTTAAGTGTCACCTAGACGCTCACGTGGCAAATGTAAAAATAAGCAATGTCACGTCATAGAGACTAATATGACATAATTTTAAATGTTATATTGGAAAATGAAGAGTCAATTTTTTTTATATAGTGTCAAATTAATTCCTAATAGTTTTCGGTCTAATTGAAAACGTGATGAATTCTCTCTCACCATTTTCTTCCTCCTATGATTGAAGGATAACATTCTTGTGCTAGGTCCACGTTGATCATTGCTCTCCCAGTGGTGGTGGTTGCCGTTCTTCGTCACCATTCATTGTTCATTGACGCAATCAGTGTTTTTGTGTGTTCAACATCGATCATCGTCACCCTCTAGTGTTGATTGACACAATCGGTGCTTTCCAGTAGAGGTAAGGGTTTTGTTTTTCATTGAATTTGATCTTCTCATGTTGAACCAGCGTAGTTGAACCGGTACTATATCATTCAAACGCGTTGTTGTTTGCGTTTAAACCGTTGGAGTAGTTTTTGAGAGTGAAGGGTTTGAAATTTTGGTTTAAGAGGTTATTGAGAATAGCGTAGTGGTGTAGTGTGAGATGTGAAGCTTTTGAGAGAAGTAAGTGTTCTTTGTTTGAGATGCGTATGTTCCAATAATGAATGAGAGGGGCTTTAGGGGTGAATGAGTTGATCTCGAGTTTTGATTTGCATCTTGCTGCACAACACAAAATACCCATGTTCAATTTTGCACAAAAATTAGAATACAAAAAACACCATTAACAGTACTTACTTGTGGTAATGGACAAATATAAAACAGTCTCTCATTATTCCTTGTCGTCTTTGTTGTTTAAATGGTAGCTCTTCTATGACAATAGCAAAGACGGTTTGACGTGGCATTCCTCATTGTGCTTGAATTAGCAGACGTGGTAGACCATAAAATAATAGAAGAAGAACTACAAAGATGGAGAAAGATGAATAGGAGAAGAATAAAAATTGGATGAGAGTATGAGTAGGAGGAAAAATGGAATGAAAGCGTGAATGCTAAAGTAGCTGTTAGGGTTTTAACATTTTGGGGAAAAAGATAATCACTTAAATTATGTCATTTTAGTCCATTTAATGTCAATTTAGTCTCTTACATGACAAGTAGAAGAAACTAAGGTGGAAGTTCCATGTGTACGTCTAGGTGGCACTTAACGTGTCACATCACACATTTACTAACGGTGTTAAGAGACTACTAACGGCAGGGACTAACGTGACAAACGGAATGTAAAGTCGATGATCATTTTAACATTTTTTAAATCTTAGGGACCAAATTAACAACGCCTTCAAAAGTGAGAAACTAATTTGATACTTTACTTCTTGAATAAATTTTGAACCCAACATAGATCATTTTAAATTATTGTTAATTATTTGTGCGTGTTTTGAACACCGAATAAACCAACAATCATATATAAGAACCACCATTTGTTAACAACAACCCTAATGCTTCAAAACTAGTGCAGGTTGATATGTTATTTTATATGAAAGGGATGAAAGCGAACTTTTTCTTTCATCATTGAATTTATCTAAACTTGCTGTGAACAAATTAAACATTAATTTACAACATAAAATAAATAAATAATTCTTTTTTTTTACTAAGGTAAAAATATTGTTACCATATTGGCTGAGTTCTAATAATAATGTTTATCTTGATCGTCATCTCGTATTTCGAACTAGAATTCGCTACACGTTTACTTCAGATACGATAAGGGGCCGAAAATATGTATGAAAAAGTGCAATAGAAGCATCCATGCACGATCAATATGATTATAATAGGCATTAGCATTTCGTTGTGGCAGTATAATTATTCTTTCAACGTGTTTTTATAATCAAGTGGGCTTTACGTATATTTAAGTATTTTTATTTAAAGCACAGGTGAGTTAGGTCTTGAAACTTATCAAAAATAAAAAATGTTTTCATGTTCACCGAAGACTTCAGAAATAGAAATATGTATTTCATAAATAAAATTTTTATATTGACAATAAAATTCAAACCAGATTCTTCCTTTATTTTGCGGCAAGAATTTACTTCAAGTATAATTGTTGTTAAACTTAATTTATTTAATAACATTTACAGAGATTGAATTTAATTAATCTAACCCTTAAAATTAAAATTGTAAGTAAATCAAAAGTAACTGACACTTCATTCCTTAATTTTATTTTAACATGTATAATTAATAATTAATTTTTTACAATACAAGTAAATGTAATTGCATTTTTTTTTATCAATGTTTAATTTATCTAAAATTTAATATGCATGACAATCAAGATAATATCGCATATACATTTCAATAGTTATATTTGTTAAATTTATAATAATATTAAGTGAATTAAGTGTTCAAACCTATTCTTAACCTAATTGAGTTTTTTTTCTTACTTTTTATTTTTAAAATATATCATGACTTGAATATCTGATAAACTTTTAAAACTTGTTAGTCAACAAATCTTGTCGCATTTATAATATTATTCAAAGGTAGAAAAAATATACTCCTGTCTTCCTTTTTTTTCTTTACCAAACTTCGTTCTTTTAAAAATAAACCATCAATTTAGTCTTAAAAGTATGTCGCCTCACTCTCCTATATATATAGTCCTTAAATTAATAAAATTATATAAATAGTTTCTAAAGTATTAAAAATCATGCTCTTTGCAAAAAAGAAATCATGCTACAAAATCTTTCAAGTATTGAAAAATAATCAAAATTAGTGTCCCAACATTAGCAAAATATATTAAAATAGAGATTAAATTAATGAATATTTAATACTTTAAGGATTGTTTATATAATTTCATTACTTCCAAGAACTATTTACAAGAGGGTAATACTTTAGAAATTAAATTGATGGTTTATTTATTTTTTACATCTACATTGGGCTCTCTAATTCAATTCATCCTCTTTAAAAAAAAAACAAAACGAATTTCATTTATAATTATAAAGTGAACCATAAGATGTGAAAGTTATAAGGTCTCCTGATATAATAACTCTACAATAATTTAAAAAGATACATTTTTTCCCCTTTCTATCATCAGTGCTTATGCCGTGCATAGCTATCAAATGAAATAAAAATTGTGGAAGAAATTTATCTATGAACCTTTTTTACGATTAGGTCACGTTATATTTGACTGATTTTCTTTGCCATTACTTAAATGGCATATGTTTAGCACGTTCACATCTTAAGATACTGAGTGCTCACATTCACATATCCTTGTTTGGGAGGAGATTTTTGTTGCCTAATTAAAACTGTGATCAGCACTCTGTCTGAGGCACTTTTGCCCGAACCAAAATTTTATCCCTTCATTCGAACACTGACTGAATGAGCATGTCATAACAACATTAAAGGTTTGTGGGTCTTCTTGGTTTATATTTTGGTCAACTTATTCATTTTTATTCAGTGCAAAACATCATATCCACACTTGTACTTTAACTTTTAAAACATAAGTTGATTTAGTTATTCACTTTGCTTTCATAAGGATTTTATATTTAAATCGTTCAAGTTCACCTAAAAGTTAGTTAGACTTGAATCACAATGACATCTTGTATGATGTGTTTGATAGATTGGAGATAAATAATATTGGAGAGAATTTTTTTTTTTTGAAATTCACACCTTTTATACACTATTTTAATTAAAAATTTCTCTTTCATCCTCTAAACCAAACACACTGTAGAAACGAATGCATACTCTTTATGCAGTTAAGCTATCAATCTCATGAAGCAGTAAATGATCTTCATTAATTATGAGTGACAAGTTTTGGCAAGAAAGTTCTATGACCATAATTTATGACGATAAAAGTAGAAAAAACAAAGGTAACTCAACGTGAATTATACCTTTTTGCAAAGTAGCTTAAAAGAAAATTTCCTAAATCCTAATCAATGGAAAAAATGCATCTATAACTAAAAGAAGCAACACGATATATATGTAGTCAATTCCAAACGCGTTACCATCGATTTGAGTTGGACCCTCCACTGAATCCTTAGAAAATTCTACTGAACACAAGGCAGAGTAGTAGCATATATTCGCCATTCTTTCTCAATCAAAGGTCCTTATTCTGCCCCAGTTATACTACATGCCTGGAAAGTTCTTGTTCAAATGATACACATAACTATCCACCATTTTCAATTCCTATATATACTTCTCTTGCTTTCCTATACCAAATTGATGTTGGGGACAAACCGAATCATATGTGACATTTGGTAGAACATGTGTGCTTTGTATTTTCCAGTTGAATGAATGTTAATTTGTGAAAGGTACTCTAACAGATGGCATATGTTGTTAGGAATGAATCCTCACTACTCACTCTCAGGGCACACGTTGCAAACCTTGATGTAGTGCAAAGTTGATCACAGATGGTCTATCTAAAATTATCGTTTAGAATACACCACTTTTGATCTTGTTCTCGAGGTATATTGGACCTAACACATGCCTCATGTCCTACCATTATATAAGACATCTTATGTTATAGTCTTACGTATTAACCTCATTATTCACCCCTTACACTCTCTGGCTGGCATCGGAGTGTTTGCGCAGGTTAACGCAGTTCTTGCTACTCATCGGAAACCGCCATTGCTACCACAAGAGTCCTCAATGTCATCCATCAAATATGGATCTTTCCGAACAAATCTTAAAATAGTTTAGATAATCCTCTTATAAAATGATAAAAAGTGGTTTAAAGAGTACTTGCAAGCACCAAAAGTATTATATTTCAAAATTAAAATAATGAAAGACAAACAATTTTTACAAAATAAAAATTATAAAGATCGAAAACATATTTTGCTTCACTTTCTTATTATCAACCTCTCAGTTTCGATAAAAAAAAGTTGTTAAATCCTTATATTGTTGCATCCATCAAACTTTGCTAGGTATGTGCACAGACAAACATTTAAATTGTATACATGTGATATCATCGGACTCATTTCATATTTGTTAACTTGCCAACTCAGACATTCTGTTAAATAATTTTAATAATCAATAACGGAAATACTAGTACAGGTTTGTAATAAATTTATAGAGATTTAATTGTATAGATACAAGTACAACAGCTTGAGACAAAATTATCACTCGAGGATTAAATTGTAACTGAATTCATAAAGTATGTATTGAATGTAACTTTCTACTATAGTATATCACGTCTTACGTCTTCTTATAACTCCATTGGTAAACGTTGGTCCCGAAGTTCTACCCCTAA
This sequence comes from Glycine max, assembly GCF_000004515.6. Taxonomy (NCBI): domain Eukaryota; kingdom Viridiplantae; phylum Streptophyta; class Magnoliopsida; order Fabales; family Fabaceae; genus Glycine; species Glycine max. The sequence goes on along the minus strand of NC_016089.4, from coordinate 4,532,963 downwards.
TGTTATCGATCTCATTCTATAATCATTAAGAAACCTCAATCGGTACAACATGATGTCTCAATTTTCGATAACATTAGTGGAATTTTCAACCAATCCGACTGTAATAGACATTCGGAACAGGAATGCCCACTCTTGATAAACATAATGATCAATCATCACCTCATTGAATGAAAAATCACAAGGTGATTAATGCGTGCTTATAATTTCACTCCCTCAAATAGTGTAGAAAAGGGCACAGAGAAATCCCATCAAGGGGGTCTAAAAATTCGTTTTAATGATAGTGTATTGAGTAACATGTTAGGGTCTGCGCTCTAGAAAGTGAACATACATGTTTTAATAGCCCTTTCAGTAAAATGAAAAATTAGCAACTATAAGGGGTGCAATCATAGTTCATGCCCCCCTTTAATGAAGCTTGTGGTTCACACCTAGATACAAACTGGGAGTGGAGTTGAAGGCTTTGGTGAACCCCATGCAGCATTTTCCTTCTTCTTCTTCTTTTTTCTTTTTCTAATCTTGCTTTTCATGTAAAGCTACGGAATTCAAATTGAATATGGTGATTTCTCTTCACCAACCCCCGTCAAGCATAAATTAAAATTCCACAAATAACAAAAAATAAAATAAAAGGGTGAAGTGTAATTAATTGGTAGAGATACAAGGGGTTGGGAGCAGATGAGTCCATGTCAAAAGGGTGAAGATCCTTAAGGACCCATCGAGGATCTCCTTTAGCCGGTTACGCTTTGTGTTTCTGTCTACCTTTTTCTCATGCCAATAGTAATAATAATTCATAAATGTTTTCCTTTTTTGTTTTTTCATCAAGGAAATCTCTTACCTAATAATGGTATACTAATTTTTTCACATGATAGATCATCAAATGATAATTCTTATCTCAACACACACACACACACACACATATATATATATATATATATATATATATATATATATATATATATATATATATATATATATATATATATATATATATATGAATTTGTTAATTTACCTCTATTTATTTTAAAAAAAAATCAATAAGTTAACAAATTACACCGAAATTTTAAATAAATTTATAGTTATAACTTGTTAACTTATTACTTCTGAAAAATAAGTAAACGTAAGTTAGTAAATTTTTTATGCATTGGTTAATATATTACTTTTTAGAAATAATAAGTTAATAAGTTACACTTAAGTGTATCTTAAGAAAATTTAATTATAATTTGTTAACTTCTTTCTTCAAAAATAAAAATAAAATACAAGTGGATATATAAGGTGTGGGAGAAAAAGTTCAATTCCTACCAAAGGTAAAAAACATTAAATGACTTAAATTTTAAATAAAAAAATTAGTCTAAATTAAAAAAATATCTGGAGATAAACAAAACAAGAAAAAACTAATATAGTTATTAAAAAAATATGCTGAATATCTACCAATTATCTCTTGGTCTAAAATGTTCACATGACACATGTTAGAAAATATTTCATAGCTAACCTGATAGATTGTGGTAGTGTTTAGGTATATCATGTGATAGGCACAATCTGTTTAACGAAAAATTTTACGTTTGATCCTCACAAAGTGAAAATCCTTCAGACTAGCACCTTAAAATTAATCTCTGCATAATGGGCTGAAAAAATACTCGTAGGAAAAAAAAATTAATAATTCATTGCTGCTTACCACACTACATAGGTTTGGAGAAGGAAAGATTATGGTAGGGTCTACAAAGGGCTCTCTTATCAGTTTCAATGATGTGGTCCGCCGCATGATTCCCGACCCACGGCCGACCATGCACCACACCGCCGTCCTACGTGGACTAAGCCTGTCCACATCAATGTCTAAAGCGTGTGAAATTCTAATAAACTTGTTTTTTTGTATGTCATAATGTTGTTACATTACACTGCATTAATTAATTGTGCAAGTCATCAATGTTTTTGATAGATTATATAATCCATATGGCATACAGTGAGTCGCTTGATGTAAATCATAATATGACAGTTTCCCATGCGTACTTACAATTCTAGTTAAGTGTTGTAGCTCACACAAACACTGGTTTAACCAATTATATGTAAGGCTCATTAATAATAATGATAGCTTATGTGTTGTTTTATTAAATGATTTTTTATAAAAACATGTATTTTCCTTCTGAAACAATCTTATTTGAGTTAAAAAATATTATTATAGACGATAATTTTTTTAAAAATTATATTTAATGTATTTACATATTTAAAACTTAAACTTAATATTATTGATTAAGTTAAAGAAATCTGACATCATTTTATTTAATGAACTTAAATGTAATGTATCTATATATGATTTAAACCGTTATATATGTTTAACTTTTTTTTACAGAAATATGTTTAACTATTTTAGATAATTCAATTTACTAATTAAGTAGCAATTATCAATTAAATGGTTAAGCTTCCGGTTAGCTAGTTTGTTAGTTTAAAATTGTATTCAATCTGTCAAGTCAGTACAAGAAAATATGGACAAAATATTTTTATATAGAGATAGTTTAATTTAAATAGTTAGTCACAAAAACTATGGATGACATCGACCAAAAAATAATTTTGATTAATGTTGACCGAAAATCATTATCGACGTTAACAAAAAATTAGTCTCAACTGATGACGGCTTAAAAATATCATTAGTTGACATTGTCCAAAATAATACTAGACGACATCGATTAAAAAATAGCTCCTATCAAAGTTGACCAAAAAAACCTAACCATCATCGTCCAAATAATTGTATTGGTTTTTAAAATCCAAACAAATATTCAATACATATCCAATTAATTGGATTGGATTTAAAATTAAAAAAAATTAGATTTGGATATGAAACCATACCATTTAAATGGATTTCAAGTGGATTAGATTGGATTGGATATAGATTAGTTTTATATATTTGAATTTTTTTTGCATAGCCCTATATGTGTGTATGTCTTATATTTAAGTTATACAAAACATGCATGAATGAATTATCATTAGTGCCAGAACTCCAATTGATGAGAGTAATGACTTTTCTATTGGAATAAGATTATATTAAGGCTTAACCTTAAGTACTTATTTAATATAGTTTCAGACATACTTACGAACGACATGCAAAGGATTATCCTTAATTACATTTTTTTGCGAATGATTAGTTCTGATTTAGGAATAAGAGAAGCAATTAAAATTAAGCTTGAACTTTGGAAATATACTTTGAAAGCAAATGGTTTTTGCTTAATAGGAGTAAGACAAAGTATATGTGTTTCAATTTTAGCTAGAAGCAAAAAGTAATATGATTTGAAAGTAAAATGAGAAAAGATAGATGTCATATCAAAAGTTTCTAAGTTTACATATATGTGAGATAAATCATACAAAATGATGGAGAAATTAATGGAAGATCTTATACACAAGATACAAGTGTGATGAAAAAAATGAAGAAAGACAACATTAGAGGTTATCTATGATGGCAAATACCTACCAATAAGAAAGTTATACATCCAATTATACTATATGATAGTGTATGTTGAACTTTAAAGGAACAACATGAAGGAATATAGAATGATTATATATGACCATACCAGAAAGATAAGCATACAAAATTATTATATATGAGAAAAAATGATTGGTGCAACACGAGTGAGAAGAAGATAATTAGAAAAGTAGATTGCTCATGGTGTTGAATGACATCATATGATCCATGTAGTCTACCAATACTTTGTTGTTGTATTAGTTAGCTTTAGGAAAAAAAACAGAATATATACTTTATGTGCAAAGATAAATAGTTGTATTCAAAAGACAAAAAAATTATCATTAAATGTGTGGATCAATTAATGTAGGATTATTTTAGTTTGATTAGTAGTTTTGAGTTTAAAATTTGGATATACAATTAAGTAAATACTTAAAAGAATACCTTAATTTCATGCTCATATGAATGTTACATACAACTGGAACAAAATTATCTTTCATTGAAGATATTTGTAATTTTTATGAAAAAAGAATATAAAAAATATCAAATGGGATCTCATGTTGAATAATATTCATGACACTTTAGTTGTTAATTGTGTTAAATGATGTTGTGTGATTCATGTAATCAATCTCACCTAATGAGATAAGATTATGTTGTTGTTGTATTAGTTTGTTTTAGGAATATATATATTATTTCCAAAGGTAAATATTGTTGTAGGTCACAAGGTATAACACTATTATTAAATGTATGACTCAATTGATGTAGAATTTATTTAATTTTATCCAATAGTTTCAAGTTTAAATTTAGATATCTAATTAAGTTAAATATTTAGAAGAAGAAGAGATTTTGTCCATATTGATCTAATACAACCAAAATTGCTAGGATCGTCTTTTGTTTGAAAATACTTGAAAATTTTATGAAAAAATATTATAAAATTACTTTTGATGACTTTGTTTTCCTGAAGTTCAAATCTTGAATCACTTTGCTTGCATTTTTCTTAACTTTGTTTTACATTATATTAGACCCCCTTTATAAGTAAAAAAAATGCACTCCAAAAAAATTAAAGAGGAAAATAGATATATCAAATAAAAATAAACAAGTAAATGACAACTTTAGAACTTACGAATGGAACATAAGAGGGTAAATTATGGCTTAGTATACGCTTTCCTATCTTTTGATCCAAATGCCAAACTAAATAAAATAAGCAGAAAATAAAGGTAAATAATTTGCAACCAAGCTAGGATATTAGAGTGACACGTGCATCATAAATATTATGATCGCAAAATTACTACTAATTAGTAGTAAGATGTGATTTCACTAGCCACTAAGACTAAGCTCATACGGCTTTCGCGAACAAATTAAAGCTTTGTTGCATGCGTTTGTTTCACTTTGCTTTCTTCCTGTTTCCACCAACCATCTACCGTGACGTCTGCATTGTAATTTTGCCACCAATTGAGCCACGTATTTTCCTAAATGGACTACCTCAAGATTCGTTTCAAAATCCCACTGTTCTAACTGCGGCAGCAAAATCTAATAAGGTGTTGTTGGTGATCAATAGTGAATAGAGTATCATTTGACATGACTATTGTCACAAATCATTACATCCAAGTTTGTTATATATGCGACTGTAAAACGTAATGAAAGGGATTGCATCGAGTTCAACTTGTCGAATTAGCAGAGATTCCTTTTCATTTAACATCTGTGTAATTAAATTGGCATTTGTACATATACTAGTTCTCGTACTTTGGGAATGCTTGATTATATAGGAAGGAAAGATAAGAAATGGAAGACAATAAATGAGAAAATAAAAGAAGATAAACAGGCGAAAAATGGGTTGGGTTTTTTTTTTTACAAGAGATATTTGAGATTTTTTTACTTGGTACTTAAGTAATCATTTTCTCACTAGGTCAATTCATTTTGGAGTAAATTAATATCTTTAATTGTGATTCTATACATAAGTTGAGGATTAAACCCTAAATCTTGGTTAAAGAATCCAAGTGTCAAAAAAATTATAAAATTGAGTTGGCAATTGAAAGGAGAAAAAGAGAAAAGATAAGTTATGGATTTAATATTTTTCTCATCAACAACTAACATTTACTTACTAACATTTACTTACTGATAAAAAAAACTAAAGTATCAAATCACTTGTGCCAATAATTTTTGGTGAAAAGGTTTTTTGATTAAAGATAAATAAGATTAAATAAATGATAAATATTTAAATTAAAGTGGTTTGATAAGTAAGAAAAGAAAATAACAAAATTAATATTAATTATTTTATTATTAATATTATATATTATTATTTTTATTGTTAAGGTTTATTATTATTATTATAAAAGTAGAATGAGAAAGGAGACATAATGACAACTTCTAATACCGGTGAAAGGAGAGAGAATTAGGCATGTTCAAAAAATCCAATTATATAAATCAATTCATAACTAATCATATCTAAATCACTTTAAATCTATTTTAATGGATTGATTTTATATCAAAATTTGCTTTTTTAAATTATTTTAAATCCAATCCAAATAATTGTATATGGATTAAGTATTTTATTGGATTTTTAAATTCATATTAATGTTTTTTTTACTGACGTCGGTCGACGATATTTTTCAGGTGACATCAAATAAAAGTATTTTTTTATCAACGTCAGCTAAGATTTTTTCAACTAACATTGGTCAAGGGTATTTTTTATCGATATTGGTTGGAAGCGTTCTTCAACCTAGGCCGAGTATGATTTTTTCATTTGACATTGGTCAATAATATTTTTTGATCAATATCGATTAAGGCTGCTTTTGATCGAAATTAGTCATGTTTTTTTTACTGACATCAATCGAGGGTATTTTTGGGTCAATGTTAGGCAAAACTTTTTTTTTCGATGTCAGCCAAAAATAATCTAGCCAATGACAACCAAAAAGCCCTGAATGACATTTGCTAGAAAACAACCCTGATAGATCTAAATCACCCCTCTAGCATCATCATCGTGATCGTGTAATGACTCACCTTAAAGGGTGACGCTCAACCTAATCACAAACCACACAAACAATTCAAAGACATACATTTCACAAATACATTCAAGACATTAAAAGGAAACACAAGTAAATAGAATGCATACCAACAAGGTGTGACATAATTGGTAGATTATCTTTTTTGTTTAAGCATGTGGTTAGGAGTTCAATTTCTGCTCCATGTATATGAAAAAATATATGTTGGAAGAGATCAATTTCTTAGATATCAGCTGAAAGATAGTCATGCTCATCCAAAAAAATGCATTTATATATGATTAATTATGTCACCTCAACACATCACATCCAAATTAATCAAATGTTTCATACATATAGGCACACATGCAATAAGATGTACATTGTAAATATAGCTCTAGACTAATTAACAAGATTTTTACTTTTAAAATTTTTTTAAATTGGAAATAGTAATTAAGAAGAGTAAACCCAATTTTGCGAATAGGCTGGTAGTAACATATATACATATACTCTTAACGAGAAAGAGATAGGAAAAAATAAAAGGAGAGAAAATTGATCGATATAACACAATGACAAATGAAGAGAGAAATTTAAAGAAAAATGAAAAGAATGTGAGATGGAAGAACATTTATGTGTATAAATATAATAACTCCTCTCTTAACAATCTCTTTTTGATGACGGAAGTTTATATTGGTTAAAATTCATCGAGTCTCGTTCTGAAAATAATGAATGAATCTCACTTGAATTTTAATTAACAAGAAAAAAATGTTGAAAAGATAATATTAAAAAGTGTGTTATTAACATTTAAAAAAAATTATAATTTGGTTATGCATATTAGAATAGAGGACTTTAAGTTTCATTTTAATAAAATGGGGGGCTTTAAGTTTTAATAACTGAAAATATATGAAAAATGAAGAAGTAGATCAAGTCAGTCATGGAATGAGATATGATCTATAGAAAGGAAGGTTCCATCCATATTTCCCATATCATACCTAGCTATGAAGTTTCTGCAAACTTTGAGTCTACGATACTTAACAGCTGTTTAAAACCCAAAACATAATAAACTCGACGAGTAACTAAAATAAAAATAGGTAATGCAAGGTGGGGTGCGAAGGAGAAGAAAGAAACCTACCTTTTGCCTAAGGTAAAAAACAAAAACAACAAAAAGAAAAGAAACAAAAACATGACCAAAAAGAGAAAAGAAAAGCTAGGGAATGACATCACCTACGGGGGGAACAACCATCAAGTCATGCGCAACTCTAGTGGTCCTTCCTCCTTTTATATATGGATTATACCCTTTCCATTGCTCTCTCTCCTATAACAGAGTTTTTCTTGTCACTCTCTCTCTCATCATGTTGTTCTCTTCCTCATTGTTTCAATATTCGTCTTCTCTATTACTTTGTCCTTCACCTCATCATCATCATTAATTTTGTGCACTTCTTCGTCATTTCACTTCTCTCTAAACACTAACAACACTGATTATCAGGTGAGCTGATTACTCTCTACATGCCAAATCCAAATTAACATCACATAAACAACCAACTTCATCGTTCAACCAATAATTAACACCAATTGTATGTTATGCATTTTTCACCCCTTGTGCTTTAATTCCACCTCACAAGACACGCAGCTTAAAGCTAGGTTATTGTTATTCATACAAAAATTACATTTGAAAGGATTTTATAATTATTTGTTTTGGTTTGTTTTCTCATCAGTGTTTGCTCTTTCCGGTGCATAGTTCATTCAATCCTTGCTGCACTATTGATAATATTAGTGTTAAATAAAAGTATTAATATTGCACGCTGTTGTATTTTATTTATATCTATTTTTTTACCAACAGATAAACTCAATATACATTCTCCCAAACTGGTTCATGAACCTAGTTAAAACTATAAGTTTATATTTTTTATTTTATGTTTAATTTGGTCGTCATGATGAATCCATTCATCTATAACTAGCCGTCCAAGACATGGAAATTTGGAAATGTCTTTGTTATTTATTCCTCCTTATGGTATAAAACAAAGAAGGTTTAAAAGAAATAAATATATGGGTGGAAATTGTTGTGAATGAAAAGGCAAGTTAGAACTAGAAGTATCAGACACAATGGGCAAAGGGTACCCCAAATCCAAAAGTTGTAGTAGTTTAGGGTTAGTCTTTTCTTACAGTCCCGTCAAGGTAATTGTTCAGATGTGCCGTGAAAATTCTCGACAAAGGGACAACAGAGTCAGAGGGCCAGCTTCCACAATGAGACACACTTTGGCTATGAATCTAACCTCAACTTTTCCTTTTTATTATTATCCCTTCCTTCTCCCGTGGCAGGCCTTGATCCAATAGAACGGTGCCTCTCTTTTTGTCCCTCAAGCTTTTCCCTTTCGAGAAACGCGTGCCAATTTCTGATAACGTCATCTCATCAACCCTTTATACTACACTATACATTCTCTTTCTTTATTAGACTATTAGTTTCACTTTCACTCTTATAATTAATTATATTTCTACAGTACTTTTTTTAAAAATCTTTTTACCTTATCTTTTTTACATCATTTATCACACTTCTTTTTCTATTTCTCTTCTTTCCCCCACTTCCTACAACTACAATACTACTCCTGCACCTATATTATCTATAACCTAATAATATATATCATTAACATTTTTTTCTACATCATATCACTTATTATTTTATATTTTTTTTTATCTCTTCTCCTTTCTCTTGATTTAGATGAGCTCTAGTATACAAGGGCTTATAATAAAAGGATAGAATTTAAACTCCCTCTTCCTTTATATATACCATGAAAAAGGTATATAATAAGGATAGTGCAAAAATGTAAGTCTATAATATCATTACTGAAAAGTTCAGTGTTTTTTCATAAAATAAAAAGTAATCTTTAAACAAAACATATCAAAGGTACATAATTTTTTAACCCTAGCTTATCATGTTTATTTATTTACAAATTTATAATATGTTCCGATTATTAATTCACGAATATGCATAATTATGAATGGTAACGTGGATAGGGAAACCCCGTTTCTTGATGAATGATTCCCGCCATTCACCAACACAAGACAGCATGATTAGCACAAGCCTCTAGCTGTCCGTTTTCTCGCAGACCCTCTTCACAAACAGAGGTCTAATAAACTCCTCCTCATGGTTTTCATCAAAACCTAACTCTCATGATTTGGTTCTTTCCTTTCTCCGTAGTAGAAAAAAAAATCATTATTGTTTCTCAAATTATGGGTTTTGTTTATAATTAAACACGCGCTTATGTATTTTTATTTCCCTTTTCAATTCAATTCCCTTTGATGAGTACTGCTATCCACCAAATGAGATGATGGTTATCTCTGATAACACTTGTCACCTTTTCACCAAGAGGACAACTCCTATTATATATATTTTCTTTTGTTGGGCTTTGCCTTTTTAGCTTTTTGGTTACTGAAGTGTTATGTTATCTCTTGCATTGGTTTCTCTTCTTTCACCCTCTCTTTTCTCTCTCACATTATACATATTCATCATATATACACAGACCTTGCTAGATTTATTTCTCCATGCTTATAATTTATACATGATGGAGAAAGTCAAGGGTGGAAGGTATTAATGGTGGTGGTGAATTTGATGCAGTTCCAGTAATTGCTATATATGATGGAGTCATGTGTCCCACCGGGGTTTCGGTTCCACCCAACAGATGAAGAGCTTGTGGGTTACTATCTGAGGAAGAAAGTTGCTTCTCAGAAGATTGATCTTGACGTTATCAAAGAGATCGACCTATATCGTATTGAACCATGGGATCTACAAGGTACGCACACATAACTAAACATAAGATATATATTACGTATAGACTATAGTACTACAAAGTATATATGCATAAGATATATACTTCATGTTTACTTCAATTTATTCTAAAAGAAATAATCTTCTATTTGTATCGGCTAATTAGTAATCTTTTAAAATAAAAAAGAAACAATTACTACCATTTACAGCTTCTTCACTCCTTTCCGAATCAAATTAGGGTTTTTATTGTAAAATTGATCATATTGTTAAAGAAATATGGTCTAGCAAAGCTAGATCTTAGTTTATGGTTTTAATTTAATTTTGGAGAGATGGTTGTGAATGATTTGGGTTTGGCAGAGATATGCAGGATTGGGTACGAGGAGCAGAATGAGTGGTATTTCTTTAGCCACAAAGATAAGAAATATCCAACTGGGACAAGAACCAACAGAGCCACCATGGCAGGGTTTTGGAAGGCGACAGGAAGAGACAAATCGGTGTATGAAAGCATCAAACTTATTGGCATGAGAAAGACCCTCGTTTTCTACAAAGGAAGAGCCCCTAATGGACAAAAAACTGATTGGATCATGCACGAGTATAGGCTTGAAACCGTTGAGAATGGACCTCCACAGGTAATAAGCATCTCTATATATTTAACATACATTCATACATAGTGCACATATGCCATTAACATATACCCTTTTACGTATTGTGTGTCAATTGTTGCTTACTAAACTATATTAAATTATTAATTATTTGTGTGTTTGTGCGGTTGAATTTGAGATGTTAAGTTCACACTTGATGAGTGAGTTTAGATGGCCCCCAATTTAGTCAATTACACATAATTATCACATAGATTTCACTACCCTAACCAACCTTGTCCTATTTCACACACGCAAACAAGGATAGTTTTTGGAATTCGAGATCAATCACTATTTCTAACTTAGTTTAGTCTTAACCACTTCCAAAGGGTTTTTCCGATTATCAAGTAATTCCTTCATGTTAGTTTGGTCTCGTGTGTGCCTTTTGTTTCTGCATCAGTGCAGATTAAGCACTTGATTGGTTCCCCCGAAACTCATTTTATAATTTAATAGACCCTAACAACTTTTGCTTTCGTAGACCACTAAGTGAGTATTCTCTCACAAGGCACGTACAAGCTTTCTAGTTCTACCTATTTGCTACAGAACTTTTACCAACAAGAAGTCAAAGTCACTACTTTCAAAAGCGTATAATTGAACTTTTTTTCTTTTTCTTTTGTGCTGGACTTTTAATTCTTGCCATTTTTCTTGTGAAACGTACAAACCCATCTTCTTCGTTATTTACCCTTATATGGTAAAAGAAAAATTGTGGAAGAAAGGAAGAGAATTTCTACCTTGACTCTAGTCTAACATATTGATCAGCCTTGGGGTAACCGTGTCTACCCCAAATGTTTTGTCAAACTTTTAATTTAGAGTAGCTTAGATAAATATCCTAGGTTACTCCTAATAACTTTATTGGCTACCCTCAAATTCGTTTGCTTGTTAGTTTTTTTTATAACCTTGTTAATTATTTTTTATTATCAACATACAAAACATTGAGAAATTAAGAATTAACTTTAATATTTTCAGTTTTTATTTTTTTATTTTTCATTAATCTTATTGTTTGTTTGGCTACCCCAATGAATTTTTTCTCACCCCACCCCTACACCCTTCGTGTACGTAACAAGCAGCATCCAATATAGCCAATATTTTCTCAGAGGAAGAAAATATTACAGAGCTAAAATTCTTTCTCAAACAACTTGTAAGAATTTTCTGGTTATTATCGTTTTGAAGTCAAACCTGTAGGATCGATTCAAACCACGTGTCCTTTTTGCATGTCTCTTCTCGTCTTTTCGGTTGAAAACTGATACATCAGCTAGAAAAAACTAATGATTAAGAAATAAAATGTCACCACTTACAATCCTTTTTTTGGCTAATATATATGTCAATTTTAATTAAGAGGACAAAAGGGGAACAGATAAAGAATTTCATTATCAAACATGTCATAAGCCACAATAATACTTTTTTTTAATTATTTGACTAAACTGACTACTATTTCTCTCCAAAACAGACTGAAAATTTGCAAAAGCTAATAGGAAAAACACTCCTAAAAAGATAAACAGAAACTTTCCCTTTTTTCCCCTTTCAAAACACTTATAAGTTGACCTAGTCAAGTCAAACATAATACATTCCAAGAGAAAAGTGAAACCAATTAAGTCCACAAAAGTCTCATCTTAGCTTTACAACATGTAATCGAGTGTGTGTGTGTGTGCAGGAGGAAGGATGGGTGGTATGCAGAGCATTCAAGAAAAGAACAACAAACGGCCAAACAAAGACTATTGAACGATGGGATCGAAACTACTTATACGATGAACAAGCATGTGGTAGTGTCAGCAGCACTGTGGTGGACCATAATATTGACCTTATGGTAAGGCAACAACAACCTCAGAGGTTTTCAGCAGCTCAAAATTTCCTGTACAAGCAAGAAGAGATCATAGAAGAAGGTAATAATAATTTGAGCTTCATGCATGCAGAACAACATTTGGTGCAGCTTCCTCAGCTAGAAAGTCCTTCTTTGCCACTAGCAAAGAAGCAAAGCTCAGTAATGTCCCTAATATCAGAGAATATTATTAATAACGAAGATATTGATAATATTTCTCAAAAGGGTTTATCCCACAACACTGCAAAGAAAGTGACTACTGATTGGAGAGCTCTTGACAAGTTTGTGGCTTCTCAGTTGAGTCAAGAAGAGAGGCATGAATTCATAGGTGTGTCAAGCTTTGCAACTCATCACACTACTACTAGCTCGGACATGGCATTGTTGCTACTGCAGAATAATAGTAGGGAAAATGAAAGGAATTACAAGTTCAACCCGTTTTTGAATACAAGCTCAACATCAGACTGTGACATTGGGATATGCGTATTTGAAAAATGAAGGGTGTAGGATTAATTAATTTATTTGTTGCAATGGTAGTATTGTAGTAACTATATAAATGGTTTTATGGATGTTGAGACATGTGATCATATGTAATAATTTTAATTTGTAAAAATGTGTGGAGGAGTGAGAATTTATAATCTCTCTCTCTCTCTGCTCCACCAGCGTGAGACACGAGTGCGGTGTGTCAGTGTAAATTGAGATTCATGCACCTAATATGACTCCAGCACCTAAGTAGTTTAACATTTAAATTATCACAAAAACATAATATTGTGCTATATATGGCTTAATTAATAAGTCCTCTAGTGCCTAGCTACTGCACAAAATAGTGATATTCCATGCTCTTACAGAATGCTGTATTCAACTTTAGAGTATATCATGTGCCCTTTTCGTTAAGCATGCATGTTGGAACATTCCGCTGCTTAATGTCTTGATAGCTATTTGTGTTCTTGGGCTTTTCATGTTTAGAGGTCACTTGCATATGCTGAAAGGATGCGTCTACAAATATTTTTTGGAAGGCATTTGAATTCTGCAATTTTATTTGTATCATGCACTTTTTATTGTATTCTGAAATGCTGATTTTTAAATGTAAATTTATATTTCGGAATTTAACAGGAGGTACTGGATTTAATAGTGGAAGGACAAGAAACAAATGTCTTTTTCGAAACGAATGCAAATACCCCCATTAACCTAATTAACATGCTCTGATATTTTATGGACTTAAAGCAAATCAATATACAAGGAATTTTTATCTACAAATTTTATAAAATATAAATATATATTCCTGTGAAAAATTAGATATGTAATTGTATTAAAATGGTATATTTCTTACATACAAATATTTTCTCTATTTATAAAAGTTGGAGATTTGACATTAACCACTAATATCATCAATTAATTTATATAATTGAGGTGTAATTAAATCTTAGCTTATAAGTCAATATTGTAGAATTAAGTTAGACTTATTCACGTTCTAAGTAGTATCAATGTCTATTCTAGTAATTATTATTGGGTCTATTATGTCATGTGCTATCAAGCCATTATCCTATCATCAACAAATGTTTAGTCTTTCAAATTTTACACTCAATATGTGAGTTGAAAATGATAATTAATATTTTGATTCTATTAATAACTGTAATTTATAGGAACATAATTTCTGATTTAGAGGAAATAAAAATATCTTCTATTTATGTGTAATTAATCTATCTAAACATACGTTTGTCGTGTACTTTAATAGACGATTTTCATTAAATTGTATCTTTGTTTCTCCTATTTTAACCTATATCTAAGTCTTGATAAAGATATTACAAAAATTATGCCTCACCAAGGACCCACTACATGTCCCTAGTGGACTCTTTGCACTCACTCTTGATTGAAGATCTTTCTATGTCTCTAGATATTATCGTTGCAACATATCCTATCGTCACAACATGTTCCTTCCCTATGCATTCTCACTTTTGATTGTTTTAATCTCAACTCTCTCTCTCTTATTTTATCTTGCATATAAGGTATAAATATAAAATAAAACTAATATCTTATCTTATAAATATAAGGTCAAACTAATATGTTTAAAATTAGAAGACAAAAAAAATATCCCATCTTATCTAAACCATATATGTTTTCTATTTTTGTCAAATATTTTTTATGATAAATATCTATATTTATATTTTAGGGATGTTACAATTTTAATCCAATGTTGACTTTATATGACTAACATGGTTGGTAGGTAATTTTGTTCTTAATACATGTGGTTATAAGTTTGATACGAAAAAAATATATTAAGAAAGATCAATGTCTTAAATAAATTTCAGCACTTCAAAGAATTAGTCTTTTAACCTAAGGATACTCTGGTTAAAAAAAAAAAGCATTTACCTTATATGTAAATAATATGTGTTGCGGACATCTAAGGTTAAGCTCAATTAAAAAGGATCTAATAAGGTTTAGGTAATTTAGACTTTATTGTATCTAATAGGGTATGAGCATTTAATGTGTAGAGATTCTATCTCTATGATGGATTAAGATAAAAATACTTAAAAGATAATCCTAGGATCATCTATTAAATAGGTTATGATCCTCACGTAACACGTATGCTTATAGCATTCTCATCTTTTTTGACATCCTATTACCAGAGACATGAAAAAAGCTAAAGAGTTTTCTCAAGGAAATACATAACGATCTGAAAAACCAAATCACACAACTCTTGAGAGCATTTGGTGGCGCCATAAATTTAAGTAAGCTTCCATTTTATTTTTTAATGATTAACATGATAATTCTGTATTTATAGATGATGCTTTTAATATCATCTAAGAATCTATTTTGGTTCCAATAATTGGTATTCTAAGAAACTCAAATAAGTCACTTAAAATATAATCCACTAAATATAAATAGTTAATATAATTGTTATTAAAATATAAGCTCACATTAGATTATATATAGCTGATGATCAGACAAGCATAAAGGGGGAAAACAACCAAATGGATGTGGGGGAAAGGTTAAAAATAAGCTCAAGAACTGAAGTTGAAAAGTATTGCACCAATCACATTTAGAATGTATAAACAGAAATTGGGTGCATGAATTAGATTGATCGTTGTCATATCCTCAGCATGGAGTGTATGAACAAAATGGTGCATGAATTAGATTGATCATAGTCATGGTCAGCATGGGCATATCTCGGTGAGAGTTTTGGTGGGTCCGTGTGTTGTCTAGCATGCGCTGTGCACTATGGTTCCTGTTTCGCATGCTTTGTCTTATTGGTCACAAATTGCCCCTCCTAGTCCCATCCCATGCATAGGTTTTTCTTTCCCCTTGTTCAAAAGTTCATTTTCTTTACTATTAATCTCTCTTACACCAGCCCCTTTGTAATAAACCTTTTTTTTATAAGCAAGACACCCATTTACAAGTGTGCATATATATATATATATAAACCTTGTTTAATTTGAAGTCGTGTATATCAAAATACAGCTATACAACCTAGCCGATAACATATTTACACTACAGAAAATTTGACTTCTTTTCCTATTGTAAACCTTTTTGCCAAGTGATTCATTAACTGCAAAAACAATTTTCATTTCTTAAATAAATAAAAAGGTTAAGTGTAAGGATTATCTTCATAAACATATATATAGCTTTTAATTAACAAAAAACTAACTTTTAATAAGGATATTATAAGCTTATATTAATAGTATACTGTATCTTAATAACATTATATATATATATATATATATAAACATTCATGAAAACGTCAAATTGTTTTTTTTATATGCGCTGTTGATATATATACGTGTCCCCTTATGTCCACACGACCACACTCAATCGACGCTCCGCGAGTTCAGGCGATGTTTCTTGAAGAAGAGGATCATCAACGTGAGAGAAGAGTCGCGAGTTTGAGAACAGAGTTTTTGAAACTTTTAGGTGGAAGAGAGAATGAATGTCATAAAGGAAATACATAAATGTTTTGAAAGGTTTTTCGATCATAAATAGAATTTCAATTTCTGACATTTTAAAAGGAAATTGAAATTTCATATTTTTAGTTATTTAAAATTTTGTTTTAAAATTTCAAAAATTTAAATTCTTCATGAAAAAACACTCAAACAATGAATTTTAGATTACAAAAATTTAAATTCTCTGATAAATTACTTTCTTCCGTTAAAATTATCTATCCAAACGCACTCTTAGAGAAAAGATAAATGAGTCTTTTTATCTTTTAAAAGGTAGAAATGTAGAAGTAATTAAGTTGCTAGCGCAATTTCGGTTCAAAATATGATAACCAGATAAAGCCTTCCTTAAAGGAACAAAACACATAATTAAAATCTCTAACAACGAACTAAGCTTAACCTATTTAAGCATTTTTTTTTCTTACATACTAGAATTTACTCATTAGGGTCAGCTTACGCCTTAGTGATAGAGAAGTTGGATAGTTCGCATGAGGTAGAATCTAGCCTGGTTGTCTCTATAGTCTATGGTACGTACATGCACAAAAAAAGAAAAATACTTGAACTTGTATGAGTTCTATCTTCCTTTCACTGGTTCTTTATAGAGATAAATTATTTTTTCAAGAAATACATCAAATAATTCTTGCAACAAATATTCAGGCCGACCCAAGCATAATTGAAGCAGTTGAAGTCCTTGCATCGGCCCCTCTAAGAAAGAAAAAAAAAGATTGTCTAGTATTAGTATTTGTATTAATTTTTACTACTAGTGAGGACTTCAGGGACTAATTTAGGTTGCATGATCCATTTGTAGTTCTTTAACAAGGAGGACCAAGTGCTTAACTCTCACCGAAGGATGTGTCATCCTTTTTTAATTTGACATCCTAAATCACCCTTCACTAAATTTTAGGGAAGCATAATTTATTATTCAAACATTAAAAAAAATCAATGAACTGTAGTATGACACGTACATTATATATTTTTTATTTTATATTTTATATAAATACATTTAAAAATTAAAGAAATATATTTTTATTTTTCAATTTTATGTTTAAAAATAATTTCCCACGGAGGCATCATGCTTCCAAGATAATGGACAACATTGAAAACTAGTCTAGTTGTACTCCTAAACATTTCAGCCTGTTTGCCACTAGAGAATAGCCGCAACTCACGACAGCACCATATCTCCCAATACTTCTGTGCCATTTTCCCCATATAATGATAGCTAAATTTTGATAACTTTATTCGTGTTTCTTTTTTAGGAAACTTTATTCGTGCTGATTAACCCTAGAAATGCCTGTTAATCTTACCAATAGTTATATTTTTATTACTCTATAAAGTGATAAATATTTTGTCTTGAAATGGTTTCAAAAACATATTTTCTCCGTTCTAAGTGACAGGTTATTTTAAGTTGAAAAAAAAAATAATAAACAAATAAAAGAGAGTTCAGAGTTTAGGGGATTAAAAATCAATTAAAGAACCCGAAAAATAACCAATTTACGTAAGAGTTCAGAGTCCAACAAATCAATTAAAGAAAACAAATCTATAAAATTCGATGAATGGATTAAAATAAAAAACAAGTTTAGGGGAATCTAGTACCTTGATCACATAATTCAGTGCTACAAAATTTCAGAAAACTCATCACGGTAAAATATTTTCCAGGGTTTATGTAGGATCCCCCTCATATCCAATGCACATAAAAGCCATATCAATTTGTCTTCCTCACCTCTCCATCAACGAAGAAAAGGAAACCACAACGTGGGGGGAAAAAATTGTTATCAATAATAGTTTCTTTGAGTTTGACTTTGATAGTCATACATGATACATTACTAATGTAAAAAAAATTTACATGCTCAATCAATAAAAAATTTCCGTGATACATTATTAATTTCTCTTAGATTTATCCTTATTACATCCGATATCTTCCATCTTCGATTCCTAAAAAAAAATCTTTTGATTTTTGGCTTTGGTATGCCGATCCTTCCTTTTAGGCTTAAAAAATGTTATATCAACCCTTCCTTAAGGGTCTCAGTAATATTAAAAATGAAATAATATCGGGTGTGATAAGAAATTAACTTAATACTTTATCACCTTTGGAGAACTTGCCCAAAATACGAAACGAAACATGCTGTGTTATGATTGGCAGTAGCACAATGAAAAAGTAATTGTCATGAACACATGCCGGCTCGATCTCAGTTGAAAGGGATATTATATGCTCATATATGGAGGCCAACAGTGAGTGTCCACGTTCTCGCTTTTGGAGAATAGGGTGAAGAGGAAAAAGGATGACGAACATGGCTAAGTGACCAAAACAATAATGCCTTCTTTCAAAAATAGAAAAATTATGCCTATGATGGCACGCAGTTATGCTCCTTCATAACCTTCTCATGGTGTGTAAGGATAAGAAAATTTAAATAATAAAAAAATAAGAGTTTGAGAAAATATTAGTACTTAACACGTTTTCTCAAAATATTCTTTATTATTAATTAAAATTTATATAAATCTCATTAAATATGTGTGTCACAGTTTATATTGAGTGGTAGTTTTGTCTCATCTAACAATATTCTTCATACGCAAGATCAAGGAATTAAATCTTTATTAAGATGTTCAAAAATTTTAATTATCTATTAACTATGTTGAACTTTATTGGTTATATTGAGTGCTTATTTTTAAAATAGTAAGGTTCACATCATCTTTCACTAATAATAAATAAAATGTTTTACTAATATTTTTAATACAAAATAAGTTACAATTTTTTTCTGAACGAATGTTTAAGTATAATTATTTTTTAATTTTGGAAAGATAAAATATACACTTTAATATATATGTGTGTACTTTTTAGTGATGATGAATGACTCACCACAAATTTCTAAGAGAATTTTTTTCACTTTTTATCTTTTAATGTTATTGGTAACCGATTTTAAATAACTTACATTCAAGTTTAGGATCCTTAAAATGTTTTAAATACTCCTATTATAAAGTTTAGAACTAAAAAAAAACTTCATTTTCTGTTTGAATTGTCAATCAATATTAAATTTCAAAATTGTCTATCAATGATGCTAAGACAGAGTGTGTTATCCCTATAAAACTTATTCACATGAAAAATAACTAAAACATATTGTGAATTACTTTATTAAGAGAGTATAAATTTTTTAAAATATTTAAATTAACAAAATAATATATTTTAAATATCATCTTATAAGGGGAGTATGACCCAACCCATACAGAAGGTTAGCCTATATTATGAGAACACAACTCAACTCGCGAAGAATGGAATATGAATATACATATATAATCACTATAGTACTACAAAAATAATTTTATATAGAAGTTATTTAACAGCACTTAATAAACAAAAAGCGCTATAAGAATGGAAGAAAAAATCGCCGACTGTGGATAACTGTTGGCGTAAACACTACTAAATATAGCAGTTACATTTTTTAATTTCTTTAAAATATATAATGCTTAATTGATTTTTTCATCTGTACAATATATTACTTTTTTTTCGTCCCTCCATAAACATTAGTTTGTAGTCCCTATAATGTATAGATGTTCCATTTTTAGTCCCTGCTTTTAATGTTTGTTACAAAAATGAGGATGCGGCTGACAACTTTCATTTGGCTTTGCCACATAGATCGAGTAAGTCATGTACTCATGTCACAAAATAAAATAAAAAATTACAATCTCATGTTGCATCTATAAAAATTATCAATATCCTTTCGTGAACATTGCATTGACCATTCTCGTAAATCCAATAAACGATGTCCCTGGAGGTTCTATTTATAGAACAAAGAAAACTCTGGATTATAGGGTGTTGAAGGAAGCTAGTTAAAATCAGGAAACAAAACACCCATCTTAATAGGTAAGCCAATCATCTTTTAGCTAGTTGATGAAGGTGTCTCACCAAATCTCCTTAGGGAACATCATGCAGCCCAAAAAGGAGGCAAATTTTTGTAAGTTCAGATAGAAACTAATCCTTTGTCAAAATAAGTCTCAGCCACTTCTGTATACGTACGTAAAGCAATTTTCTATGGACAAAGAGTATAGTGGGGAAATAAATCTCTTTGTGTATGGTACATAAAAATTAATGATTTTTAGATTGATCTTCTTCCATGTTATTATGGTGCACCATTTACATCTTACCACCACCTCTCTTCTTCTCCCTAATAGAGCTGAGAGAAAAGGAAAGAGAAGAGAAATCTGAGATAAAAAAGTTGTTACAAGATTGTTTATATAAACAATTATGCTAACTGTCAACTAATTCTAACAAACTTGAGTTAGTTAACATACAACAGAAAAAGAACTCACTACTAACCATAGTGAGCATCTAGAATACAACAGAAAGAGTAAAAAACATGAGTAAAGTATGCTCTTATACTCCCCAACTACTCTGCCACCAACCACCGTTCGTCGTCACCAGTGATAATTTCTGACAACAGTGCTCACTCCATACAAATTTTTAGTACATACAGAAAAATCAATGAGGATTACTTTCACATTTGTTTTGCAATTTCTGCTCACGATTAAAGCTCATGTTTTTTTGTTTAGCCACAAGAAATTCAATGAATTCCCAGGAGTGAGGAAATTCACATGAACATAGCCTGGACATGATCTATAAGGTCAATATACGTTTTTGCACGCATTGAAATCAGTTTTTGCACATTTATAAGGTCAATATACGTTTTAAAGTTATCTCATATTTCATATTAGATAACAAAATTAGTTTCATATTTGTTTGTGTGACGCAATTTTCTACATCATTATCGACTACAGCGATGCATAGTTGTATAACTTGGGTCAAGCTTGCATCTTCTTGAACATTTTAGATCTACATTTTAGAACTAAATAAATTAGAGTGACTTGAAAAAACGAGTTACAAAACAAGCTATCTTTCCCATCTTTGTAACCCGGATCTGGGCTTGATTTCTTTGTAACATTTTTCCCCATCTTTAAAGTGTCTTGTAACTTTTCAATCTAGCTAGATCTATTGATTTCGTTTATGGGGGTTTGCATTTTGAAGATAATTAGACTGGAACTCAAGATAGAGGAAGGGGACACCGCCACAACATTTTCAACGAAGGTTTTCAACAGAGTGAAATCTGGATTGAAGGGAGGAAAGAAGAGGTTTACGATCGTGATGCATTGGAACTCCGACACCGACCGGTGGTGCATGATGATGATGATGATGTGTCTGGACACAACCAAAAAAAGACAGCTTGTGGCGTTGTTGCCAGGGCATTATGACCTCTCTCTTCCGTACGATTGTTATACTGTTATACCGCCAACATCGACAAGTTCAACACTCCAGAGCTAGACTTCAATGAGATTCGCCAACACCTCTATGCCACTCATGCCCACC
Source organism: Glycine max (assembly GCF_000004515.6). NCBI lineage: Eukaryota > Viridiplantae > Streptophyta > Magnoliopsida > Fabales > Fabaceae > Glycine > Glycine max. The sequence goes on along the minus strand of NC_016089.4, from coordinate 4,511,047 downwards.
ACTCTATGCCATTAACAAACACCACTGTCGAAGTTCAAGCCGACGATGCATAGTTATGATGCAAGTAGCTTAGTTTCCAGATCTGTCGAGATTGTGGTGTGGAGGGTGCACTGTTGCCAAAAATCATCTTCGTTCGGGGCGAACGGTGGCAGGTGACAGAGTCACGGGAAAGAAAACAGGTGGTGGTAAGGTGTGAATAAATAAGAGGACATGTTTAAAAATATGGGGTTGAAGAACTTAAACAAGGGATGTCTTTTTTTAAAAAAAAATCAAACATCCATCAGAGTCATATTCGAAACCTAATGTACTTTTTTATATGCCAGTAATTTGAACTGATTATATTTTTTAATAGACTTTTATTCGAAAGTATTAAAATGGCCTTTTTATTTATGTTGAATAGGACAAAACAAAATGGACTGTTGTCAAACTAAGACTGAATTATCCCTGACCTTTGCCTCGGGTGGAGAGAAGGTTAGCATTTCCCCTTTATATACATACATATCAAGCCAAACAAAGAGGATAACTGCAAGTGTTTAAACAGAAGACACGCACACAAAAACATACGTGTCTCCTATCAGTATCACATTTTACAATAATATACATAATTGTCTCTTATCTGTATCACATTCACAGCTCACCATACAATAGAATTTAAGTATAACAACAACAACAAAAAAAGCAGTAGAAGCAGCAGCTTAAAAACTAAGAAGCTAAAAGAAAACACTTCTATATATTCTAAAATAAGACCCCATGAAAATCCTAGTAAATTTATACTGAAAATGGAATGCATGACTAACAAATCTTCTGCATCCTACTCATCTTCAGACCAAGTTTTGTTCCAGTATCTCTAACACAACCTATATGCATTACACATTACATCTTAGACTGATTTTGGTGAATTTTGTGATTTTTGAACAAATTGGTAGAGCTCAGAATAAATTATATTACACCTCGAACTTCTAGGTATTACATAACTTAATCATTTAATATTCAAGAGGCAGGCACTGACCATGCTACATCAAAAGAAGCACTCAAATCACGTTGCACCCACCACCTATTCACTGCAAAATAAATTCTAAAAAAGCTACAGAAAGAGAAGTAACCTGGTAATCGTCACAGCAAAACGAAGATCTTTCAACAGTTCCATTTGATTCATGGTTCACAATGTTTCACAAAACCGTCCGAAATAAATTTCAGACAATTAAAACAGTCAGAAACATCCTTAGCTGCCCTCGGCATTAGGTATTCACACTCAAAATCAACAGCAATTTTATTCTCAGTCCACACCAAAGCTACATTGGAAAGTAAAAAATATGGAGATCTCCTCAAGGAAACCCAACTTAGTAATTACTCAAGAGCATCATAAGGAATCAAATCAATCATACAGATCATTTGCTCCATAACCATAACATTATCCATGAACATCATGCCAAATGAAAGTCAGCCTTTCACTGTATTTAGTCCCTAGTCTCATCTCCCAGTATATTCAGTGAACATAAAGTTCTCTATATAAAGGCTGCTTCTGTATGGATATCAATAAATATTTGAAGGATCTCGGCCAATCATAAGAACTCCAAAATATGGTAAAGCTTTCAGTTCAGATCAAAATTGGCTCCTAATAATGAAAGTAAACTGTAGCTAAACTCTCCAAAAGTCATCCATAAGAATCACAAGAGCCTCAATATTCATATTCAAATATCAAACCTTGCCTATCACTTCATAAAAAGATAAATCCATCACTCGAAAGTTTTTTTGCTTCCAATAGTCCTTTAAGCTTTCCAATCACCAAAGTTATATTTGATGGGTCAAAGATTAATATTGTAAATTCAACAAAGCATCCTCAAATACAAGTCCCTGATCTCATCATACCTAAGTTGTTAAAGAAAATCTAGCCCATTCTATATAAATCTCATTAATACCTTACTCCAGGACCTGAAAGACAACCTACCCTACAATCATTAAACAATTTAGTCTATACCACCTATGCCCAAATAGATATAGATATATAGAAAAAACCAGGTGGAAGAGGAATAACAGAGAAGTGTATAAAATAAATATGCAACTTCAGAATTGTATGCTCAAGCCGCAAGCTTATATTTGAAGATGTCTATCCCACAATTCCAGATCCTCCTAAACAAGAATAAAAATCCACAAAACATTAGAAGAGAATTCGCTGCTGCAAATTAGAATATAAAATTCTTAAAAATAATCCTTACCAAAGATTCATCACCCTAATAATAGTATCCATGCCCATGTGAGCCATCACCCCCATAATAAGATAAATATGAACCTCTACCATACTGTAGCATGAGTAGCATAATTCGTAACTAATATCACAATTAAACTAAATGAACAAAAAAATAGGTTTGAACAATTTAACTCACGTCAGAACCGTAATAGTCAGGAGGGTACTGTCTGCTGCCAGCCCCAAAAGAATCTATAAAAAAAAAAGTTATCAAGAATATAAACATGATGTTATGTAATTAAGTAAGGATAAAAAGAGAGTAAAGGGTAGACCATGGTGATGAGTTCCATGAAATATAGGTGGATCTGCATAATCCAATCGAGGACGTAATCTATTAGGCCCCATGTAATCAGGCTCAGGGTCCTAACAGACAGGAATACAATCAATTCAAAGTAATAAGTATTTTCCAGCAGTAAACAGAAGTAACATAAAATTTGTATGGAAATGCAACCACAAGTATAAACAAAATAAAATCTTACAGTCATATAAAATGGACGTTTCATTCCATGCATATTGTCATCATACAGATATGGATCATCAAAATGCCTTCCCATAGAAGGCATGTCAAACTGTCCACCTGGGGAGTAGGGCCTCCTTGGAGGAATAGGCTCAATAGGGCCTCCATCGGGAATACCATACCATGCTCTATCATGATAAGGTCTAGATGGTCCAGCAAATGCAGCACCTCGGCTACCTGCATAATGTCCACCCCTCACAGCTCCTGCTTTACAGTATAGTCAAATATTAAAATCATTCAAAACCTCCACATCAATACATTACATGCCACAATAAACTAGAACTAAAATATTTAGCAAGAAGCTCAACAAATAACCTTGTGGACCAAATTGCCTTTGACGGAAATCTGGATGCATACTAAAATCATGGTCATCCTGAAAACCCATTCTTCCAATTTGGCTGTGCCCACCACGATAGAAACTCCTGCTCCTGTTGAAATTCCCCCTGTTGTTGAAGGGCTGTCTTCCCCGCCCAAACCCCCTTCCTGTAGTAGGGATTGTGATTAGATAATTCAAATAATGGTGTCAACAAGATAATTTAAGTTCCAAGTTAATTGGTGTAGAAAAAAAATATTAACCTGGTCTTGAAAAGGCTCCACTCCTAGCATGACTTATTTGGAACCCACCACACATACCACCTTTGACAGCCTGTGTTTTAGGCAGAGGATTTGAAAGTCTAGCTCTCACTTTTATCTGAAAAGCATGGCAAAAAATTTGTTCTTATTGACCAAATGGAAAATATGCAAAATCAAATTAACATTAAAAGAAAATAAAATATAGAATATTAGATAGGTGTAAGTAGAATGAAAATTAATCCCAAAATAGTGATACTGATACAGATACAGTCATAAAAATTAAGCTTTTGAGATAGACTGAGGGTGGAGAGGGAGCCAAGAATATCAATAAACATGGTCATCAAACTCTCAAATCAACATGGTCGACAAATTCTAGGTTGTAAATGGATTTAACTCACTCTCAAACTCATTAGTCTTTTCCTGGTAGAATTGAATAGACTTGGTCAGAAGCACGACCTAAAGCTTTAGATGAGTTTTACAAAGAGCTCAGCACAAAAAATGAAGAATGTAAGATATATTTGTTTGCCAAAAATAGAGAAAGAAAAACAAGAAATTTTAATCAAGATGTATTAAGAATCAAGAAGGGAAAGTTTTGATCTCAAATCAAGATATTCAAGAGAGATAGGAGAGTTATTTTTATAAGCTTTTCAATGATGGACAAGGATAGGCTCGTAATATGAAAGGACTATAAATCCAAGAGAATGAACAAAATTTGGCTTACTGCCATGGAATTTGAATTGGAGAGGTAAAACAAATCCTCAAGACAATAGACAATGGTAAAATTGTGGGTCCAGAATAAATGGTATTTCTATTGAAATTTGGAAGTGTATAGGAAAAGAAGGGATCATTTAGCTCACCTAAGATATTTAATGAAATTTTGAGATCTACAAAGATGCCAGATGAGTGGAGAAACAGCACTTCGGTTCCTTTTAAGAACAAGCGAGGTAATCAAACTCAAGAGTTTATGTAAACTTGTGGAACTTCCATAGACTGGACTCAACTCATAAAAGCTAACTCGAGGTATGGTTTAACTTATATATATTGTTTGACAATATTTATAAAGAAATAAACAATAAGATTTTCATTACAATCAAACATTAATAAAAAAGAAAAGCAATAAAAAAAACATCTTTGAGAACATTAGGTTTTCTAAATGTTAAGTTTATATCATGTAAACTTGTATCAGTTTAAAAGTTGAGTCTACGAACGCCGCAAGAGTTTAACACGAGTTTGGATGAGATTTTTCCCAAGGAGATAACCACTTATTTTTCAAAAACAGTCTAGAAAGTCTTTATATCTCCAAAATAAATTGAACCAAACCACATAGACTCGAGTTTGACAATCTTATTTAAAAGGCAATTTCTTTCCAAATCACTACAATTTAAAAATAAAGCAGTTGAAGTTGATAGGATTCGACTCTTCCCTACATTGCTGAAAACCAGCAGAAGGGTAAGCAATGGAAAGAATAATTCTGTACGAATATAAAATCATGGTCAAGTAGCAAACAAGACTATATACCTTTGATGCCCCATCACCCAATTCTGATTTATTTACGCCATCAACACAAGCTACAGCAGCTTCATGTGTAGAAAAATCAACAAATCCATAATCCTTCCTCTTAGCTGAAGACATATTCCGTGCTAGCACAATTCTTACAACTTCACCATAAGATTTAAACAGCTCCCTCACATGATCTTCGTCCCAATGTGGAGGGAGACCATTAATAAACACAGACTTCACCTGTGCCATTATCTCTGGGTCTGGTTCACGTATGGGTTCAGCAAAGGCTACCTTAGCTGTTCGCTCAGCATGGCCAAACATAACATCGGGCTTTTGAAGCCTCTTATATGCAAGCATGGCATCTGCATGACAAGAGAACTCTAGGAATGCAAAGCCCCAGCTCAAGCCCTCATGCTGAACATCTGGGACAAGCATAATGTTTTCAACCCCTTCAATACCATAATCCTTCAGCTTCTGTTTAATCTGTCACCCATATATTAAGAAATAAGTTAACCAAGCCAGGGAAGTGAATACATGCAACAGAAAAAACTGCTGTACACTTACAGCTTCTTTGGTCCAAGTATTGCAAATATTTCCCAAGAATAATGTGTCATTATCCTCACTAGGTGCAGTGCCACACCGTTTGCCATGTATCTGTAAAAAATGGGAGGTAAAAATAAAAACACACCATAAAAGAAAGCAAAGAGAGCATAAAATCAAAGAAATAAACAATCACATAAAGAAACATACAACAGGGTTCTTCATTTCAGACAAAGCTTTCTTTGCATGCTCCTTATCAGAAAACTTCACAAAAGCATAGCCCTTGTTTTTATTTGTTGAAGAATTCTTATGCAATCTGACTTCAACTATCTCCCCGATCCTCTGAAAAACCTTTCTCAGATCTTCCTCTGTAGCATCACGATCCAATCCACCAACAAAAATCTCGTGTTCTTTTTTAATCTTTCTCTGATTTGCAATAGCCTCCAATTCCCTATGCTCCTCCTCCAATGCCGAAGTTTCTTCTGGAGGTTCCTCTGGATCTTCTTCAGGGTTTTCTTCTGGATCTTCAACAAGCTCCACCTTCCCTTGTTCTCCAAGATCTGAATTTTCACCAATCTTTGGTCCTTCACCGCCATCTTTAATAGGATTAGCATCTTCTTTTTGCATCTGGGCTTCACCTTCTACACCAAAAGACTCAGAGTTCTCTTCATGTCCAAAAAGGTTTGTTTCCTCTCCCTTTGCTTTCTCTGGCTCCTGCTCTTTCAACTTTTCCTTTCCTTTGTCTCCTTTCTGTTCTTTCAATTCAACATTTCCTTTCTCTCCTTCCAGTTCTGTCAACTCTTCCTCACCTTTTTCTCCTTCCAGTTCTTTCAACTCTTCCTCTCCTTTCTCTCCTTCCAGTTCTTTCAACTCTTCCTTCCCGTTGTCTCCTTCCTGTTTTTTCAACTCTTCCTTCCCTTTGTCCCCCTCTTGATCTTTCAACTCTTCCTTCCATTTCTCTCCCTCCTTTTCACCAGTACAATCTTCATTATCCGCAGATATATTGAGATCCACAATAGGTCGCCCTGGTCGCCTAAAAGAAACAGAAGCATCCCAGCAAGCAGCTACTTCAACTTCCATTACATCATTTTCCTTTCCCACAGATTCACAAACCTTTTGAACAAGTTCATCCACTTCCATCGACTTACGATCCGTCTCATCAGACAATCCAACAGAACCAACACCTTTTCCCCCCTCCTTCTCACCCTCAACATTATCTGCATCAACCACTCCAACATCTTCCACTTTCTCTGCTACCTCGGTATCATCTTCAATTGGAGTTTCATCAGCTACTGCCTCACATTGTTCTTCCGAATTCGGAGTATTGATTGCTTTACTTCTCGATCTCCCCGGAGTCTTCTTTTTCACAGATTTTGCGCTGCTAGCACTGCCTAACGATTTCTGTTCCACTGTTATTCAGAACAAATAAGGTCAAAATAAATAAAGAATCAACAGTTTCAGACAAAAAATAAAGGAATAAATAAATACAAATTACAGGGAAATCATAAAAGAAAAAACGAACTCCCCAATTACAACATCGTCATGGATGAAAGAAACTTGAAATCCTGAAAACATAGGGGTTTCAGTGTAAAGTCTTGTTTTTTTTTTTTCATTTTCTCATCCAATCGAGACAGTTTCATCTTCCTCACAAACTAAAATTCGGAGACGGATAAAAGAAAGAAGAAGAAAAAAAGAACGCTTACGAGGAGATTGATCGGGGTTGGAATCGGGTGCGGGCGAGAGCTCGTTCTTCTTGGTGGCTCTGGTTTTGGTGGCGGTGGTGCGCTTGGCCGCAGGGGATTTCTTCGGCGGCGTCTTCTTAGGGGTTGCGGATTTGGAGGCGGAATCGGCGTTTCGAGTTCTCATGATTGATCGAATGAAAGTGAAGTTTCCAGTTTCCAATTCTTTGAAAACGTCGAATTTCTCAAATCGAATAGCGGGGACAATTCAATCCTCCCTGCTCACTTTAATTTTGCATTGTAATTTTTTTGTGTTTTTTTTTTAATAGTTTTTCCTTGTAATTTTGGTTAGGCTTAAATAAACTTTTTGTCTTGTAAAATAATGACTTTTAATTTTCTTTTGATTTCTATCTTATAGTATCTATTTATTACTCCTATTATTTATCTATCCTATTATTCTATCTATCTATTAATCTATTTCTTATCATTTTATTACTTTATACTTACAATATTTTTTATAACAATTACTCGTTTATTTATATTATATTACTGTTTTATGTCACTTATTTATAAAAAATTATATTCAATAATTTATGCAAGCATCTATAATCATAAGCATAGTTATTATTATGGTTTTTTTAATTATATTTAATTAATTTTAAAACATTTAAGATAATAATGTGTTCGATATTATATAAAAATAAATTTAAATAATTTTATAAATAAAAAATTGGTTGATTAATATTTATATCATAAGGTTGAGATTTTTATATTAAAAATTAATTTAAATTTATTTAATGTTTTATATAAATTAGACTCTGTTTAAAATTAATTTATTAAATATATTTTTTATAAAATAATCTTAATTACTTTATTAATATATCATGTTTTAAATTAATTTTTAATTTTTTTGGTAGAAGTAGAACTCACAAAATTTATTCATGGGAGACAATTATACTCAAGATCATTAAAAATGATAAAAAAAATTCTTTAAATTTTCAACGATTACACATCAAAGACTCGGTAACATTGATGTGTAAATGTTGTAAATCTTTTGGTATTAGTGTTCAATTTCTACAAATAAAAAAATTATGTTAAATTATTTTAATTAATACTCATTTTTAATTAACTTTATTACTCAAATCATGGTAATTTAATTAATTTAACTAAATATAAATATAAACGATAATTTATTTCAAATTATGGTAATTAAACAATTCAATTACTTCAATTGATACCTGGAGTTAATTGTTCTCGTTTGAAACTTAAGAATGCAAATATTGAATAAGTGTTTTACAAATTGCTTCAAGCTTTTAAATAAATTAAAGAATAAAAATATACTTTTCTATTACAAACAGATAAATTCAAAAATGTCTTTTAAAAGTGACTTGGGTATATTCCAAATAGTCACCAATCTATTTTTCTGTTAGGCATATCACAAACATAATTTTGTAATAAAAAAAATCAAATTACATAATAAGAAGATGCATCACACATCCTTAGATTCTTCAAAAAGACTCATCTTTCTTTACCAAAACCTGAAATCCAATAAAGCATACAAAATATGAAACATCTTCAATATATCAAGCACATCCTAAGATTTTCTATAAAGCAATGAAATCATAAATTTGTTTATTAATTAAAAAAATTAATATAAAATGGCCGTGAGAATAGTTGGGTAAATATAAAGAAAAAAAATATAAGCAATACTTAGTGGCATAGCCAATTAAGAAAAGCTTCTTACAATTTCATTATTTTTTCTTATGCTAAATTCCTATAACAAAATTATTAAAAGAAAAAAAAATAGATCTGTCATTTTTTATATTCGTAACAAAAAGAGAAACAAAAAATAATAATAACTTACCAATATAAGAATTTAATTGATAAATCTAAAACACCTATCTATTTTTATCATCCGTCGATCAGATACGAAGATAGATGCATCTTAAGCAAATCTATTTATTTTTTTCTTCAATGCATGATATTGTCATCTTTCTATTCCTTCACTCATGTTTACAATACAATCCAAAGCTACAACATATAAGTTAAATAAAGTCAATCATACGAAAATTAATTGTGAGCAAGATTTTGATGTCACCAGAATTGAATAAAAGAGAAATAAAGGAGAAAGAAACTGCAACATATTATCAAAAAATGACCACATACCATAGAATTGAAAAAAAGGGTGAAGAAGAAGAGAAAGAAAGAAGTGCGAAAAAGGGAAAAGAGAGAATGTATGGTATGATTTTTCTTTTGCAATTAATTCAAATTTGAAAGAAAAATGAAAAATATAAAAAAAATCTATTGCACCATAATTTAATTATTTTAATTGCGACATCAATTTATTTGATATACTCATAAATTAATTTAATTGTGACACATCGATTTCGCTTAAAGTGTTATAAATTGTTTGAAAAAACATGCAATTATTAAAGATCTGATTCCTATCAATCAATTATAACAATCATTATAAATTATATTTACAGATTGTGATTTTTTATATGTATTTTGAATATAATTAAGAATGTAGAAATTATTATAATAAAAAATAGTAATCATGAAAAATTACAATAGAATTATAATACAACTATAAGTATTTAAGGAAATATATGATTTCAAAACCAAATCATTGTAATTCAATAACTAAATTAATGACAGATCAATTATTATAATTTCATTAAAATTAACAAAAAATATTTGATTAGAATCAATGATAAAAAATAAAATTTAAAATTAATACAAAGTTATTGTTTAGAACTCCGGAAAGTGATACGTGTAAAATTTTGCTCTTTTTTCCGTTAAAAATCATTTTCTTATGTACAGACTATAGATAAAAGATATATAAAGCTATATTATTATTACTGTTACATAAATTAAGAGAAATTTAGGTGAACAAGAAAGGTATACAACAAAGTTATATTAGTATTAGTATTATTATATAAAAGGAGACGTAAAGCAATTTAAGATTATCTAATGACATTCGTGGGTGTCAAAAGCATGGTTAATTAATAGTAGAAAAACTGCTAAAAAGGGCATTGGTCGTATCCGGTAGGCACCGCTGTTTTTACATTGGGCCACGGGTAGTGCCTAATAACCCACCCACGCACACTATCGTATCGTCAGTGTTTGCATCTATGCGCTGTCACCACCATCACCCTCTCTCTCTCTCTCTCCCTATAATAGATTTTCCTATTCCCACCCCTTAACCCTCACCGTCATCAAAACTATATAAGGTTAGCCACCACCCTCAAAATACACTATTCTCTTGTTCTTTTTAGGGTTTTCTCTCTCTCTCTCTCTCTCTCCTTCTCCCCCTGTTTTTGCTTGCTGCGTAATACGAAATAAATTTTTAAAAAAAAAACGTTCGCTGGTTAATGGTTTTAATTTTATTGTTCTCAGATTAACCTTTCTCTTTGTGAATCCTATTCAAACGTCGATTGTGAATCTGAGTGTTTTTTTACTTTGATTCGATTCGATATGAAGCGAGCGAGGAAATCCAACAGGGTTTCGTGGGCTACTGGAGAGAACCTGTGTCAGGTATATATATCTGCAACGATCTTTTTTTTCTTCCAATTTTCTGTTTTACCGAATTTTTTTGTTTTCGATTTTTTTTTTCGTTTATTGATTCTTCTTTCTCTTCTGGTTCTTCGCTGTTCGTTGTTGGTCATACTCCGTTTTTTTGTTCTGCGTTTTGTTTTTCTTTTATTTTCTGCGTTCTGCCCTGACATTTTATGTACTGGCAGCTATCGAAGAAACAGGGGACACTGCTGTCAATAATCATAATATATAATTTTAGTAATAGTAGTAATAATAATGAGAAGAAGAAGATAAATATAAGCTTCATGGAAAAAAAAATACAATCTAAATAATATGTTTTTAAAAATTTCATTAATTTAAATGGGTGAGAAATTTGGAAATAATGAGAAGAAGAAGAAGAAAAAGGAAAATAATAAGGGAAAATGAGTACTCTTTGAGAACTTCCATGGAAAAAATTGAAATCTTGATAATGTATTTTAAAAATCAAATTGATTTAAATGCATGAACTTGAAGGGCTTGATTTTACAGAAAATTTGGAAATCATGAGAATAAGAAGAAAAAGAATAAGGAAGAATTGTGAGAACCTTAATGGAAAAAATTACAGTCGTCTAGATGATATCTTTTAAAAATTTCATTAATTTTAGTTGATGAATACTTAAATGGTGCTGATTACAGAAAAACTGGAAATCATGAGAATAAGAATAAGGAAAAATACTGAGAACCTCAATGGAAAAAATTACAATCTTGATAACATGTTTTAAAAATGTCATTAATTTAACATGAATACTGCAGTGCTTGATTACAGAAAAATTGGAAATCATGATTAATTAATTTTATGAGTTTAATTGATGATGTAAAAGTAAAACACTTCAAATCAAAATTAAACTATAAATCTTAATTACTGGTACTTTGTGAGTATGAAAAATTATTGTTTCAAAAGAAAACTTCAAAAACTTGGATAAACTAGTTCTCTGGATTGGTTGGTGAGGTGTAATTTGGATGATCGCTGGGTAGTTGATGATTGGCACTATGCTTGAAGAATTATATGTAATGCAGTTAATATGAAGCATGCAGAAGTTTGCAACATAATTACATAACCCTAAACTTCGAAATGTTTTTTCAGATTATAATCTATGAAGATGTCTTTGGCTTTCTTTGATAACCTTGAAACTAGTACCCCCATTTCATTGGTAAATAGGTGTTTGTTTGGTTTGAGTAAAAGATTTCTACCTTCATATCTTATTTTCCCAAATAGTTACAAAATGCGTTCTTGTTCAAAGACTGTCAGTAGAAAACAATGTGACCCATTTTTAAGTATCTAGGAAAACAAGAAATGGAAGTAAAATATTTTCTCGAACCAAACAGTTCCTTAATCTTTCTTAATTCAAAATTGGCATAGATGTATAAAAGTAACCTTTGAAGTTATTTAATTTTTTTTTTTTTGCATTGGTAGCCATGTCCTTAAGATTTCATCAAAGTTTGTTGCAATTTATTGATGACAAATGATTAATCTTGGATTAATCAAATGCAATTAATTTTTATACATGACTAATCCTCAAACATGAAAAGTACTCAAGATTTAAGACAAATTCATCATCAATACTAACAAAAATAGCTTAAGGACATAGTTCAGCAGGCAAGGCATAACTGATAACAATAAGACAATAACAATGATAAGCACAATGAAACAAAACACCTAGCCTTAAGAAGTGCTCTGAAACAGAGCCAAGAAATGGTGTTAAATAGAGATGTGAAATGGCTGCATAAAGCATAATGCAAAAGCGCAGAACCTTGCATGTAGCTTCCACTAACTGCTACACCATGGCAATGCTGTTATAGCAGCACTATTTGCTGTTATTCACCTTCAATGCACGAATATGAAAATATGGTAAATGCCTGATACAAAATACTAAAAAATAATGGCTGCATTTGTATCCATCTTGTAGCCTAGACCCCATCATTATTGTCATTGCCGTCATGTTTGGCTACAAGGGGTCCTGTTCCTGTGTTATACACAGCATCAGGAAGCTCTCATTTCCTGTTATTCCCTGGTGTTGCCCTCACTGGTGACCACATTGTTGACACCACCCACCTCTAGTAGTTCATGAAGAACAAAAGTGGTATATGCTGTGCTTTTGTGCTTCAGCCCCTCTTTATTGCAAACAAAAACAGAAGAGGAAAAAGATCGTTGTGCACAAAGTTTACACAGATACCCTTTTTTACCTATTTTTCGAAAAATAAGTAACTTGGTCAGAAAGTCTTGTGCTTTTTTGTAAAAGCTAGGGCTGTTAGTTTGAGAAAATGTTTTCTCTTTTTATTTTGTTTTCACTTTTAATTACTAAAAAATCATCTTGTTTCTGTTTTCAAATATTTGTATAAGAAATAGTGAAAACAGAACTGACAAGTGAGATACTTGACTAGGGAGAATCCATGCATCATAGTTTACTCACCCTGATGTAATTGAGATAAACTGATTAGGGGATATTTGATAATATTACTACTGAGATAAAATTTCATTAACCCAGTTCCAAAAAAGAGTATAAAAAGTAAAATTTCATGTTGGAAATGGAATTAAACTCATCAGAGTAATTTTGTTATACCATGTTGAGAAATTAAAAAAGTAAAAGTAATAAAGGCATGCAATTAAATTCATATATCATACAATTATTGTAATTTGTCTAGATATTGAACCATGAATTTGATGTTGTATTGCCAGAAATAAATGCGATTTTGTTATGGACACAAACCAAAAAAAAATTCATACTAAGTAATGAAAATTTCGTAAACAATATCACAAATATTACACCAGTCTTGTATATCATTTGTCCTAACAAAATTGAAGAACATGAACAATAATAAGTAAAAATAGTGTGCAAATTATCCACCAAAGTGTTTTAATAGTGTCCTATTGATTGAAAGATTTGTTAGGACATGCATATGCCATTGTATCTTATGATGATTACTTACAGTAGTTGAACTGTACTTTTCTTCATTTGAAATATTTTTCCATTAAAATTTTAAATGATAAACAGCTGAATGGTATGAGCCATGTCATTGTGAAATAGTTTCCCATAACATTTTTGTATGGATATCCTTTTATGTTAATGAAACTTTGTATGCAGAAAACTACGGGGTAGTTCAACTTGTGCTTGAAATTTGTTCATGAACTGAATGAAAATGAAATGCTATATATGCTCAATTTTTTTTGGTTTTATTTTTTGACATTAGCCATTTTGCAGTGTTCGAGTTAGTGTCATCTGCTTCATAGATAGCAAATGTGTTGGCCTGATGGCTTCTATTATTGCATAGCATTCTAGCACATAGCTTGTCTGTTGAAGAATGCTCATAGTGGAGGCTAGTGGCCTAGAGAGTGCAATAGTAGGTGGTGTGGATACTAGTAACTGTTGTTTCTCTCTCACTCATGTGCATGCACTCTCATTCATCCTTTTCCCCTCATAAACAACCCAAAACTCCCTTCAACCATGTATATTGGATGGATGGAATTATGAATGAATGAAGTGAAGTAATTCCTTTTTAGTTGTTTGGTTATATTGAAAGGTGAAAGGAAAGAAGAGGAGAGATGTGAAAGATATTTTACCCTTTCAGGAATAACTTAGATTGTTTTATATACATGACGAAACAATTCAGGTAACCAGATATGGGGAAGAAGGAATGAGTAAATGCTCACGGAGAAGAGATGGATGTTGAGAAATATGACACGGATCGATTGTGTAAAGAGTGCAACAAATATGGTGGGATGAAAATTAAATTTTCTGCGTCCCACGGAAATAATCCCTTTCTCTTCTCATTTCTCCTCCCAATCAAACAACCCGAATTCATCATTTCCTTCCCAATTCAATCCTTCTTAACTCACCCTAAACAAGTGTAGGTGTGTATTAATTATACTTAGGGATTGCATTCATAAATTAATCTCTAAAAGATTGAATTGATAGAAGTTGTATCCATGAGAGACGAAAATGACCTTTTCTCTTTGGTTGGAAATCCCACTATAATCAAATTGCCCAATGACATTGTGTAATTCATATGGTGGACCTCACCTAGTAGAATAATTTTTTGTTTACTGCATAGTTGTCAAATGCTAGTAACCACAGAGGTACGGAGCAGAGCAGGCACCGCCTGCTCTTGAAGACGTCATCATGTTGTGTCTGGGAGTAGCGATTGTCATATCGCAAATTGCGGCTGAAATTTCATAAAATCATGCCCAAATCTAAATCTGCAGCCGCTTCCTTTGTTTTTACTTGAAGCACAAAAATACATGTGAAACGATGTCGTTTTAAAGGGTAAAAATGTTAAGTCGCATGGGTCTTTATATTTAGTTTGACCTCTCAAACCGATGATTTTCACTTTTTCTCTCTCTGTGAATCACTCCCACCGTTTCTCCCTTCGAGCCCTAAACCTCTCTTTGTGAATCCTTGTGTCTTTGCCTCTTTTTAGCCAACCTTGCGCCTATTTTTCAATTACAGGTGAGGCTTGCTACTTCCGGTAAGTTTTCTGATAGCAAACCTACAATTTCTCGTAGGGAGTTTAAGGGATTTTTTAAAGGGTAAAAATTTAAAATTGTGCAGGTCCTTAATTTGACCTCTCAAACCCATGATTTTCACTTTATCCCTCTTTGTGAATCACTCCCGTCCTTTCTCCCTTTGGGCCCTAAATTTCTCATGATGGATCCTTGTGTCTGTGCCTCTTGTTAGCCAACCTTGCCCCTATTTTTCAATTTCTGGTGAGGCTTGCTACTTGTGGTGAGTTTTCTGGTAGTAGAGCTATAATTTCCGGTGGGGAGTTTTAGGGTTTTTTTAAAGGGTAAAATTTAAATTGCACAGGTCTTTAATTTGACCTCTCAAACCCATGATTTTTAGTTTCTCCCTCTTCATGAATCACTCCTGCCCTTTCTCCATTTGAGCCCTAAACCTCTCTTCCTGAATCCTTGTGTCTGTTCCTCTTGTCAGCCAATCTTTCCTCTAATTTTCAATTTCTGGTGAGGCCCGCTATTTCCTGCAAGTTTTCTGGTGGCAGAGCTACAATTTCTGGTGAGGCCTGTTATTTCCAGTGAGATCTGCAGCTTCCGGCAAGGCTTCTGTTGTGTTCTGTTCTACGTCTGTCTTTTTTCTTTGTTTTCTGTTCAGTCACAATGGCTTCATCTGGCCAGCCTTAGAGGCTTAAGATAATGATGATGATATTTGAATGGTCTTAATATTTAGTAGTTGTTCTTAGCCTAGAGGCTTATACTTTGTTTGATTTGATTTGATGGTTTTGTTTATTGTAATTCAGTAATTGACAATTTGACTTGCTGTTTGCTGTTTTGATTATGCAACTTTATATTTTAATCAGAATGTCTTATATTTAGGTGTTTTTACTTTATTTTTCAGTGGTTTGATTAGAGTTCTTTTTCATTTTGCAGTCTCATTTTTACATTCCAAAATAACTAACTGTTTACTTAGCTAGTTGCAACATCTGATAGTATTATTTATTTTGTGGTTTGTGCTTTGGTGGGGTTTTAGTTCTCATAATTTGTTCTCTTCATAATGGTCGATCTAAATCCTAGGCCGATGTAAAAATTTTCTTGTTAGCAGAGAATTTCTTATCTTAGTTTGTAGATATTTGATGCTCCATCATGAGTATTTCTGTGACTGCTTATTTATACAGTGATTTTTTTTTATGTAGTGTTATAACTTCCTTTCAACCTATTTGTGAAGTTTACTCCCTCTTTTGTAAAACTAATACTAGTCACTTGGCAGGTAAAATTGTTCTTGTCTGACGATTACCCCTCAATAGTTGGTCAGAAATCACAAGATCATCTTCAAGCAAAGACATCATCAATGTTACATTCTAGTATTAACGAACCTAATGATTTGCCCCCCGGGTTTGAAAGCAGTCATTTCCTAAACCAACCCAAGGTTGAATTATCCAACATTCCCCTGATAAAATGGGAATGCCCTCCTCTGGTAATTCTGTCACATGTTATTTAGAAGTTAGAATTTCTTTTTGCAAGTGACTAACCTTACTGAATATATATTTTTTTAAACATCATCTCCAACTGGTTTGTTGATAATTTTATCTCTATATTGATTTCTTTACTTTTCAATACAGGTTGTTGTCAGATCTCAATGGCGTGTTGCAGCAGGTGAAGAAAGTAGGGAGAAAGAGAATCAGAAACTGAGAGAAATGAGGGTGCTTGAAGCACTTTATCCCCGTCTTTCTGCCATTCCTCCTAGGTAAAATGTCACCCCTTAGTTGAGAAAGCCTTGTGGTAACTTCCATTTGTTTTGTTGCTAACATTGTTGAGTTATGTTTGGGTGTTTAGCCCTTCTGTCTCTTTGGATGTAGAAGAGGAAGATTATGATGATGGCATTACTCCTCTCATCCCTATCATTCCCATTGAAGAGGAAGAATCTATGGATATTCTGCCTGAATTGGCAGTAGCACTGAAGCCTTCCCCCAATGTGCAGTCGCAGAACTCTCCACAATATATATCTGCAAAAACCTCCATTAGTTCAGCCTCTAATGCCTCTCCTGCTGTTTCCCATGATCCTTGTGTAAGGCCATTGGCTGAAGCTGATTTAGCAGCAGCCTCTTCAGTTGTTGCAACCATTATAAGGAGTAATGAGCAGGGAACCCTGATTGATATGGATTTACTGGGTAAAATATTTACTGATCCAAAAATACTTGAGCAGTTGATTAATGAACACAGAACTGCAGCTACCACCACAAGTGCGTCCTCAAAGACTGTGGATATACCCACTTCTGGGCAGAAGCCTGCTATTCCATCAGTTCTGTTGTCTACATCTACACCTGATGTGACAGCTTCTGGGACTACACCCACAAGTGCAGTGAGTTCATTACCTTCTGGGTTTTGGTTGAAGCCTTCAAATCCATCAGTTTCATTATTGAATCCTACACCTTGTAAGACACCCACTCTGTCAGTGCCCGCAATTCCATCATTTTCACTATTGTCTTCTACACATGATCAGCCTGTGACTGCATCAGTTCCATTGTCCAGGCCCGTATCTGGTAAGCCAGTAACTCCCTCAGTTTCATTGCTTACACATACTCCTGCGCTTGATATGCACAGGCCTGTCAGCAAAAATTTTCACGTGTCAAGTGGAATGCCCCCTGCTTTAAATAGCCAGTCTCAGCAAGAGACAGCTCTGGCATCTGGGCCAAAGCGAGCCGCATCATTGGCGTCCATACCTTATAGCCAATTAAGCTCTGGTCCATTGCCTTCTGCAGCCGGGAACTTGCGCGCAACTATAAATCAGGCGCAGTCTGCTGCAACCACAATGCCTTATAAACTAAGTACGTGTTCATCAGCTTTTGCAGTAAAGGATGCCAACTACTATAAAAACCTAATCAGGCAACATGGTGCAGACAAGCAAGATATCCAGGACTCACACATAGGTATCCGTCATAGTAACTTCCAAGATATGAAACCGGTACATAATATTAAACAAGGAGAAGTGAAACACAAAATCCAGAAACCATGCATATATTTTAAAAGCCCAAGGGGGTGCCGAAATGGTTCCAATTGCCCCTATCAGCATGATGTTTCAGATCAGTGGGGAGCTGGTAACGTCTTAGGGGCACAGAGTGCTAAAAGATTGAAACTGGGAGGCGATAACTAAATCTTAAAGAGACATACCTTAACGGTAAAAATTATAAGGTTTCTTTTTGTTTCACCGTACAAAACTTGCACATAAGAAAGTGGAGGTTGGAAAGAGAGCCGGGAGAGTAAAAAGTGAGGGCATTGATTAATTGGTTTACTAAGTTTTCTGGCCGGATTTTACTTGATTTCGGGCTTGCATTATTTTTCGTACAATTGGGTCGAAGGTTTTATGGTTGTTTGACAGGATCAGTAGTTGGTTTGAGAAATTGACATTAGTGTTTTGGTCAAAATCGTATTTTAGATTTTGCAGGTTGGAGAGGTTGGTGCGGTCCTTGTCAAGTGGTGGCCATCATTGGCGGATGGTAACCAGCCATAAATAATTCACTTTCAGTGCATAATTATGAAATCACGAAAAAAAAACAATAAAAAATCGGAAGATTTTAACTTTGAGAAAGATCAATTAATTTAATGATCAAATAACAAGACATATAATCTGGGATAAGTAATGATTACAGTTAATGCTTTTGAAAAGTTGCTTCTGAGCACATTATAACCATAAAGATGGCAGTTGCTTGATTCAACAGAGATATATGGTTGGACCAAATTAATTCAAGGGTTTTTTTATCAGTAAATTAATTCAAGGTTTGAATATATTGTTGATTTTAGGTTTATTTGTAATTATAACTGATAATATACAAATAACAATAACAATTTTTATCTCAATAATAGTTTACAACATGATCTAATAGTTTTTTTTTTTTTTTGCTAAGTTGAATATGATCTAATAGTTATCCTATCACTACCAGATAAATCATAACTTCCAATATTCTAAATAGTTATTTTTTCTTAATTTATGTAAAACAAAATTAAAATATTAAATAGCCACATAATAAAATATGAAAATATCTGTTTTTTTTTTACGGAAAAGAAAATTCTATGTTAATAAAAAGATATATAATTATTATTATTAAAAGAAACTTACGTGAACAAGAAAGGTAAATAATAAAGGCATAATATTATACAAATTAAGAGAAACTCGTATAATATTAAAAATTAAATAAGAGACGTAAAGCAGTATAGTTTCTGTGTTTTTTAAGATTATCTACTCTAATGACATAGTAGAAAAAAGCAGGGTTAATTAAACAGTAGAAAAACAATTAAAAAGCGCATTGGTCATATCCGATCGGGGCAATTGCTATTTACACTCCTCCTGTTTGCTAATGTTCTCCCCTTTCACTTTTTTATTCCAACCATACCCTCTTTCTAGAAAATAGATTCCAAAATTTATTTATACTCTCCTTTTCCCATATTCCAGAGGACAACAATTCTTACGTTCATCCACCAAAAGTAATCCGATGGCTTGGGTTACAGAACACAAAGGATGTTCTTTACTGGAGTTATGGACCGAATTAACTCAAAAAATTCAAAATGGTTTCAGTAAAACCTTACAGTTACAACAGGCTTGTCTTTTTTTCTCTATATCCTCAATTTCAACTTCTACCATTGTGCTAGAAGAATCTGAATATATTGCTTTGCAAATTTTTCTCATAGAAAATCCTGTAAAATGCCATTTAGTTTTAGAAAGCATTTGCTGGAATTGAGATCTTGAGATCACAATGGCAATCCATTATCCATGCATTTCATTTTTTCGTGCACACTAACCTGTGGCTCATTTTCTTCAGCCAACATTCATTAAATTTCCGTGCATATTATCTTTTTTTGGAAATGATCAAGAATTTTAACCTTTTAATTTATAGTAGTACGTAGGAGGAGTAAAGGATATCATATTTATGCCCAAGAATCATTAAATTATCTTCTCTTTTTTTTTCCGTCTTTATTCCAACATCTCCTTTCATGGAATATTAACTTTTATATTATTTTCTCTCTTTAGGAATGTAAGCTGATTACCATCTCTTTTTCATGGATGCAATGTTTCCTTTTTCAATCAAATGCAATAATTATTTAGGTGGGCTACAAATTTGGATGAAAAAAATGGGATTCCCTTACGTTCAGTAGATTGCTATATCAAAACTAGACTTAGTTTCCAGTAAATGTCACATATACATACATAATTATCTCAATAAAACAAGTGAAGTCATTGGTGATTGCTGAGGTAGAAGTAAAACTCACGCACCAAATAACCAAAAAGAAAATGTTTTTTGTTTGAAGGCCAAAACGAACATGTTAATCAGCATAAGAAGTTACTATCACAAGCATATGAATGAGAAACCAGAAACTAACAAAGTAGGTCCAATTCAACCATGTGCATTTACATTAGGCCCAACCCCAACCCAGGATAACAAGCCCATGCCACACCAACACAACACCAAAACACTAGGGAGCAACTATTAGCACCATCTAAATTGCTACTACTAATTTTTGTGAAATTCTTCTTTTGCCTACACCACCGTGTCATTCTTCCGTCCAAGCTCTCCACCCTGGTTGAGATATAGCTGCATCGTGTGCACTCTACCTCGATTGAGATCCATTGTTGGCATCTTCGGCGGAGAGGGAGAATTTGCGTCCTCTATTCATCGAACCAGTGGAAGACAAGGAAGAGGTCCTCAATCATTGGCAACTCTTGGAGAGTTTTTGTTAGTTGTGCAAACAAAATCAAATATGCGCAACAAATGAACAAGAGGTGGAATTCGGGTAGGAAGAGATAGATCTAACAAAATGTCATTTTGTTGGTAAAATTACAAACAAAAATTATGTTTTCTTGATATATATTTGGGGTGAAAAAAATATACTCAAACAAAACACAATTTTATTGTGTAAGTGTAAAAAAACAATTTTGATACTAGTAAGTTTGATTATTTAAAAAAATAATTCTTAATTAGATTTTACTTTGTTATTGAATTTTAGATTACTCATAAACTTTTTTCTTAATTGAAGAATTAATATAATTTAAAAAATATATATATTTGTATGGTATATATTTTTAACTTAAATATATTTTTAGTTTATGTAAATTGACACTTTTTTTCATTTTCATTTTTAGTAATTTTTTTATTTAGTCCTTATAAAATGATTTTTTTTTCTAAAACACTTTAAATAATACTTTTTTATTTTTCAAAACAGTTTTTTACTATTGAGGACAAAAAATAAAATAATCATATATTTTATAATGATTAAAATGAAAAAATAAATTTAAAGATGAAATTGAAAAACAAAACGTTAAATTACAGGAAAAAAATATATTTAAATTTATATTTTTTTACCATCATTATATACTATGAAAACATAATTCTATTATATATTTATTAAATTAATCGTATTTTCGTGAAAAAGATAATTTTTGAATTACTTTAATATTCACTCAGCTGTATAGTGTAAATAACATTTTTGGTGGTTTAATAGTTGGTCCCAACACATCTGATTATCGTATCGTCATTCGTCATGTGGTTGCATCTATGCGCTGTCATCAAAACTATAAAAGGTTAGCCACCACCCAAAAATACACTTCTCTCTTCTTTTTTCTAGGGTTTTCTCTCTCAATCTCTCTCTGTGTTTGCTGCGAAATACGAAATTAAAAAAAAAAAAAACCGGAAGCTTTTGTTCGCTGGTTAATGATTTTAATTTTATTGTTCTCAGATTAACCTTTCTCTTTGCGAATCCTATTGATTCAACGTCGATTGTGAATCTGAGTGTTTTTACTTTGATTCGATTCGATATGAAGCGAGCGAGGAAATCCAACAGGGTTTCGTGGGCTACTGGAGATAATCTGTGTCAGGTATATATATCTGCAATGATCTTTTTTTCTTCTTCCAATTTTCGATTTTTCCTTCGTTTATTGATCCTTCTTTCACTTCTTCTGATTTTTCGCTGTTCGATGTCGGTCATACCCCTTTTTTTTCTGCTTTTTCTTTTCTGCGTTCTGCCTTGACATTTCAGGCACTGGCAGCTATCGAAGAAACAGGGGACACTGCTGTCAATAATAATAATAATAATCAGAAGAAGAAGAAAAATAAATACAATCTAGACAAGATGTTTTTAAAATTTTCATTAATTTAAATGATCGAATACTTAAATAGTGGTTGATTACAGAGAAAATTGGAAATAATAATAAAAACAAGAAAAAGAATTTCAATGGAAAAAATTTAAAATCATGATAATATGTTTAAAAAATCTCAATAATTTTATTGCGTGAATACTTAAATAGTGGTTGATTACAGAAACAAATTTGGAAATAATGAGAAGGAGAAGAATACTCTGAGAATTTCCATGGAAGAAAAAATTGAAATCTTGATAATATGTTTTAAAAATCTTATTAATTTAAATGCAATAAAAAAAATTAATAAGATTTAAGGTTGTACTTAAAGGGATTTGATAACATAAAAAGTGGAAATCATGAGAATAAGAAGAAAAAGAATAAGTAAGAGATCGAAAGAAAACTTTAAAAACTTGTGTAAACCAGTCATCTGGATTGGTTGGTGAGGCGTAATGTGCATGATCGATTGGGAGTTGATGATTGGCACTATACTTGAAGAATTATATATATAATGCAGTTAATATGAAGCATGCAGAAATTCGTAACATAACCCTAAACTTCAAATTTTTTTTACAGATTATAATCTATGAAGATGTCCTTGGCTTTCTTTGATAACCTTGAAACTAGTACCTCCATTTCATTTGTAAATAGGTGTTTGTTTGGTTTGAGTAAAGGATTTCTACCGTCATATGTTATTTTCCCAAATAGTTACAAAATGATTTCTTGTTCAAAGAGTGACATTAGAAAACAATTTGACCCATTTTTAATTATCTGTGAAAACAAGAAATGGAAGTAATATTTGAAGTCATTTAATATTTTTTGCATTGGTAGCCATGCCCTTAAGATTTCATCAAAGTTTGTTGCAATTTATTGGTGACAAATCTTGGACAGAGATGGGAAGCAGCAGAGCAGCCCAAAAATGTTACACCGTAGATAACAAATCAAATGCAATTAATTTTTATACATGACTAATCCTCAAACATGAAAAGTACTCAAGGTTTAAGACAAATTCATCATCAATACTAGAAAATGTAGCTTGAGTACATAGTTCAGCAGTCAAGGCATAACTGATAACAATAAGTTGATAACAATGATAAGCACAATGCTGTTTTTTTTTTAAAAAATGATAAGAATAATGAAACAGAACACCTAGCCTTAAGAAGTGCTCTGAAACAGAGCCAAGGAATGGTGTTAAATAGAGATGTGAAATGACTGCATAAAGCACAATACAAAAGTGCAGAACCACGTAGCTTCCTCTAACTGCTACACCATGGCGATGCTGTTATACCAGCACTATTTGCTGTTATTCACCTTCAATGCACGAATATGAAAATATGGTAGATATATGTGTATCATATCTGTACTTGATACAAAATACTAAAAAATAACGGCTGCAGTTGTACCCATCAAGCAGCCTAGACCCCATCATTATTATCATTGCCATCATTTTTGGCTACAAGGGGTCCTGTTCCTGTGTTATACACAGCATCAGGAAGCTCTCACTTCCTCTGTTGATCTGTTGTTGCCCTCACCGGTGACCACACTGTTGGCACCACCCACATCAAGGAGTTCATGAAGAACAAAAGTGGTATATGCTGAGCTTTTGTGATTCAGCCCCTCTTTATTGCAAACAGAAGAGGAAAAAGATCGTTGTGCAGAAAGTTTCCACAGATACCCTTCTTTACCTATTTTTTTGAAAAATAAGTATCTTGATCAGAAAGCCTTGTGTTTTTGGGTAAAAGCTAGGGCTGTTAATTTGAGAAAAATGTTTCTCTTTTTTTTTCCGCTTTTAATTACTAAAAAATCACTTTGTTTTCTGTTTTCAAATATTGAATAGGAAATAGTGAAAACAGAAATAAAACTTTTTTTTCACTGACATGTGAGATACTTGACTAGGGAGAATCCATGCATCATAGTTTACTTAACCTGATGTAATTGAGATAAACTGACTAGGTTGATAGTTGATACTATTACTACTGAGATTTCTTTTTTTAGATAAAATTTCATAAATCCACTTCCAAAAAAGAGTATATAAAGTAAAATATCATGTTGGAAATGGAATTAAACTCATCAGAGTAATGTTGTTAAACCATGTCAAGAAATTAAAAAAGTAAAAGTAATAAAGGCATGCAATTAAATTCAAATATCATACAATTTATTGTAATTTGTCTAGATATTGAAACATGAATTTGATGTTGTATTGCCGGAAATAAATGTGATTTTTGTTATGAACACAAACAAAAAAAATTGTCATACTAAGTAATGAAAAATTCAGAAACCATATCACAAATATTACACCTGTCTTGTATATCTTTGTCCTAACAAAATTGAAGAACATGAACAATAATAAGTAAAGATAGTGCACAAATTATCTACCAACGTGTTTTAATAGTGTCCTTATCGATTGAAATATTTGCTAAGACATGTTCATTGCATTGTATCTTATCATGGAAGCTTGTTTTTTGTAGAAATAGTTAGAATGATTAGTTACAGTAGTTGAACTGTAGTTTTCTTCATTTGAAATATTTTACCATTAGTTAAATTTTAAATGATAAACAGCTGAATGGTATGAGCCATGTCATTGTGAACTACTTTCCCAGAACATTTTTGTATAGATATCCTTTTATGTTAATGAAACTTTGTATGCGGAAAACTAGGGGTGGTTCAACTTGTGCTTGAAATTTGTTCTTGAACTGCATGAAAAGGAAATGCTATATATCCTCAATCTTGTAAGGTTTTATTTTGATATTAGCCATGTCACAGTGTTCGAATTAGTGTCATCTATTTCATAGATAGCAAATGTGGTGGGCTGATGGCTTCTGTTGTGGCATAGCATCCTAGCACATAGCTTGGCTGTTGAAGAATGCTCATAGATGAGTCTAGTGGCCTGGAGAGTGCAATAGTGGGTGGTGTGGATACTAGTAACTGTTGTTTCTCTCTCTCCCCCCCCCTCTCTCACTCACATGCATGCACTATCATTCATCCTCTTCCCCTCATAAACAAGCTAAAATGCCCAAAACTCCCTTCAACCATGTATATTGAATGGATGGATTTATGAAAGAATGAAATGAAGTAATTCCTTTTTAGTTATTTGGTTATATTGAAAAGTGAAGGGAAAGAAGAAGAGATATGTAAAAGATATTTTACCCTTTTAAGAATAACTTAGATTGTTTTATACAAAATAGTTCAAGTACCCCGATATGGGGAAGAAAGTATGAGTAGATGCTTATGAAGAAGAGATGGCTGTTTTGAAATATGACAGATCGAATGTGTAAAGAGTGCAACAAATATGGTGGGATGGAAATTAAATTTGCTTGGTCTCACAGAAATAATCCCTTTCTCTTCTCATTTCGCTTCCCAATCAAAACCCAAATTCATCATTTCCTCCCATTTCAATCCTTCTTAACTCAGCCTAAACAAAGTGTAGGTGTGAATTCATCATGTTGCGTCTAGGAGTAACGGTTGTCATGCCGCAAATTGTGGCTAAAATTGCATAAAACCGTGCCCAAATCTAGATCCGGGGCCACTCCCTATGTTTTACTCAAATGACAGAAATACACGTGAAGCAACGTTTCAAAGGGTTAAAATGTTAAATCGCATGGGTCTTTATATTTAATTTGACCTCTCAAACCGATGATTTTCACTTTCTCCCTGTTTGTGAATTACTCCCACCCTTTCTCCCTTCGAGCCTTAAGCCTCTCTTCCTGAATCCTTGTGTTTGTGCCTCTTGTTAGCCAACCTTGCCCCTATTTTTCAATTACTGGCAAGCTACTTCGGGTGAGTTTTCTAATAGTAGAGCTATAATTTCCGGTGGGGAGTCTTACGGTTTTTTTATGGGGAAAAAATATAAAATTGCACAAGTCTTTAATTTGACCTCTCAAACCCATGATTTTCACTTTCTCCCTCTTTGTGAATCACTCCCATCCTTTCTCCCTTTGAGCCCTAAATTTGTCTTCATGAATCCTTGTGTTTGTGCCTCCTTTTAGCATACCTTGACCCTATTTTTCAATTTTCGGCCAGGCTTTCTACTTCCTGTGAGTTTTCTGATAGTAGATCTATAATTTCTGGTGGAGAGTTTTAGGGTTTTTTTGAAGGGTAAAAATTTAAAATTGCTCAGGTCTTTCCTTTGACCTCTCAAACCCATGATTTTCACTTTCCCCCTCTTCATGAATCGTTCCCTGCCTTTCTCTATTTGAGCCCTAAATCTCTCTTCCTGAATACTTGTGTCTGTGCCTCTTGTCAGCCAATCTTTCCCCTATTAGACAAGGTAAAATTGTTCTTGTTAGTAGAGAATTTCTTAACTTAGGGTTTGTAGATATAATCTTGATGCTCCGTCATGAGTATTTCTGTGACTGCTTATTTATACAGTGATTTTTTAATTATGTAGTGTTATAACTTCATTTCATCCCCCTCTAAAACTAATGCAAGTGACTTGGCAGGTAAAATTGTTCTTGTCTGAGGATTTTCCCTCAATAGTTGGTCAGAAATCGCAAGATCATCTTCAAGCAAAGACATCATCAATGTTACATTCTAGTATTAACGAACCTAATGATTTGCCCCCCGGGTTTGAAAGCAGTCATTTCCTAAACCAACCAAAGGTTGAATTCTCCAACATTCCCCAGATAAAATGGGAATGCCCTCCGGTGGTAATTCTCCGTCACATGTTATTTAGAAGTTAGAACCTCCTTTTGCAAGTGACCAACCTTACTGAATATTTATTGTGTTTTTTAACCATCATCTCCAACTGGGTTGTTGATAATTTTTTTATCCCTATATTGATTTATTTACTTTTCAATACAGGTTGTTGTCAGATCTCAATGGCGTGTTGCAGCAGGTGAAGAAAGTAGGGAGAAAGAGAATCAGAAACTGAGAGAAATGAGGGTGCTTGAAGCACTTTATCCCCGTCTTTCTGCCATTCCTCCTAGGTAAAATGTCACCCCTTAGTTGAGAAAGCCTTGTGGTAACTTCCTTTTGTTCTGTTGCTAACATTGTTGAGTTGTGTTTGGGTGTTTAGCCCTTCTGTCTCTTTGGATGTAGAAGAGGAAGATTATGATGATGGCAGAACTCCTCTCATCCCTATCATTCCCATTGAAGAGGAAGAATCTACGGATATTCTGCCTGAATTGGCAGTAGCACTGAAGCCTTCCCCCAATGTGCAGTCGCAGAACTCTCAGCAATATATATCAGCGAAAACTTCCATTAGTTCAGCCTCTAACGCTGCACATGCCGTTTCCTTGGATCCTTGTATAAGGCCCATGGCTGGGGTATCTTCTGGTATGGAAGCTGATTTAGCAGCAGCCTCTTCAGTTGTTGCAACCATTATAAGGAGTAATGAGCAAGGAACCCTGATTGATATGGATTTACTGGGTAAAATATTTACTGACCCAAAAATACTTGAGCAGTTGATTAATGAACATGGAACTGCAGCTACCACAGCAAGTGCTTCCTCAAATACTGTGGATATACCCACTTCTGGGTTGAAGCCTGCTATTCCATCAGTTCTGGTGTCTACACCTACACCTGATGTGACAGCTTCATGGACTACACCCACAAGTGCAGTGGGTTCATTACCTTCTGGGTTTGGGTTGAAGCCTTCAAATCCATCAGTTTCTTTATTGAATCCTACACCCATTCTGTCAGTGCCTGCAATTCCATCAGTTTCACTATTGTCTTCTTCACATGATAAGCCAGTGACTGCATCGGTTCCATTGTCCAGGCCCGTTCCTGGTATGCCAGTAACTCCCTCAGTTTCAATGCTTACTCATCATACACCTGCACCTGATATGCACAGGCCCGTCAGCAAAAATTTTCACCATGTGTCGAGTGGAATGCCCCCTGCTTTAAATAACCAGTCTCAGCAAGAGACAGCTATGGCATCCGGGCCAAAGCGAGCCAACTACTATAAAAACCTCATCAGGCAACATGGTGCAGACAAGCAAGACATCCAGGACTCGCACATAGGTATCCGTCATAGTAACTTCCAAGATATGAAACCGGTACATAACATTAAACAAAGAGAAGTGAAACCCAAAATCCTGAAACCATGCATATATTTTAAAAGCCCAAGGGGGTGCCGAAATGGTTCCAATTGCTCCTACCAGCATGATGTTTCAGCTCAGGAGGGAGCTGGTAACGTCTTAAGGGCACAGAGTGCAAAAAGATTGAAATTGGGAGGGGAGAACTAAATCTTAAAGAGGCATATCTTGACGGTAAAAAATATAATGTTTCTTTTTGTTTCACCGTACAGAACTTGAACATAAGAAAGTGAGGGTTGGAAAGAGGGAGGAGGAGTAAAAAGTGGGACATTGATTAATTGGTGGTTTACTAAGTTTTCTGGAAGTGTTTTTGGTGGCGGGATTTCGGGCTTGCAGTAATTTTCCTACAATTGGGTCGAGGGTTTTATGGTCCTCCAGGGGCAGTACTCAGTAGTTGGTTTGAGAATTTGACATTAGTGTTTTTGTCAGAGTTGTATTTTCGATTTTGCAGGTTGGGGAGATTTGTGCGGTTTCGGTCAAGTGTTGGCCATCGTGGGCGGATGGTACCCAGCCATATAAATAATTCATTTTCAGTGCATAATAAGAAATCATGAAAAAAAATGATAAAATAATGGAAAGATACCAACAAGATCCGGCTTAGTTGATAGATGATCGGTTTTTTTAAGTATGCTGATAGATTTTTGGGTCGTACATATAAAAATATTTTGTTGAGAGAAATATAATTTACTTTCATAATCTCTATACTTTCAAGATTAATCTCACTACTTTTGGTTATGAGGATATCTTGCTTATAGAATAAAATAATGTAAAGATTTTAACTTTGAGGAAGATCAATTAATTTAATGATCAAATAACAAGACATATAATCTAGGATAAGTAATGGTTACTGTTAATGCTTTTGAAAAGCTGCTTCAGAGCACATTAATGCTATGAACATGGAACAATATATTTATTTTTATGCTTGATTGGAATAACATACTTCTAAGAATATAATGTATTTCAGAGGTTATCTTAAATGAAATAATGAGGTGAATTCAGTATAAAAAAAACGAATATAATATTTTTTTTTTCAAATGAATTTGAGTGTTTTGAATATTTTTGTAAAATATTTTAAATATAAATGTTTTTTATGTTTTGGGAATTATTTATAATTTATTTTTTAATTTATTTTAACCATGAATTGTAAAGTATAACATTTTTCATAATTTCTATAATTACTGTGAAATAATAGTTAAATCAATGTAAAGTAAGACTTCTTGGCTACAATAAAAAATTAAAACAAAATACTTCTATGTAATGTCCATCAATTATATATTTTTAAATTAAAACATAAATTCAAGTGTCATGTGTCATGCACAACACGTATGCTAATTTATGAACAATGATATAAAATATTTTAAATTTTTAACACAAGAATTTATAATTTTTTTTATAGAAATTATGATCTAAAATTTTTTTAAAATCATGAAGCATAACAACTTTAACTTATTAGTTATTATCAATGTTATCTTACTCGAATCAAATCAATCATTGAATTAGGGATCAATCCGATTAAATAATTTCATAACATGTACACTTGTAAATTTTAACAAAATTCAACATATTTATGAGCATAATTAAAATTTTATATTTTATAATACACAAGACAAAAACTTTAATCACTCACTAACACGTGAACAATATTTGCCTTTAAGTATGTTAATTAATATTTTATTATATGATTTCTCTAAAAAAATAATTTTAAATGTTGAAAATTAAAAAAAAAATTAAAACATCTAAAAAAATATAGTATAAAAAATAATGAGTTAATAATGCAATTCATTCATTTGTTTTTAAAAATATAATCAAATTAATTTTTTAAAAGTAGACTAGCCCATGGGCTGACCCTAGCTTACTAGGTCCTGTGGATTTATATATGTGAACTTTTGGGCTTTAGCCCATGCATGGGTTAGAGTTAGTCTTCTATAAGTTTGTACCTTTTAATTTAGATCCCTATAAAATATTTTTCTTATTTTTAATATTTTCTTTATTTTTAATTTATGTAAGTTTTTTTTATTTTAATCCTTATAAACACAAAATTATAAAGATTATAAATAAAAAATATGAATCTTAAAAAGACTTAAATTGAAAAAATACAAACTTACAATGACTAAAAATGTTTTTTTTTACAAAAATCAAAATTAAAAAATGTTCAACGTATAGGGATTAAAATGTAAAAAAAAAAAAAAAATTATAAAAACTTAAAAAATACTAATTTATAATAACAAAAACATATTTAAACCTTTGCAAAAAATAGTAAATGTATTCCGACAAAACACATTTTTTTACCAACTTTCTAAATATTTCCACCAAAGTCAAGCTTATGACCCCAAAACAATCATTTATCATTACATTAATCACTCTTCAATTTAAATACCCCATCAACTCCTCTTATTTCTCTCTCTTCCTATCACATCATAAATCTTATTATATATTTTTTTCTATAGCTAAGTGTATAATAACATATGAAATGTTTATTAAATATTTTTCTTACCAAAGATAATGTCTCCTTACTAGGAGTGTAACCTCCTTGATCCTTATATTCTTGGAACTTTCAAACATAAAAAGGTGGAGATAATGTCTCATTTTTGTGTCTAAAGGCTCCTAGAATATAATGATAAAGGTGGTGGATCTCCTAGTAAAGAGATATTATCTTCTATAAGAAAAATATTTCATAAACATTCCAAATGCTATCATACATCGAGAGAGAAATATAATATGTATAATAGGATTTATGATGTGATAGAAAAAAAGATGGAAGGAAATGAAAAGTATGGACAGGATGTTTAAAATGAAGAGAGATTCATGTATCATTACTTGAAGAAAAAAAAAATAGTAGTATGACAGACGCCAGTGCTGAATGAATGCGTCTTGCAGATAAAAATGGCAAGACGGATTATCTATCTTGTGTTAAATTCTACTTTTACCGTAAGACCACAATTACCTGGTTTAACCACAAATTCCCGTCCCCAGCAAGAGAGAAGCTCCAGCCCAAAGACAATAGAATCCAAACCTTATAAATGTCTTTCAAAATTACAAGCATACCACATGTTTTTAATTGTCAGAAAACAATATATCATCCAAAAACATGACACCGCCATGTCTCAAACATATATCAACAGATCTTGAGTTGAACAAGAATCCTGGAAATCTTCTACAGATGTTAATGTCTCTCCCTATTAGGAGATTATTCCGTAATAATCTCATTTTGTTCTCTTAATAATGTGGACTCCGCTGTCAGTATCCACAATGTCACTTATTTCACCAATTTTAAGAGCAAAAGTTGCTTCTTCAAAAGGCTTCTGCATCTGGCCACGACCAAAAGGACCTGCACCCAAGAAAGTTATTTCAGTTCATTGACAAAATTAGTTATGAAAAATTCAGACATGTATTTCACTTCAGAAATGAATGCTAACTAAATGTAGATCCTCAGTTCTTTATGACCAAGGGTGAGATTGGTTCTAAGTCTTGAGGTCTATGTTTACATTTCTGTGAGATTCACATCAAATTTCACAATAACACCTTCAAGAGTGACATATCCACAGTTATGTGACCCTGATCCAAACACACAGCAAGTACAAATGAATTTAACGTACAAGTTTGGAGTTTCGGGCAACGGCACTCATGAAGACACCCTTACATTCAGAACCAGATAAAGCATACTAGACAGTTACACAGATTGAAAGATCTGTTGTCTTGATAGCAATTGAATAGTAGCCCTTTAAATCGTATTCTAACAACATTTGAAACGCTTACAGCTAGGCTAACTAATGCTAATTGCCATAGCAACATCTATAACGAATATATACTATCACTATATCAAATCAAAAGCTATTTTATGACACTAACTTGGAACTTATAAAGCGCTTCTCAGTTCTCAAACAAGTGGCATCATTTTTCAGGTCTTCCAATTCATAATTATATTAAACACAATGACATGAAATGTGTACTAATTAGGTACCTTCTGTGACGGGAGGAGCTAAAATATTTGAGTTTTAGTAATTAGGTACCAGTTTGGGATGCAAAACTGCCAGTTTTGGTTATGATGAAACACATTAAATGTGAGCTTTGGTGAAATATGGGGAATTCTTATGAAACTAACAATGCAGCAACAACAACAGAAAGAATGTCACTGAAAGTTAAGTTTGATGTTCTGTTAAACACTGCAAGTCCGTTAATAAGAAACACAAAGTCAGGTAGCACCAGGAAATTTGATTAATATACAGCACATGTAAACCTAACTAAGTTAAAGTCAGCAGTGGACACACCCTTACTCTTTCATTTTAAATACTTGCTCATTTAAGAGGTGCTAGATCCAGCATCAACCACCCCCAAACTATTAAACTAAATTCTCAGATAACTAAATTTATGAACCTATTCTAACTCCTTTTTTTTTTTTTTTTTTTGAGGACGGGAGCAGAAAAATCCAAACTAGCGTTAGTGAATGAGAAGACACGGTAATAACTGAATTCATCAAAGGACAAAAGGTTAGATGCAGTGCCATATGTGCTTTTGGTACTATTTTTCTCTGTTCTGAATCGAAGTTTCACCCCAATAATCCGCATCGACAAAAGTTAGATGCAGTATTAACACACAGATTACTGAAGTAAAACTCAAATTCTAACCGGAAAATAGCACCAAAAGCACCTCTGAAACCGCATCTAAGTTTTGTTCTTCATCAAATCAAGTCCATATAATTCTTGTTTTGTTCTATTACAGTAAACAGACAAGAACCCCTAAAATAACAAAACCACCACCTCACAAGTCAAGAAGACGACAAAAAATGTCTTAATGGCAAGTCTATTATTATGATCCTGCACTGCAATTTCATACTTACGAATCTCAACTAATAGAATTTTTCAAGAATAACACAATTTTCAATTATCAGATCCTTCATAAGAATACCATACGTCCAAATCTTTACACAATTAAAACTTTTAATTTTGCTATTATATAAGAAACATTCATTTTTCGACTAACCGAGATCACCGCCGCGCTTGGCGGAGCTGCAATCGGAGAAGCGA
This sequence comes from Glycine max, assembly GCF_000004515.6. Taxonomy (NCBI): domain Eukaryota; kingdom Viridiplantae; phylum Streptophyta; class Magnoliopsida; order Fabales; family Fabaceae; genus Glycine; species Glycine max. The sequence continues at coordinate 4,477,785 of NC_016089.4, read as the reverse complement.
GAGGCGATGTCCTCAAAAGTGGCCTTGCCCGAAACGATGTCGTCGCGGAGGGCCTTGAGCTGAGAAACCGCGTTTTCTCTGGTTGTGCTCTTGATGATGCGGCCTTCTGGATCCTTCCACGAGGCCTTCCTTCTAGAACCTTCGTGCTTTATCAATATGTGCGAAGCCCTAACCTCACCACCACCACCAGTCTTCGACGACGACGACGACATCTTCGACTTCTTAGTCTTATTGCGGTTCTCCTTCTCCTTCTCCGCCGCCGAGGTCGACGCCTTCTTCCGCTTCCGATCTGACTCTATCTTCGCCGCTCCGGTCACTCGCCCTAGCTCCAGAGAGAAGAAAGGAAACTGTGTGAAAGTGCTGAACTCTTCAAGCTTCGGTATTTATACGGTGGTCCGAAATCAAGGGGAGCTCGTTGTTGTGCACATCTGAGACGTCCGTTCGTGCGGTCGAGATTCGTTGTGGATTCTGTATTGTTCGGAAAAAACCAAATGCCCGAGCTCTGTTTGCGCCGCGTGTCAAAATATGATTGGTTTCTTGGCTTCTATACTTAATTAATTATGATGATGCTCTTCTCATCTCATATGGCATAAATGTAGATCTTTGTGTTTGTGACTGTATTTGTACGGATAAAGGTCCAAGGATGAAGCAGAGCAGTTCATAAATCATAGTTGCTTCCTTTTATTTACTTTTTAAAAAATGAAATTTTTGTATTCCGAAAACCAAATTGAGAATTGTTTGGTTATAATTAGCTCTTATATCTTGTTTTATAGTTAGAAAATTTATTATCATACTTTTCAATAATGTAAGAAAGAAAAAAAAGAATAATTTTTTTTAAAAAGAGTCCAACCGACCGGACGATTTTTAGATAGATATAAATAACACATTTTCAAAAAAAATAATAAGTTTAATTCAATTTCCTAAAAAAGAACAATTCAATATTTTTAAGAGACTAATTTAACTATATACTAGCACTTCACAAAAGTAATAAAATATTTGATTTTAATCCCTACATTTTAAAAAAAACCTACAATTTTACTTCAATCATCAATTTTGTAAACATTTTTTTTTATATTTTGGTTAATTGTTCTCTAAAGTCTAAATCTAACAAATTCATTCAAAAAGTACCACTAAGAAACAATTTAATTAATTAATATATAAAAGAAAATAAACTTAATGCAAAATTAAAAATTCAACCAAATTTTCGAAGTTTTTAAAATATAAAAACTAAAATTACATATGAAGAATTAAAAAAAGACCTCTATTACAATTTAGCCAATAATATAAGCTTTTCAAAATATTGTAAGATTCTAACACGCACAAACGTAATAGGTTCGTCTTCCACTTGACGAATAGCAAGTTAAAATTACTAGTTTTTTTACTTTGTCACTCTTTTGAATAATACTAATAAAATAATAAAAAGTTCTTCCGTTGTCTTCATAAATAAAAAAGGTAAATGTAAGAGAACAAAAAAATCAAAGGGTTTCTTTTTTGAAGGATAAGAGGGAGACTCAAGACTTTACAAGTACAGTAATTACAACACAATCGTTTAATCAAAGCCCTGCAACTGATGCAAGCTATTGAACAAAACCTATAGGAACTGAAGCGAAGCAAGCTAGTTGAAGAATGACAAGTTGACAATCTGAGCAAACTTCCCACGAGGCCAACTACAAATCCCTCAAAATAGGCCAACCCTTTTTAATAATATCGTTGATCTTGGCATCAATTTGCTTTTGGATATTTGGAGGGCAAAGCTCGGCCACATATCCATTCAATTTTGTTGCCAGGCTAGACCTCTCAAGCTCCTCTGCAGGAAGGTTCCCAATTAACTGAAGAAGGATGGTATTTTGCTTGAGTTCAAATTTCTGCATATTTTAGAACAGAACAGGCAATTTCAGTTAGTGATTTGATTTAATTTAATGGGTCAGAACTTCGAGAGTAATAGAATTGTACTTAGCAAAATTGTCTAATAGTAGACAACAAAAATCAACTCAATTTCCAATGGTATGTTTTTATGGCCAGAATAAGAACTCTAATAAGTAATGCTTGCATATTATTTACAAATATGTAGATTGTATCAATTTAAGGCAGCTCGAACTAGAATTTAACCCTCATGATTGATGTCTCTTCAAAGAAAAATGAGTATTTGCTATCTTCAAAAAGGTTAATAGCCCCCTACCAATGATATGCACAAGACAACCTGGAGGTTTTAGTTCTCTAGAAAGTGACAAATCAACTACCAATGATATGCATATGAAATCTAACAACCCCAGTCCCCCAGTACCAAGAATATGGAACAGTAAGAGATTAAATCTTTATGATGCACATATGTGCCAAAATTGGGGATGTCTTCATATCGCATAACGGTAAAGTTTCCCTTAGTAACCAGTCGGCCACAAGTTTGAATCCAGAAATAGCCTCTTTGCATACACAAGGGAAATGCTAGATACAATGACCCTCTCTCATACCTTTGTGCAACAAGGAGCCTCCATGGCACCGGGGACCTTAGTTTTATTTGTACCCACATCCAAGCAACATAGCAGGAAATGCTTTTCTTAGAAACATTGATAAGGCATCAGACTACCCACAGATTGGAGGTCTATTCTAGAAAATCTAGGATTTAGTTTTAATTACTGCAGTTTTAATAACTTGATGTTAGGACTTAGTTTTAATAATCACTGCAGTTTTCATAAGTGTCGTGTGACAGTTTCTGTGGCGAATAATTATGTATTTGGTTTATATCGGTGTGGTAATCTTGGGGGGACTATTAAGTCATGTCTTCGGTAGCTTTTCTGACAGAAGTAGTCTCTAAAGGAGTTTTTGAACTCTGGGAAAGCAAGAAATTGCTGAAATATCTGTATAATCTGCTGTGACTTAATCCTATTTCCATCTATTTCAAATTGGTATTCTATCAAACATTATTTTGGAAACATACCTGGTGCTCTGGCTCTGCAGGGTAAAATGTTCCAAGTTGCAGAATTTGAGTAGTCACAATGCTGCTTCTTGACCTGGTTTGTTCCTGTTCTTTGCTGACAGCAGCCATTCTTGATTCTTCGGTTCCATTAACAAAAATAATAGATCTGCCAGCATATAGGTATAGTTCAGTACATAGCAGTCAGCATGAGGCTGGATATGAAGGAAGATCACAAGAAATTGTGGTTGGCATCAGTGCTCCTCCTACCTGTACTGATTACCCACATCAGGACCTTGGCCATACACTTGCCTAGGATCATGACTTGACCAAAAGACATCCAGGAGTTCCCTAAAGCTAATCAGCTGTGGGTCATACTCGACCTGCATTGTAATCGCGAGCCATAACAGCAAATTCAACAAAATCATCCAACTTCAATTCATCATATTAATGAATTAATGCAGTTAAATCTGGATTTTAAGATGTTACATGGATTGAATTTAGTTTGTTTGTAAAAGTTAAAACAAAAGAAAGTTGCACCCGTGAATGTATGAATACAGGATTTTGATGATGCCAAAGTAGAATCAAACAAGGTTGTTTCAACAAACATTCAAAGGTTAAGCATTGCTTAAAGATTAATTCAAGGTCAAGCAAACAAGATCAAAAAAAAGATACGGCCTCAAACAATCTCACTGGTTGATTGGTTTTGACCTCAAAACAAATTATTTTCAAGAGATCAAAGGCACTGGTAATTGATTACTAGATAGTATAATCGATTATCAGAGACAAATTTGAAAATAAGCTTTTTAAAAGGATTTTGAAATTAGAATTTTGAATCTTATAATCGATTACCAGATGTTTGTAATCGATCGATTACCAGTAACGACACTTTATAAAACACTTTAAAAAGTCATGACCCTTCAAAAATATAACTGTGTAATCGATTATCAGAAACTTGTAATCGATTACCAATGAGAAAATTTCAGAAAAGCTTTTTGAAAAGACACATCTCTTCAAACTATTTTGAAAAGACACAATGGACCTATATATATATATATATATATATATATATATATATATATATATATATATATATATATATATATGAGTGTCTGATTTCGAAAAGCAAGATAGAGAGTTTTAAAGAGAACTTAATTGTCAAATCCTCTCTAAACAACTATTGTCAAACACTTGCAAATTTATTGAAAATTCTTCTAGGAACATCAATTTGTATCATCTATTCTAGAGGAGAAAAATCTTTCTATTCATCTCATAAACTCAGTTGTAATCAAGAAACTGGTTGTCTCTTGGATTGTAAGAATCTTGAACACAAGAATGAGGGATCCCAAGGTGTGTTCAAAGTCTGTAAAGGATTTACAGAGATAGTGAAAAAATCTCAAGTGGGTTGCTTGAGGATTGAACGTAGACACGGGAAGTGGCCGAACCAGTATAAATCGAGTTTGCAATTCTCCCTTCCCTTATCTCAGTTATTTTTACTGCAAATTATTTTATCTTGCGCATTTAAAAGAACATTGTTAAATTGATTACTTCTTCTTCTTCTGCATTCTGAGCCTATCATTTAAAAGGGGGTTAAAACTTGTTAGTGAGAAATTTTGTAAGACTTAATTCACCCCTCCTCTTAAGTTATTAAGGTCGCTTGTCCAACAAGACCATCTGTTCAATGTTATGAAAAATTATTAACATATAGTAGTCTACATGAATTCCAGATTCAACACAACCACACTTACACTATGATAAAGCATGTTACAATAATATCTTCAAAGGATCTATAAATGAAAACTTTCTTTCACAGGCCTATGATTTCAAACTATTCAATGCAGATCACAGTCCCTGCCATTCACAACTTCAACATTCAACTGTCCATGCCAACGACTTCATGTTTTATAAAAGCATAAGGATCTATGCATATCAAATCAAGTGATGGCCTTTGGGGTTTGCAGACTTAAAACAAGTAGATTTCTCCCAGACATTGGTTTGGCACAGGCCTAAAAATGGGCACCCTTTATGCAACCTTTACCACATGTTAGGACTTGACATTTCTTTGGAAACAGAAGTCGTTGAATTGTAATTGAACTTGGATTCTTTAGATGTTTTCATCTCATACTTCAAAATTTCATTGTTCACTAATTAACTAGGGAACCCAGATACGATGACAGTGTGAGAACACTAACATGAATAAACATACTCAAATACACCTCGGAAAAAATATAAAAAATAGAATAACTGCTTACCAATCCTAATAACCACAAATAAATATGAAAGGATTAGGTGTTTGCAATAAATCAACCAGCTCCAAAATCAAAACTACACCATGATATTGAGATTATTTGATTGTTTTAAGCTTTTAGTTTCTGGGTGCTAAAGCACTCTGCATCACTGTGTGAAAGAACATAAAATTCAATCAAGTGTCTAAACAAACAGAATTTGCTTGTTTTCTCTAATAACGCGTCTAGGGAAAAGTGGATAAGAAATGGATAGCTAGAAAACTTATTGTTTGAACTGTGACTTAGAAAATGTTGGTAAGGATGTAACAATCAGAAAACACCACAATTAAAATTGCCGGTTGAGCAAATCTCACTCACCATCCAAGACAACTATGAAAAGAAAGGCTATTAGGGGAAACGAACTCTAGTTTCAGAGTAGTTTCAACCACGATAATTAACAAAGTCATTTCAAATCTTCATCTCTAGCACTTATCCCCATTCCATGCTATTTTTATTTGTCCATGGTTGGACACTAAATGTGGATAGCTCTCCTGACAGAGATCCAAACCTTGGTTCACTACCTCCATTGGTCACCATGCTCTACTAATTAGAAATGGGATTTAGCTGCTCTGTAAAGTAAAGATGACGATGCACTTTGGTGGATAAATAGAAGCTATACTATAACCAATAAAAAAAAAAACTGAAAAAATTTCAACAACTTCACAGTTGGTCACGTACATGGATATGACAATTTAAACCAATTAAATGATAGTAAGTCCAATCTATCTTATACTTAAAACATTGATTATCAATTCGGAACGAAATTAAGGAATTCAATTGAGAACCTTGACGGACTCGGCGTGGTCACCGAGGCTTCGATATTCGGGGTTGGGTTTGGATCCGCCGGCGTAGCCGACGGTGGTGCGAACGACGCCGGGCAAGCAGCCGAACACCGCTTCGGATCTCCAGAAGCTGCCGAGGGCGAAGACGGCGACATGCAGGCGGTGTTGGTCTCCCGGGTCGAGGGCGGGTTGGGCGATCCGATCCGGGAACCTGATGCAGAGAGCATTGTCGACGAGTATGAGGACGATCAACACTGAGAAATGATGATAATGGTTATGGTTCCTCTCTGGAACTGCCATTTAGCCACCAAGCTGCGGGACACAAGTTGTCGTTTTTAGGAGGTGTACGTGCCAATGGCCGAAGGCGCCACCCCCACCAATCCGTCGTTTTGATGATACCACACACTACAACTACTATTTTAATCTATATCTTGTTAATTGAAATTTATTAAAAAAAAAACAAAATCATTTTATAGGTCTCGCATGTTTAATTATTTTTTCTTCTAATTTTAAAGGTTTTTTTTTAAACTTAATTTTATAGTTTTTAATATATTTACAACACTTTTTTACGACACAAATACATTAGAGAATCTGACGATATAGTCAAAGGAACATGACAATTTTAATATTCACATTTAGATTATTATGTGATTTTTATTATAAAAAAAACAAAAGAGAGTATATCAATGTAGTATGATGTTTTTGTTTTATTTTAATTTTTAAAAGAATAATTAATTTTATTTGATTATTTACTCTCTAATCTTCTTTATCTAAATTTGATTAAAACATATTTTTGTTTCTTAAAATATCACGAATTTAGTTTTGGTTTCTGTAAATATTTAATATGTATTTAGTTTTTATATGTATTAAAATTGATATGATTTTAATTTCTCTTCAAAAACTAAAATTATGTGTTTTTTTTGTTAAAGTGTTGAATCTATAAATGTATTAAATAACTTATGCATATTTACATGACTTCGCTCTGTATATATTTTGCTATTATTATTATTTGCACATTATTATTTGAAGTGTACTCCATGTTTTAATTCTGAAAGCTGATTTGTGTGTTTTTTTTTTTCTTCTTTAAGAAACAGTTGCATATCCTTAAACTTCTCATGCAGTAGTTTTTTTTTTTTTTAAATTTTCTCAGATTTAAACCAAACAAAAATCCCCTTCTCATGTCTTAAATATAAGGAATTTTTACCCTTACCAAATCTATCATTCAAAGAGCTTGCCTTGTAAGAGAGGATGCGCTTGTGTAATCACATTGTATGGGTATGATTTTTCTTTTGTAATTAAATTAAAACAAAAAAGATTAGGAATGAACAAAATCCTTTGTTAATAATATTTCCTAATTTTGTTAGAAGACATGTCTTCCAATAATGAAAAAAGCTTTGAACTTTTTTTTTATATAAAAATAGCTAGCAGAGACTGGGTGGTAAAAGAATTCATCAATCATCTCTCAATCCAAACAACCCAACACATGAAAAGCATAGCTAGGTCCAGAAGAAGCCAGGGACATATCAGCATCGAAAGCTTGTTAATCACAAAATGAGAATATTTATTTGATATACTTTCATGGCAAAACAGTTTTCGTTGAAAAGAAATTCTGCATGAACTCCATCCCCTTAATCTGAATTTTTATAGTTCTAAGGTTGGTATTATAGTCATTGCTTATTTGATTCTATTGGTTAAAAAAATTTAAAAATAATTGAAAAAAATCAATTAAAAAATTACAATTTCTCTAAAAAAAATGAAAATTACCATTCGATTATAGGGACAACATAACCAAAACAACAGTTCAGTAAAAAAAATTCGTTAACCAACTCATCTTTAAAATTATTGGAAATCTCAAATCACAAACAATAAATAGTAAATAACCATTGCTTAACCACCATGAAGATACAAGACAAGTGATATGCATCCTTGCGTAGTGAAACACTTATTTCAAGTACATATTCATGGCCACACATTACTTAAATGTGACCATGAATATCACCCTCGAAGCCTATCAATTAAATTTAATCAATAAATGGTATGATATAATTCAATTTGTCAAAAGAACTAATTTAACCAGTAGGAACTAGATAAAATAGCAATAATCTGCAGCATTGAACATGCAACCAAACAAATATAGAAGACCGTCTATTGAAAACTCCATATGTTGGGAAGAAAATGGTTCTGAAGAAGGTGCCCAAATAGTTTAACAAACAAACTATCAGAAAAAAGAAAAACAAAACTGAAAAACTTGCAATCAAATATAATAACCCTAACAACGTTCTCTTTAAGCCTTATCAGCCTTGGCAGCAGTTGCAGCAGCTTGTCCTCTAAGACGACCAGTCCTCCTAGCAGCAATGAGACCAACCTTCTGTCCAGGAGGAGCATCACGCCTGACAGTACTTGCGTGACCAATATGCTGGTGATTACCTCCTCCGTGGGGATGCTCAACAGGGTTCATAGCAACACCACGAACCTTGGGCCAGCAATTCCTCTTCACTCTGAACTTGTGGTAAGCATTTCCAGCCTTGAGAAGAGGCTTCTCAGTTCTCCCTCCACCTGCAACTTGACCAATCATGGCCCTACAGTCACTTGGAACAATCTTCTTTGAACCAGATGGGAGCTTAATCCTGAAACAAACACAATTACACTAAACCCAAATGCCCAAGCATTACAATAAAAAACCCTTGAACCAATTCAGCCAAACACCCAATCATCATCAATGAATTATAAATTATGCTATTCACTTCTATAAAATGCTCAATCCTTTAACAAGGCACAAAATGCAATTAAACCGCACCCACATGCCAAACATTTCAATAAAACTCCTCAAACCAATTCATCCAAATTCCAAACCCTACTCTTCGATAGATTATATACTATGCTATCCACTTCAACAAAAACTTTAATCCTGTAACGAATTGAAAACCCAAATGCCCTAGCAGTTTAATAAAAACCCTTGAAACCAATTTACTCAAACCTCCAACCCTCATCAATAAATCATAAATTACGCCAGACACTTTAACAATTAAGCCAAACTTATCATTTCAATTAAACCCTTAAATCAATTCGTCCAAATTCCCAAAATTACGCTATGCAGTTAAACCTTAGTCCTGAAACAAAGAGCAAAACACCATTAAACTGCACCTAACATTTCAATTAAAAATAAACTAAACAAATCACCCATATTCTCAACCAATAAATCATAAACCAAGCTATGCACTTAAAAAAATCACAATTAACAAACAAATTCACATCTTACCTTTCAACCTGGATCTAAAACTAATCAAACAAAACTACTACTATCACTAATAACTGATTCAATTAATACTAAACATCGATACCTAGAGGTGTCATTATCAGGGTTGTGACTGATAACAATGGCGTAGTCTCCAGACGCCCTAGCGAAGACGCCGCGGTCGCCGACATGGTGCTCGACGTTGCAGATGACAGCTCCTTCAGGAATGGATCGAAGAGGCAACACATTGCCGACAACGAGGGTGGCCTTCTTGCCGCAGTAGATGAACTGGCCGGTGTAGAGACCCTCGGCGGCGATGAAGAGCTCGTTCTGCTTCTTGTAGCGGAACGGGTGGCGGAAGGCGACCTTAGCGAGAGGCGCGCCACGGCCAGGATCGTGGATGACGTCAGTGACGACACCCTTCAGGTAGCCGTTGCGCTCTCCGAAATCCAGGCTCCGGAAGCGGGCAGGGCCCTTGCGGTGGTGCGTGTGGGACTTGAAGACCGAGCCTGCTCCCTTACGCTGCGCACGGATCACACGTCCCATTGCGGCGACGACGATGAAGAAGATTGTTTAACCTACCTTGGCTCTGGAGTGGGGATTCTAGGGTTTTTTCGGGTGGGAAAGAGGCGTATATATAGGAGGACGTACTCGACTGAATCTATACGTGCTGGTCCAAGCCCAATATCATTCTCAATGGTGCTTTGCTATTTAAACTCCCATCTTCTCCAAAAACAAAAAGTGACAAAAATAATAAGAGTAATGATACACTCATACACAAACTCCTTATTATTTTAAATATTCCTTCAATATTTTTTATTTTTTTATTTTTCTCTTTCTATCACATCATAAATCCAATCATACATTATTTTTTTTTCTTTTCCTTTCTCTAGGTGTCAAATAGCACATTAGGTGTTCATGTAAGGTTTTTCAAATAATAATCCCGACCTGACACCTTATAATGTTACTTTTTCAAAGAAATTTAACAAAACAGAAACTTGTTTTGGTAGTTTAATTTAGTTCCCCCATAATAATCGATTATTATTAAAAAGGATAACATGTATCATAATTAATTCAATTAATGCTAAAAGATGATTTTTTTTATAAACAAAAGTAACTAATATATAAAATTAATTTCATAATAAAAATAATTTTACATTGTGTTACAAGAGTGTCGAAACTCGGGAGTATTTTTTTTATCATAAATAAGTTTTTGTCAAAGATAGAGGTTTAAATATCAATGAGGAAGTGCAATAGCAAAGCAGTTCAAAATGTACCGGTGGACTTCTTGACTTCATTTTGGGCTGTGAAGTAGGACGCCAACAGGGTGTCCAAAAACCTATTTTGAACTAAACTAATCCAATGATTTCTCGACAAAAACAAATGTCGCCAACAATAAATATTGCTTTCATCATTTCGCTTTCAAAACCAATAATAAAAGATTTTACGGAAATAAAAAGTTGGTAAAAATAAGAAAAAAAAATCGTTACAATATATTAGGGATTTTGGAATAGAACTGCTAATAAAGATTCTTCTTCCAAATAGTGTAAGTTGATAGTGATTTGTGAGTTGTTGAAAGAATACACTAAAAAGAATAAGTAGACTTATTTTACAAATTTAAACAACATTTAACACATAGTGTAGGGATTATTTAGCAAAATAAAATCTTAACCATTATTTTCTCACCCTCTAGATTTACTAACAGTATCTATACTCCCAATTTAGTTGGAATAAGGAAATCGGCTCCGTATACCAAATAGTAAAACGTAGTTAAACTTTATAGAAAGTAATCATTCAAAATACGGGTGGTCTAACTGCTTCATGGAATTAATTGGTCCAACAAAATTACATAGAATTTTGTGCACAAAAAAATTTAAACAAATACATATAATTTTATTGGATCACATAGGATGGGATTGTTTAATCCCATTTTTAATTGGTGGTTAGTTAGACAAACACTTCAAAATAAAGTATCTTAGACTTTAATTTTTTTTAAAAAAATAATTAGTAATTTAAGATTTTTTAAAATTAAATATATTAAACAATGATATAATCATACATTTTTAAGAAATATATAAGAAAATATTATTTCTCTCCAAAAAAAAAATTGTTTTTAATACGTAAGAGTGGATTACATACCAAATTCTTCAGGTCTAGAACGAAAGCATTTGGGTGGTAAAAACCAATGCTTAACAGAATCCCATCAACCTTCTCAGTTTGGCCCAAACCTTTTTGGTTTGGGGGGTACTTACTCCTTAGGCTAATTGTTAAACGTATTTTTTTAATAACTAAATAAAAATATTTTTTCTTATTGATAACTTTATTTAATATATTTTATTTTATTTTTTCACTCGTTTAAATATCCCTTATTTTTTCTTTTTACTATTAATTTTTCTTCCCTTTCTTATTATCTGACACTTTTCGTGTTTTCCTTCTTTATTCCTTTGAAGTTTGATCATTTGTTCTTCCTTCTAGTGACATTCTTCTTTCGCAAAAAATAATTTATACTGCCTTTAATCAACATAACTTACCCAAAATAATTTTTCCACCTTAGAATTTTTCCTATAACCCCAACAACATAACTCTTGCTCAAAGTTTTCTCTAAGCTATTTTGTCGTTATGGTCCAAGACCTGGGGATCGATGCACCATTACACATGTTGTAGGAAAGTTTTAAGTACTCAAGATGGGATGTGAGTCCTGTGTATGTTTTATCTCATGCTCATTAATCTCAGTACTGCTGCACCAGAAAAAGATTGCAAATAATGGTGGGAACCATTTAAAATATTTGTTGTGTGGACAAATCTTCCCACTCTACAGTTGAAGGGTACGTTTACCAATTATAAGAGTATTTTGGATAACAAAAATATAAAAAAAAATAGAAAGGGTTATGTTTAAAATTATCATGAATTAATGACTAAAATCTATGTTGATCAACACGATTTCTTTTCTTGTCTAAATAAAGAGGGAAAAATAGAAAAGAATATGATAGGTGAAAATATCAGTTTTTAATATTTATTTGAGAAAAAAAGTAAAAAAAAAGAAAGAAGTCTTGTTTTTTTTTTTACTATCTCGTATATATAAAAAAAACTCTTCCTAGCTAACTTGCCACGAAATTGGGGTGGCCGGGGGAGGAGGAATGTTTGTTGCATTATATTCTTTGAGAAATTATTTTTGTAGAAGCATTTTGTTTATTTAACAAAGAGTGATAAGAAATACGAAATATATATTTTTATATCCTCCACAAGTATAAGATGGATGAATATGGTGAAAAGAGACAAGGAGAAAACTATATTTTAACAACGGTTAATACAAATAATAATAACAAATTATGTTTCCTTAATATGTAAGTGATTTAGATTCTAATTCTAATTAATCTTTGAATACAAAATAAAATAAGTTAAAAGAAAGATATTCACCTTGCAAAATTTCCGGAAAAAAATTATTCATCACTTTGGGTGGTGGAAGATATGAACCATTTCAGGGGAAAAAAAATATAGCTTTACGTCTTTACCCCTGTCTCGTGTTCCCATATCCACAAGTCATCCTTGATAGAATTCAACATAGAAGTTGCATAAAATAGGGAATATTCCACCAGTCAAGTGTCTTGTAAAAAGGTAATGCAAAATATAGCAAAAATCAAGAATTCCGTGATTACCTTCAATAATTCATTATTGAATTTGCAACTTTAACATGTGAACTTAAAGTTGTTAACTAGTCGATACGAAACTTCTTGGAAAGTGTTGTTCTCATCTGAATGTGTAGTCTTTTCTTTCTTTCATGCAATTATTATAACTAAATAATTGATAGCCACTACTTTAGATAACTATAAACTAATAAATCCTTTCCTAATACCTTGTCCACCATATGAGAATACCTCTAAAACTAAGTGTATGTTTGGAAAATATTTTAACTATTTTTAATTTTTTTTTATTAATTAAAAATCTTGTTTTGGACCATATTAATAATATTTTATAAATAAGTTTATTTTAATATCGTAGTGGGTTTTTTTTTACGTTACTAGTTCAAATAACGTGTTAGATTCTATTTTTTATTTTAAAAATATTTATTAAATTTACTTTTTAATCTTTTACATAAGATGGAGTTTTATTTTTAATTTTTAATTTTTATACTTCTACTCATTTATGGTCTACTTAATTATATGTTGTTTTTTTTTTAAAAAAATGGTCAGCATATTTTAAGATATAATATAAGATTGTTATATGAAACTAAAATTATAATTAAAAATTGATCTTACAATAATTCAAAATTAAAAAATAAACTAACATAATTATCAAAAATATATTTTTATCTTTAAATAACATTATATAAAAATATCATATAAATATAAAAAAATAATATTTTATATTTATCAAATATTTTAATAAATATTTTTACTAAACATTTACAATTTAAAAAATGAGTATAACAACTTTTGGTGTACAATTTTCAACTACATCAATCAAATATAACCAAATCAAGATTAGTGAGCGAAGTTAAAGTTCTCAACAATGCCATGCATGTATAGAACGCAGTCCGATTCTGGATGGACTCTTTGGGACTCCCTACCACAAAACTCACACATTCATAGCAGCCTTAAAATATCAAAATTAAAATAAGAAAGAAAAAGTTTTGCTCTATTTATGGGGCTATGGTTTCACATCTTGTTATTTGTTAGGCAAGAAAGGAAGGACAAAAGGATTGAGGATTTAATTGTCTAGACCCCAGATGGCTCATACCATAGGCAATGAGGTCCCATTTACATGTACATCAAATGGACAAAATTAAGCATGTGTTTGTCATCAGAGGCCTATTATTTAACTGTGATATCATCAATTATGGAGTTAGTACGGACTGTTGAGTTGGCACTAATATAGGTCCAATCTCATGCACATAATTCTCAGGTGATAAGAAAGAAATAATGTCACTGCATCAATAAATTGTTGGTTCAGAAAATATTGAATTTTTTCATTTTAAATAAAATCTTGAGTTTAATTTTTTATAGATGAAAAAATGTGGTTAAAAGAATAATTCTCCCAGAGATAATTAGTGAATTTTTTTGGTGGAAAAATTAGTAATACATTATACTAATAACATGATTAACTTTGTCCTATATGTGGGGTGGGAGAGTAAATGAAACATTATTATTAATTGAGAATGTTCATGGTTGGATTAGGACTCTCTAACTTCCTTAATCATGCTTGGGATGAGAATTTTAAACTCGTACTATTTCAGTTCATTGGAGTTTATGTCACACTTGTTATCTGAGAAAGCAAGAAATTAATGCTTGATGTCATTACTCGGAGCCATCTTTTCCAATGCTAGGCTACTACTCCCATATTTGCGTAATTATTTCCTTTGGTGAATAAAACTTCCTTTCAATGAGAAAGGAGAATGTGACATAATGGTCAATTATGTATCAATTATGATGCATGATTAATCACTACGTACACTGTGATGGCCATGAACTAAGCCGATATTTATTCACAAATTACCAATTCGACTTATGTACCCCTGCTGTTTTGTATTGCAATTCGTGATGCTAATAAAAAGTTACAATTTCATAATGGTGTATCATACTGTCCAAATACAAAAAGTATAAGCTATGGTCCATCAGTTCCTTTGGGATCTTTACAAAGTACATTTTGGTTTGATAAAAGAAAATGAAGCTGTTCACGACATAGAATATATGCATTGAACAATAAGCTCTTGGCTAGTAATTTATTGAGTGTGTCGTGGTTTCTCAAAGTTATTATATTGCGCTGATTAAGAATAAGGCTCACCCATCCTTAATTATTGAATGCTTCACAACCCCTTAATCATTAAGCTTGCATGAAAGGTGTGCTTGCTCGCGAGTAATTAATCCACAATTTTTTAAGTGCTAAGTCTGAGACGTAAACATGTGCTCAGTTAGATGATCCATAAGCAGTTGACACATAAACAATTATGAAACAAAAATAAAATCAATAATGGTATCTATTGCCACCAAAATCTTGTTGGGATTTGAAACTGGAACTTGTAAAATAACAATAATTTCCCTCCACTCCGTTTCTTTATATGGAAAACTAACTTTTTGCATCTCAAGTTTATTTTATTTTTATATATTTAATGATATTATAAAAATATTCACAATATTGTAATTAAGTTCCAGTGGATTCTAATTAAGTTTAATAAGTTTCAGGTATCCATGTAAGTAAGAGAATCTCAGACTTAATTAGCAATTTCCATTAATTTGCTTTTTTTCCCTTGTGCTGGAAATAAGTGTAACTTCAAAGCTAAAACTTGGTACTAGTTGTAACTTGGACACGGGTTGGAACTCCAAATTCTACTTGGCGGAATTTGGGCGTTGTGAACTAAAAATATTTCGTTATTTTTAGGATTTTAAAAAACATTATTATTTGATTAAGATGTAAAACATTCAATATAGTACCAAGTATGTGTATCATTGTTACAAAGTTATTTCAATTTAACTAATTTTATCCGATTTGAGTTTTGGATATAAAAACTTGGTTAAATACTAGAAGATAAGTTTTTTTTTTCTTAAGGCAGAAGAGAAGTTTTTATTACTAATAATTTTATTCAACTTGATTATGATTATCTTGCGTGTACGATAGTTTTATAGTGTTATTATAGTGTTATTAATAAAAAAAATATCATTAGTGTGATTGTAAGATAATTATTATTAAAGCCAATTATTTAACTGAAGATTTGTAATTAAATTACTGTAAAAATTGTTTAATTTTACATCGTTAATATATTATAGTACACACGTATCATACACGGACTCATATCCATTGTCGCATTCATACTCAATTACTCGTAGACCTGCAACTTTGAATAAAAAAAGAAGAAAGAAGATTTCTTTTACGCTTGACACATTTGAATGTATGAATTAAAACTCTTTCCTTGAAGAAACCCACTGTTCTTTCAATTTACATTTACCAAGCAAGCAAATGCAAGTAATCAAGTAAAGTAAAAGCAAAGAGAGATTGTAAAATTTGAACGGGGTAATACCCCGAAGAATACCATTGGTTCATTGAAATCTCCACTTGTTAATCAAGAAAACAAATGGCATGGGCCAAGAAAAATTTCTTTGGCATCAAGGTATATATACAATTACAATACCAAAAAGTAAAAAAAAAAAAAAAAAAAACAGTATTAGTCCCTTAGAATTTTGCACTTGAAAAGGGGCTAGCTAGCTTTTAGTTGTTGATGATAAGCCTCATATGAGTGATCAAAATGCCAATAAGTGTACTTCTTTCAACTTTCCCTTAATTCTCATCTAATCATTGAGGTAAGAAACTCAAAAACAACTTCATCACATGGGATTGTAAGGCCCATGTCATGATTGAAGCCAAACTCCTCCTCAGCTCTTTGGAGCAAGCTTTGAAATTGTGGATGAGCCAACCATGAAATTGGGACAATGTATCTTGTCCTGTTTTCACCAACATACACTGCAAAGTGCCCTTTTGGCACATCTTCTGGAAGACCACCCTCTTCATTGTAGCCCTGTTGCTGCTTCTTCCCAAAGCTTGAACACCTTCTCACAATTTGCTTTATCACATCTGCTTGGGGTAGCTTATTGGATTTTTTGATGGCCATTGTGAAATTGATTGTTAGTACTCTTTGCACACCTTCAAGTTGTTAACTTTGAAAGGGTCTCTTGAGGGTGCTGAAAGTGTGTGATTCATGGGGCGAGTTTGGAGAGGCTTTATTTATCATTGGGACATTGGTATGTGTGGAAAATAGAAATTGAGTTTTAGAGAAAACAGGGTCACGTGGATGTGGGGACATGTAGCAGACCACACCCAAATTCTTCGTACATGTCTGCGAGAGTTGCAAGCTTGAAAAGAAAAGATTCAGATTTTTTTTTTAATGGTGGATTGCAACAAATTCAAAATATTTAATTATTCATATGTAGTTAATAATTGTTTTTGGGATCTAGAAAATGAGGACAGGAAAATGGATAGAATGAAACTTAGGTATTGTTGTGATGGATAACAAAAGTCGTATGCTTTATACAACTCACTTCACCCTGTCCCATCGTATTATGCTAGTCTAAGGGTTCCCACCCAAGGTGTGATTAGGCTAAATTTCACAACAAATGAGTTAATTGTAAGGTGAACAGAATATACCTAAAATAGAGAATCACATTTTGATTTACAATAATCACATAATACAACTTTTGAGTATTTAACATAATTAAGATTTAAATTTGAGATCATTAGTGATTAAATTGAATTGGTTAAGTTAAAAAAATAATTAAGTTAAAATAATTTCATGTTAATTAATTTATGTTCAATAGCGATGTGAGGTATGCTTTTATGATATTTATTGTTATTCTATATAAAAAAAAATCTTTCTCAATTCAACTTTAGATTTTTTTTTCCGTAAAAATTAAAAATATGTATCAAAAAATTTATTATAACTTATACCTCATATTTAATTAATTAAGCTAAACTCCTTGATATTCAACTTCAAAGTATCTTTGCAAATACTTCAACCTTTGCCTCTAGCCTTCATCGAAACAAGAGAAATAATTATCATAAAAATATATAACTTGGAATTCGATTAGAAAATATATCAGACATGTAAAACTAATTCAGATATAATATTATAATTATTTTCTATGTTGTTTTTTTAATTAAAATTCCATCTCAATAATATATAATAAAACTCAGCAGAGTTAGTATTAGCATTGAAATGAAAGTAATTTTAATTAAAAAGTAGTAGCAGATATTTAAAGTACTGTCAAACTTTTGTCTCTCAAATAAATAAATATTCATGTGCCTGAAAATTTTGATATTGTTCCAAGTCCATATGTTGTTATAAAACAACGCAGATATAAGTAGGACACACCTAATTAAAATCCAACTTGTTCAGTTAAGCAGATAACACAACTGGATTTTGGTTAGCATGTTGCTTCCCAAATAAGCAATGTGGGCCACTTTCCTTCTTAGACTCAATTCTTTGCCACTTCGTTCTTATCACTCGTCCTATTATCCGGCTGGCAAATCTGAACTGCAAACATTATATTATATTTGAACAAATCTCTTATAAAATTATAAGTATCATTCAATTTTGTAGTAGATTTTTCAGAATGAGATTTTATAACATTTTATATAATTAAAATCAAAAGTAATTTTTTGCAAAGTCGAGTATTAAATGGATCTGCAGTAAAAAATATATATTAAATGGATCTAATGAAAGAAATCATATCATTAAATGGATATTTATATATTGATAGATCAATCTTTGATTTTCAAAGGATCCATCTTGTATAAGATTCTATTACATTTATATGAGTAATATCAATTTATTTAATGAAAAAATTTATGTTTAATTTTTATTTTATGTAAAATTTCATTGGATCAATGATATTTATACGTTACGAGTAAAATTAATCTTTAATATTTAGTGAATTGAATTAGGAGTTTATCATAGTCTTTGATTTAGGGACAAAAATAAAATCAAAGATAAAAAAGTAAATAATATTTTTTTATTTTAGATATTCAAATAAAGATTTAGCACACGATTGATTTTTTTTCACCTTTTTGTTTTGAAGATTATTTTATAAAATAATTTCACACTACTCAATCAACAACTAATTTTTCATCGAAAAATCTATTAAGTTTTTAAAATGTTTCCCAAAACAATTATTTAAGCACTATAAAAACAAAACTAAAAGATTTTTTTTCTTCATCTTCTATTTTCATTTACTCGTGTCTCTTCCTCAATTTCACACTCTTTTTTCACCACCCTCCTCCAGCATACTGAGCTAGCCTTTTAGTTAACTTTTAAGAATTAAATAATTTTTAAAAATAGAAATCAAATAACCTTCACTCTTTTTTTTAGCATCTCTTTTCTATAAAAGATGAATTATCTTTTTCTTTCCACAAAATTTAGCCTCCACTAATTAATAAACTCGTATTATTAATGACATATATAGTACGGTGGATAACATTAATAACTAGAAATATGGGTTTTCTATCTAGTACTGCAATACTGGATCCCTATGTTTAACCCTCATTAAACTGTATTAGTTAGTAGTAACTCACCAAATGTGTAGTTTTCGTGTTATTGCAAATTCTATGGAAAAGAGTTTCCTTACATCTACTTCAACGACAAGAATAAGCAAATCTACCATTCAAAAGTTCGAGTGTCTCATGCATAAAGTACAATGAAATCCCACTTGTGCAAACACGATGTGAACTTGGAAAGATTGCAATAACAATAAATCCAATGGCATAGACCGCATAATGGAAGCAATATATAGATAGAGGTGCCTTAGATTATCATTGAACAAACAAGATTTTGTTGACACTTACACATGGGGATAGATCCAGAAATTTAAATCTAGATGTTCCATCTTTTATTTATGTTTTCATTTGATATTAAACACCCACTAAATCTTCAATTCCAACGGTTAACAAAAGGAGGTTTATAATAAACCCACAAGTAAAATTTGGTTTTAAATTTTATTTGTATAAACTTTTCGATAAACGTTTGTGAAAAAAAAATAATAAGAAGGTAAAATAAATAAAACTTCTCCCAAAAATTAGAATTAACTTATGTATAAATTAATTTATAGAAACTATTTCATTTAACTTATAGAATAGGTTTAATTTATTTTACCTTCCTATTTTATTCTTTTAAAATACTTAGTGAGAAGTTTCTCAAAGGAAAATCGTTCTTAATTAGAACTTGGAGCTTAAAATATATGAAAATTAACGCACTATTTTTAATGCATTATTATTAACTAAAATTTATTAAATTTTAAAAAATTATAAGCGAAACTTAAAGAATATTGCAAATATAAATTTGCATTGATTTACACATCTTAATAAATATTTGCAAAAAAAAAAAATATTCATTAGAAAAAGTGAGTTGAAATATATTATTAGCATTCTTCTAAAATTTACAGCACATTAGACATGACAATTACCTAATAATGGAACATTCAAATGTATTGTCCCTTTGGTTGCATTGGCAACTACTATTTTGAGGCAATCAGGACAATGAGAATACTTATTCCTCAGGATCACTAAAATTGACCCTCATCAACCTGCCCAACACTATCCCCACCCTATGGCTGGGGTCCTTGTTGATTCATATATGTGGATGAATTTTATCTTATCTTACATCTTTTGAACTTTTAGAATTTAACATTTTAACAACTTGTATTATATCTTATTACTACCAGATTATTGCCGTATTAATATTTTTTCATCAATTTTCTAATAGTAAATACAAATTAAAAATAATCAAATATTATTTACTCTCGATATCATGATTTAGTTAATATCATTATTTGATATTTTTAATTCTGAAAATAATGAGTTTTTTTTACAGAATTATACATACTAAAAATATTTCATATATATATATATATATATATATATATATATATATATATATATATATATATATTATGTAAAATTTTAATACATATCAAGATTTCTAGAAATATTATATTTAATATTGATTTTACCAAATGTAAATCACAACATTATATTCAAATCATTTTATTTTGTTGTAGAAATACACAGGCATTAAAATTGATTTCTAGTATACGATTCTCACAAAATATTTTTGTATTAGTTCGGTGAATCAGAGTATCCTTTGCTCAGAGCGTTTGCATTAGTTTCAATGTAAGTTAAAAAAAAATATTATGTATAATTAAAATAATATCACATAGTACAGATACTTAAAATATCATTCTATATGTCTACTAAATTTGTTCAATTTAATCCAATTCTAATCCGAGATAAACCAGATTGACTTATGAGTTTGGATTCACGTTAATGAATTTGGTGTCACTAAAAAACTAGAATATACATCAAACAAGTACATTTTCAACCTCTACAAGGAGCACCAAGAAAAATCAATAGCTTCTAAAATAAAAACCACTAATACCTACCTCAACCTTACAAGAACATATAATTTCGTATCATTATATGTCTCTTTGAATATTTTATTAGAAAATATTTATCACTTTAAAAGATTAAAAAACATCAATTATTTTTCCAATATCTTTATTCATTAGTATTTCTCCTAAATACTTGAATAAATTCATAATTACTTTTAACTTTTTTCAATAAAAGGGTATTTTTATAGGGAAGAAAATTCATTTTATTACTTTAACTTTGTAGTAAATAGTAACTTTTTAAGAAGTAATACATGAAAAGGCAAATAATATGAGATGTAAGGAGTTCTTTTGTAGTCATGTTCTAAGACTCAAGATGGTTGAAGCTTAGCTCATCTTTGTTCCTTTCACTCCTTCCGTATTTCATGCTCACAGATCCAAAGATATCTGCAAGAACATACACCACTGCATCCTTGGGATTGCAAACTCTTTTGGGTAGCAAAATCTCTGAAAATTGGATCAAAATAACGACCAAAAATTAAATGCCATTTTCATGTTCAAACAAGCCGCAAAAGCGACCTTGCAAACAAATCCAGCAACAAGAGAGAGGGGAGCTGTCACTAACAAAAAACGGTACACACAAGATTGGTCCTCATTGTCAAAAACAGACACAACGATGGCCAATTAGTAGAAGGTTTTTGCCTCTTTCAAAGCACAAACACGTGATGCCATGTTACTCTTGTCGTCCGAAATCCTGCACAAGACAAAAACCGGTAGGCAATAAGGTCTCACAAACATCTTTTCATTATGAGGTCCTTATTGCGACTTCTGATAGACCTATCAACACCTCTCAATCTATCTCACGACCAACCAAAACGATCATGTCACCATCAGTTATGTTAAAATTCTTGCAACGTAAAGTACTTTATGTACACAGTTCAATTGTGGGAACATGCCACAAACGAAAGAATGTGTTAAATTTTAATGACACTACGGTCTATGTTGTGTTGTGACCAAACGAACACACAACATTCCCCTCAAGCTAGTAAGAGAAATTTTAAGTGATCAAGGAACGAGAATACTTTCTTGTTATATATCATAAAATATGTCAGTGGCACTAATGATACACATTCAATGTAATGAGAAATTCTTGGATGTTATCAAAACAAGAGAAATCTCTTTATATCATTGAATCTATATCATCTCAGTCTTGTGAGCCATTGACATCTCTTACTACATTTTTAACGCTATCTATGGCTGAAACATAGCAAACTATTTCTTTTGTTACGTGGGAACCTAAGAATTTCCCAGAACAGAACAAGAGAAATCTTTTGCTGG
Organism: Glycine max; assembly: GCF_000004515.6. Taxonomy (NCBI): domain Eukaryota; kingdom Viridiplantae; phylum Streptophyta; class Magnoliopsida; order Fabales; family Fabaceae; genus Glycine; species Glycine max. Next base: position 4,455,370 of record NC_016089.4, on the reverse strand, counting down.
TCTCAAAAAAATTTGATGGGTATATATATGTATATAGATGTGGGGTTTGATGATTCGGTCTCTGGTTTGCAACATGTACAGTGAAGAGACACGTCTTGTTTTTCTCATTAAAGAGCACGCCAAGTTTACATTCTAAGGAAAATTATTTCCCGTTTCAATCTTGAAAGAGGCATTAAAATGGGAATCAGAAAAAAAGATAAAGGCATTGATGATGTTTATGGAGCCATCCATGGATGATTCTTAATCCAGTAAAGCTTCACTTTGAAGACTCCAGCTGTCAGCAAGGAAGAGCTAAGCAAGCAATCTGTAGAGTGCAATGGCATTTACATGTTTGAAGCACTCAAGGCCATCATTTTACATTGTTCATTCAATGCTAGAAGTTGAGCCTCTTTCTTGTCAAGCAGAGCACTCAACCTCACATTCTCTTCCATAAGTTTCTGAACTTCAGCCTCTTTCTGCATTTTCTCACCCTCCAATTGGGTAGTCTTTCCAACTAGCCTGCTCAAGACAAATACATCTCTAGTTTTAAATAAGAAAAAAAAAACCTACTACATGAGAATTGAAATTAAAAATTAAACCCCATTAGCAAGAAAATGCGAATATGTTAATACCTGTGTTACATGAGAATTGGGACACAACACACAGACCATCCCATCCTACCCAAGTTACACTGACGTTTTAACATAATTTTGGACCTAAAACTCTTGCTTCAATTGACTTGGTAATAACAGTTATACCACTCCATTTTCAAAAAGTTTTTTGGCTTTTGTGTGCATATAGCATGCCTGCGATGGTACTTGGTACACACCCTGATAAGTACTAGATCAGATTATTGATGGAAACCAGAATTACACTCCAAGTATTCAAGAGACCTAGTTTCTCTCCCAAGAATTTCCCAAATCTAAAGACAACAACTCTCGCTCTCAACCCTTCTTATTTATAGGCAACTCGTAACTAACTAACTCCAATCTCCTAACTAACTAATGGGTATCTATCATACCCCAAGAAAAAACCAACAAATATAAGGACATTTGACAAATTTAATTATCACTTGAAAAGAAAAAGAACTTTAATATTTCTGTGAACTTTTAATACAAGCTCTAATCACTTTTTTATAGGGTAAATGACTAAACCTATTAAACGAAAAAGGGAAACATAAAAAGGAAACTGGGTAAATAAATATCAAATATAAAATGGGATATTTATCTATCCTAATTAAATTTTATGTAGTAGCTGATGTCAATCATACAAAAACTGTTCAAATTGATCTGTATTCACCCAAAGAAAAATTAAAAATTCATATTTTTAGCTTGCCACAGTGGAGAGCGGCAGGAAAACTGCATACTAAAACTAAATATCCAAACTGACAAACATAATAGAACAAGCATATCAACAGACATAATAAGCATGTGAACTTCCAATAGGGTGATATTTTAACGTATAAAACAAGTAACTCTTTAGGATGACCTCTACTGTACTTGTACAAATTACTAATTTTAGTAAGCAACCTGGACAAATTGAATGGGAATTACTGTTGGAATGTGGCCTTAATTGTGGTCACCCCTAGCCCACCTTAGTTGCGGCCTCTTGGGGGATGAAATTGCGGCCTTAAGGGTGGTGGTTTAGTCCCACATCGACTAGAGACATGGCTTCAATTGAGCTTATAAAGCTTAGACAATGAACACCTTACAAGTCGATTTTGTGTTGAGTTAGCCAATTAGGCCCTAAGCTCAAATCCAAAGATGGTATAAGAACCTATTCTAGATCCACTGTTGGGCATGCCATGAAGAATACATATACCAGAGAAAATTATATTTAAGCATAACAAAGAAGCAGGAAGCATGCCATTGCATCTATGTCAAACTATTCAATGCCAGGCCAAACACTAGATAATTATCAAGACATTTAACAGAAGCAATTGCATAATATATGTTTACCGTTCAAACAGCTTCTCAATAGTTTGGAATTGCTTCTCTGAAGACAGTAAGGTTTCTCTTACTGTGATTAGACTACTAACATATGACTTCAGAGACTCAAATTCCCGTTTCACTCTAGAAAGCTCTTCTTCATTTTCAGCAGCACGCTGTCTCTGTCTAGTTGTTTCTTCAACCAAATCTGCAACTCTTTGCCGCATGTCATTCAAAATACCATTTGTACCCAAAGCAAAGCGCTCCATCTCCTCTAATTTCATGGACATATTCTCTAACTGAGCAGACTTTTGCATAATTTCTTCCTGACCTAAAATCACTTTTTCCTTCTCAATAGTAGTTTCTGATTCTGCCAATAAAACCCTTTTGACAAGGGATTCCATCACATCCGTGACCATCTGAACAGACTTCAGTATCTCACCTATATAAACTGCATCCTGTTCGTCTAAGGAACCATGCTGACGGTTAATTCCTATCCAAGATTCTTCATCTGGATCATCAAATGAAGAAAGATCAACATTCCTAGACCAACCTGATAATGGAATCCCATCTTTGTCAACAAGCCCTACCCCATCTAACTTTTTTATGCCACAAGAAGTGTGGGCTAGATGAGGAACAGCCATGATTCTAGATTTTGATTTTAAGTAGGTCAACAGGGTAGAAGTAGTCTTGACTCTTCTCCATAGAACCTCTAACTCCTTTTTTGCATCTTCCTTTGAGCCTTGTATTTGTGCCTTTACCTCCATTATCCTTGCCTGCAATACATCCACTTGAGATTGACTTCTTTCCATCTCCTGCTTCCAAGTTTCATTTGATTGACTCAGATTAGACTTCAAAGACATATCTTCATCTGCCGCCATGTCCTGTCCCATGTTGAATAGAAATGTGAGAAAATAACAACGAAGTCAAGTTGTAATAATGTAATCATAAAACATGTCCATTATGATAGAGATATAAGCCTCATATTTCAAAATATGAAAATCCTTAACAACATTGTAACTAGAAATATAAGGTAAAACTCCATCAAAGAGTAAGCAAAAAGATATAAGGCATCTTAAACAGGGCTTCAATTTTAAGAATAAATTCCAGGACTGACTCTAAAAGGATGCAGACAAGCAAGCAGATGCCAAGTATTAAAGTAAAACTAAAATGAAAGCACGCTTCAAAAGAAAATCAGTCTACATTTTAATCTTATCTAACATAGTTTGCCCCTTTCAATCTCATATATCATATATACTAAATTCACCAAAGAAATTATACAGCAGAGTTATCAATGACAGATCGCAGAAAATGGTGGAAAGCTAATAATCGGCTATATCATATAGCAGATGGTGTCGCAGACAAATAGCGGAAATTACAGATATTTGTATTCAGATATCATGCAACCAAACAGCTGAACTTCTAATCAAACCTAATCTAGTTAGCACTTGAAAACATCTTCACGTCACAGAACATAATATAGAATTGGTTTAAGCTACGCTGAGCTATTATCCTACAGGGACTATTGACAAGGCAACTACCTACTTTACGATAATACATACCCATGAGTTGTTTAATCAAGCACAGTTATGTTTGAAATTGAAACTAGATTCAATACAAAGGAAAACTAAAGCAAATGGATAACCCTAGTACACACTAAAATTTAAATGCGTCAGTAAATTCAAGACAACCGAGAAAAAACAAAATTAAAATTAATTCCTTTACATGCTAATTCTTGTAAGCTATAGCCATCTTGAACAACCTTTGTTTTCTGCAACAGTTATTCTTTTCTCTTATTTCCCTTTTTCTTTTTCTTTTTTTTTTTGTTAAATAATAAGAAAACCCCTCATGGTTAAGGAAATTGCATCTACCAGTTCAAGATCAAAGCAATGCATCAAACGGTTATCTCGAGAAATTGAGCTAAAACAACTCTAGATAACATCACGGTAGGGAACAGTAACAACTGGGATTCTCCCAATTTTATTTTATTTTTTAAAAAAGGAACATTTTATTTTTAAACTGATCTAGAAGAAGAAGGGAGGGAAATCGAAAATGAAGCGAAACCCAGAGTCGAATAGGAAAAGTTGAAACTGAAAAGCAACAAAAAACGAAGGAAAAGATAAAAGAATTGAAGGCTTTAGATAACGGAAGAGACAAAGAAAGAGAATCGAAAGAGGAATATAGTAAAAAGGAGCACATAATGAAAGAGGAGAGAGAGAACCTGGTTGGATGAAAAGCGAATTGAAGGAAGAAGAAGAAGAAGATGATGATGAGTTGGATGAAGGTGTTACGGCACACGCCTGGTGTGCCTCTTTTCTTTCGAAGAAAAAGAAAAGAAAACCCATTTTCTCAGATAAGCAGCAGGTGCTTTATTCATTGTCCCCACCTTTTCCCACTTTCCTCCTTTGCCTTTTTTTTCTCTCTTAATTTTTATTTTCTCTCCTCCTTTCTTCAAGTTAAATTTTTTGGTGCAGACGCTGACTGTACAAAGAAAATGATATTCCCTGGGAATCTGGATGAATGGTAACAATATATTTTTTTTTTACTCATTTATGTTATCAGTTTTGCTGTAAAAAAATATTTTTAATAATCCTTGTTCAAATTACAATTCATTATGTATAAATTTATTGATTTTTAAAATAATTATTTAAAAATAATTCAATTAATAATTTATAAATATAAAATTACTTTACACTCTTATACACAGACACACAAAAGAGACATTAGTTAAAATCATATTTTCCATAAATCAACCAAGTAAATGAATGATATGACAAAATATGCTACGGAAGAAAATTTTAATTTTCATGACTTTGATTTGGTTCCTAACTTTGTTCTTAAGGCTATAAGAGCTGATATAGCTCAAATTTGTTTCCCTGAAGGCTTTTCATTCCTCTTTTTTAGTAGAATTCACAAAAAATAATAACTACATATAGACATTAAATTCATTAAAAAATATTATATTTGTTTTTTTATAAAAGAAATAAATGATAATATTTTAACCTAATTATAAAAAATATATGATTATTTTTAAATGTATTAATTAGTAGTTTCTTTAATAAGCATGTGAGTGTTGTAAATCCTATATTAAATTCCTACAAATAAAAAGAAAATAATAATTTCTTTTTATATCTCTGATTTGCTAAGAAGTCTATTAATAAATATTATTCGTTTTCGTGAAAGTAATGCATTTATTGAGTGGTAAATAATAACTAGTAACTCATACTCACCAATTCATTAAATCCATTAATTTTATAGATATTTTTTAAATAAAATTTAAATTTATAATAATATTATATAAAATAATGAATTTAATTATTTTTATTGATCTTAATAAATTATACATTTATTTCTTATATATGAGAACAAATATAATATATTTTATTCCAGTAAATATCTAAATCCTGATTCACTTGGTGTTTTTTTTTTCTTAAACACAAACCGAATACTAAAATTATAGTAAAAGGATAATAGTACCAAACTAATAATTGAGTGTCGTATATAGCCATTAAGAATAAAAAAACAATAACATTACAATCATAATCATATGTCACTTGGTTTGATTTAGATCAGCTTGAAAGAAATAAATTGTAAACAAAATCAAGCCGATTAATTTGAGCCGAAAATCATTCAAACAAATTAAAAAAAAATATCAATTTTTTTTTGTGGTTGTTGGTTTTATTTTGAATTTGATTTGAATTTAAACACCTTTAAATGATAATATAAAATTATTTTACATTATCAATAAATAATTTACTTTTCCAATAAAAATAATATTTTTATATTAAGATTATCAATAGGATTTAGATATGACAAAATGAAACACTTAATGAATCAAGATTCAAATATTTATTGGAGGAAAAAATATTAAGCATTAAATTTCACATTAAAATATTTTTTATTAAATCTGAGTTAACTGGTAATAACCTACTTAAATAAAAATTAAAATTATTTTCTTTCACAAACTGATATGTAATAAGCAGAACAACCCATTTATTAACGATTTTAAAAGAAATATTTTATAAAAATTAGTAATTATTTCATGAAGCAATTTATTTAACCAGAGACTGATTTAACCAAAGACTTATACACTCATTTAAATTTCAATCTATGCAAGTTAGTTTTCTTAACCAAAGTTAGTTTCCTAAAAAAAACTGTATACCTAAGTATCAACCCAAAAAAAGAAGAAGCTGTAAATCAATAACAAGTTCAGTCGAGACATCAATATATTATTAAAAAATACACTAAAATACACAATTTAAACAAAAATTACATATACATGCTTAATAAACTATGAATGTTTTGAAATATCAATGATTAATTTTCTCATTAACAATTTAAATACCATTTTTTAATCATGTCACTCTAAAAGAAGCACGTCTGGTTGCTTCATTATTAGCTTCATTCGATATTGGTCATTATTGAAGTAAGATCAAGAAACGTTCCAAACAAAAAGAATTTACTCGCATGCATTTTCAGAAACGGAATCTAGAAGCTCTAAATGCATTGCGCAATCTGTTGCTTCTCTTAACAAACCAAGTAGGAGAGCACCTCGATTTGAAGGGGTTATTCCAAAACTATTGCTATCTAGGAAGGTAATATACATTAGGGGGTATTTACATATGTCACAACAAAATTGGATCATACATATAAATTCTAACAATTAACAACTAACATTTGTTAAATAAAAAAAGTCATTTATTGATAATAAAGAATACATATAAATTCTAAAAAGACCACGCTACGGAGGAACTGGCAACCAAGCCAGATAAGAGAGCAACAAAGAGGGCACTACTGTAAGTGGTTGGTTCAGCCTGCATTGAGTTGTTCCTGAAATCATTATATGTCTCATCAAAGAAAGGACCACCTACTAGTGCTCCAAATGCTACATTTGGATTAGGGTGAGGTGAGTCAAACCACTTGAATCCATCTTTGCAACCAGTTGTAGCATTAACTGGAATGGAAGACCCTCTATGATGTATGTATTTGGGGTATTGAGTTCCATATCCCACAAGATAACTCATCTTCATAGGATTTTCACCTAAAACATAATCTGCCTGAAATTGTTCAAGCAAAAATGCAATACAGCATCACATGAGTGCATTATGAAGCATCATATACAAATGTATAATTTTTTTTATTCTTAGGAATTGAAGACAGATAATAGATTTACAACAAGTCACACAAACTGCTAAACCAAGTGAGCAGATGCATAAATTTTGATTGACTAAGAAATTTTGAAGTTAAATACAGCGATGATTATAAGAATGAACAATGTTCATTTCATTTTGTAAGACTTGCATTCATACCTGAGAAATGGCAAATTTGCGAAGATCTACTGGCTTATACAATTTCCCACTACAATATAGTATTTCAGTTTGAGATGTCAGCATGTAGTCGCTATAAAGAACAGCTAAGAATGCAGACGCTACTGAATGTTGCAAAGAGTTCCATGGTACCACCCATATCAGCCCACCTGTTACATAATGATAGTTTGTTCAACCAAAGGGAGCATTAATATTTGATATCTTTTATCATCTATAGCATTATTAACTTAAAATGCTAGCTACCCTTTTGCTTGAATTTAATGAAAAAGAATAGACAGACACAGGTTATGCAAATGCTAAAGGGAAGAAATCAATCCTACTTTCAGTTCTGTTGGCGGTGGCTGTTGGTGAATCAGGTAGAAGCTTGCACATGAGGATTTCAGCAGTTTCTCTGTACATCTGAAGGTCGAGATTCTCCGCATCTGGGATGTTACTTTCACCAAAGAAATTCACTCTGGACAAAAGAACCTAGTTCAACATCACAAAATGCATAAAGAGAAGATCTATCACACAAAATTAATATGCCTAATTCATTCAAGAGCTACCAAGGAAAGGTAAACAAAAGGAGTTTAATTTCACCATCAATCAATTAAAATTTATGGTAGGCATAGTTTTTAAGGTAGTTGGTAAAAGTCAACAAACTTAACATACATGGTAATTTCTGATTGTAAAAAACTGCATGAACTATATACTCAAAAGATAAAACACTGCATCATACTTGGTACCTGAGTTGCAGCATGTTTATCATCCCAACTTAACCATGATAGACTTCCTAAACTACCAAATGCTTTCTCATTCTGCCCTGTCACATAGTTTAGATATGATGGATCCTTAGTTGCATGATAGAGCCAGGTACCTGCCCATAAGAGTTCGTCTCCATAACCAGATGAGTTATAGTATTTCCCCACTTGAGGGATGCTGACACTGTAGGAAACTCTATATGCATCAGCAAAAGTAAACAGCTGTTGAGCATGTCGTAGGAGAATCCTAGAGTAAGCGAAATCGATCTCCTTAAAAACAAGAGATGCTGAGGCCAATGCAGCTGCAGTTTCTGCCGCAACTTCTGTTCCTGGAAAAGATGAATTAACTTGAGTGAGTGGTCTTTTTTCTTTCATGTCTTCAGGCCTTTCCCAGCAATTATGATCCACCTCAGGATCCCCCACCTTCAATCAAGAAAACAAACGTGTGTTTGATTCAGCTTAACAGAGAAAAAAATGGCAAGAACAATAAATTTATGTTTGGTTTAATTTATTTTCTTTTATTGTCTGATAAGAAACTTGGGAAAATCATGTTACAAAACCTATCCATGATAATTGGAGAGGCCAAGTTATAAAGCCACACTAAAAATTCACACTTCCAATGTTAAACTCGAGTTTCATATCTTGCAATTGATAAGAATCTTAGAACAATCGCACCATAAACCTAGTAATTATAATTGGAAAGCTCAAAACCTTATAAAACTGCCCATCTACGATTAAGATACAGTGAAAAGCTCTGGTATCAATTGATATGAATTTTACAAGAATCATACCACAAAACTAGTCATTGTAATTGGAAAGCTTAAGACTTCATAAAACCTACACTAGAATCCCATAGTTTCAACACGAGAATAAAGTCTCATATCATGCAATTGAATCCTAAGAGGTTATTTTTTATAAAAAAAAAAGCTATTACATTTACAACAACAAAGCCTTATCCCACTAGATGAGATCTGCTATATACAGTTAAAAAACTATTATATTTCTCAAAAGTAAACTGAAAGCAGTAGGCACAATTGCACAAAGTTGAAGCAAATAATTGACCTGAATGTAGAGCACTTCAGGAAAAGGGTGTGCATTGACAAGATAATCCGTGATCCACTTCAGCGAATCAAGTGCATAGTGTAGCTGCTTCACCGCATCCATGCGACCTCCATATTCAAGAATCGCCCAAGACAACACGGTTGCAGTGAAAGCCAAAGGGAAACCAAATTTCATGTGGTCACCAGCATCATACATTCCTTTCGATAAATCCAAATTCTCTTCACTCCCATCTCGTAGCCCCGAATCCCCTCTCCACCAAACCCTCTTATTCTCCAGCTTACCAGCTACAACCACATTAATAATAATAATAAAAAACATAGTTATTTGCAAATCATATTAATCATAGTATAAAGTCCTTGCTATATAGTATATGTATATGTATTATTAGATTACATTTTTGGACCATAGTGGTTTATACCAAAAAAAGAAAAACAATTACATTTCTGGACGTCAAAAAATTGCAAGGCCAATTCAAGAGCTGAAGCATATTTCTGAACAACGTTGGTGGGGTGAGAAGTGAATTCAGGTGAATTAGAGTGACCAAACTTAAACTTGGTTATTAGAGAAAGAACACCAGCAACTACTACGAGGACTGCGATGATGGACACTGTTAACCACCAACACAAGGCACCAACGTAGTGCTTTTTGTTGGGTTCTTTATCATTAACCTTGTGTTCCATTCAATTGAAAATATGGTAATTATGTTGGTTTTTTTAGTTAGAGTCATGGTGATTTAAACTATGGATATTTGAAGGTTGAGGAGAGTGTGGAGAATGAGACAAGTAGAGGGTATTATTCTTCTTTGATGTTGTAAGAATGATAGTGAAGCAACACAATTTTTTATCAAATAAAGTATGAAAAATGAAAATCCAAGAAGCAACCGTAATGGGTGATTGTGCTGCCGGAGAATGGTGCCACTTAAAAGATGCAGACAAAGATTTGAGGTTCTGCTACTGATTTTTTGTAGGTTTGGTAAGCTGAAAATATGTAACTCTCTTTGGCAAAATATTTATCTATTTTTTATTAATTCTTTCTTAATTATTTAAATTTTGATTAGTTCAATTAATAAATTTTATGCATGTTCGATATAATTGAGGGCCACTCAAATATAACTATCATCTTATGCTCATACATTTTGGTTCCAAGGGATAGAACATATAAATAATGTTAGTACGTAAACTATAAAAAAGAAAATGCATGTCATGAGACGGCTTGATGTTTTATCTGAAACCGGGGTGAATGGAGACTTGTGGGAAGTTTTGTGCCATTGTCTCGTGTTTTCCATGTTTGCTGCTTGTTTTTGAGTGTGGCGTGGCATAGCCAACAGTGATAATGATGCGACTGCAACCGGAGGTTTTGGTTTTGGTTTTGTCCCTTGCTTTACCTTCACTTCACATTTTACTTTAAAATACAAACCGCAATTTCTCTTTCTAAGTTTTTTTAGTCACTTCAGTATGACAAAATCAAATGTTCTCTTTTCTCCAAATAATCTACTCTTAAGATTCAATTCTTTTCATGTAAAAAAAAAAGTTATATAACTTTTTATCCCTTAAAGTAGGATCGATCTTTCGGCTTTAGCCCTTTATAATATTTTTTTTTCATTTTTATCCTTATAATTTTTTTTGTTTGTCATTCATATATATTACTCTTCACACCTCCAAATGGTTATTAAGCCCCTTTTACAAAATATGTGTTTTTAATGAAAATAACTTGACAACATAGCAAAAATTGGTTTTCATTGTGTATCTTGCCAATATGGCTTTATTTGCTATGCCATATTGTGCAGTAAGAAAGGAGACATCGTGACTCCAGAACATACCTCTTTGTAGCCTCATATGTAGGCAAGTAGATGATCTTACTTGCATGACTGACAAACTTCAATGAAAACTTATTTCTGTTATCTATAAATGCCCAATGAAAACAAATTTTGGTCATATCATCAAATCATAAAAATAAAAAATAAAAAAAACATTAGAGCTCACCTTAGACTTGATGAGAGGTAGGGCCCAATGTTAGAAACGTCTAGGGTTTAAATGGGGAAAGGAGGGTAATTTGGTCTTTTCCTCATTAAAATCAGGGGTCTCAATAATAATTAAAGGTTTTGAATAATAAAACCCGTGTTGTTTATTTCTAGCATTAATGTGATTAAAGCATACTTAGGGTATCTAATCAAAGCAATGATGGAAGCCCAGATACTTATAAATGTTACCAAAGTATATAAAGTTTACCTTTTTTTTTTTTCCCACACGAGTAAACTGGGATATATATTTTGTTCCTGCGAACCCAAAATCAAAATCCCTCTCCTGTGAGCATGCTGAAGGGAACAACAAAAGGAGGTGAAATGGGAGGAGAAGGAGGGAGAGAAGGGGATTGGGAGTGCAGCAGTTGCAACAACAGGAACTACGCCTTCAGATCATTCTGCAACCGATGCAAGCAACCCCGCCTCCTCGTCGACACCAAAACCCCCTCTGATTCCAAGTGGCTCCCTCGTATTGGCGATTGGATCTGCACCGGTTAGTTACTTTGCCCCCAACCACCTACAAATCAATCAATTTCTTTTCTTTTTCGTTTATTCATGGTTATGCTTTATGAATTGGGCTTTAGGTCCTGTTTTTGTGTTTAGTCATCTCATCTGTTCCCACATGACCTAGTCTTGCTGTTTCCTTTTGGCTCATATATGGAACACTCACTAGTCACTAAGCATTCTTTTGCAAAGTGGATAGATACTATTTTTTTAGGCTTTTTTAAATATTATTTGTTCTTAAGCATTACTTCATTACATGTATTTTCAGGATCAAGAACATATTTATTTAAGCTTACTAGTTACTTATATGCTTCTGAGACGACCTAGTTTCGCATGCTCTATGTGGGGTGTAGGAGACCTTACTGCAAAATAAGCCTAGTTTCGACAAACTTCTAAATAAATACTTATAAGAGAAGGAAACAAGAAGGTAAATGAAATAAACTTCTTCCGTAAGTTAAAATTAATTTATGCACATCAACTTTTATAGAAGGTCTTTCATCTTAATTTCTCCAATAACTGAGGTAGATAAATTTAATTTTTAGTTATGGAAGAAGTTCGGTTCGTTTTGTTTTTTATTTTGTTCTTCTATAAGTGTTTATTGAGAAGTGTATTTAGATTGGTTCATAGTGAGTTTTTTATTTTGTAATTTCATTAGTATTTCCAGTTTTATGTGTTCTGTTTCAAAACATTTACTAATCTCAAGGATAGACATATGCCACCATGCATTGAGTTGCAGACCTGTTTGGGTTTTCCCACCTGATTGATGTTAAAAAGGTGCTCGACTTTAGCATGGCATTTTGATTTTGGTTTATGATCTTCTGTTTCAAATTGAGATGAAAACTCGCTATCACCTAGGTTGAGATGTTTGCGCTTTTTGTATGTGTATTTTGTGTGGGATGGACGTGTTGGTGTGCGTATGCTTGGCTTCCTTTCCCTCTGGCTGCTTTGTGGGGCTGGGTATGTATGCATTGGAACAATAGGTTGCACTAACAACAATTATGCATCAAGAGAGAAGTGCAAGAAGTGCGGACAACCAAAGGAGGTAGCAGCCATGCCAGCAATTGCGATGACCGGAGCATCTTTCCCCCCTTATTCACACTATTTTTCCAGGGCCCCAGGAGGACCAGAACAAAAGATGAATATTGGATTGCTTGGCAATAGTGCACCGTCGCAGTCACTGCATTTTAACTCCAATTGGCCTGTTCCCAGAGCAGATAAGTATGGTGTCCAGCCACTTTCCATATGGCTACCAAGCAGAAATTATGGCTCTGGACATCCTCATGAAAATTCTACCAACCATAACCTGTCTGTTCCAAAGGGATGGCGCAATGGGGACTGGATCTGTAACTGTGGCTTCCACAATTACTCATCCCGCTCTCAGGTATGTCTTGAATTCTACTTGAAAATGATGTTGAGCTTACATTATACAAGAGTTGAAGTATTCATTATTTTTCTGATTCAATGTTGAAATTGTTTGCAGTGTAAAAAATGCAATGCTTTTCCACCTGGTATGGCTTCCTTCCTTTGTATTGTAGCCTTGTAGTTGCAAAATTCCTAAGCTGTGTCTTCTATCAATAGATACTATGTGCCAGTGCACTAGTCATAGAACATACCCTCTTATGGTGCTCTGTTGTCTATAGATAATCCTCTTGGGGCTCATTGCACTTATAAGAATATTTTTGGTTATAGAATATCAAGATTGATTATCAATTTGTAGCAATTGATGTTAAACTTCATGCTGTTTCCACTTTTTGGTGTGAAGCACTTGGGACAAAGCGGTTAGCTTCTGAAGAGTTGGTTTATGACTGGGATAACAAGAGATTGAATGTAGGAACTGTAAGGACTTTGCTTTTTAGTTAATTTCTGATCCACTGCTGTGGTTTCAAAATTCTGTTTTGACAGTTATAAAATCCTCTTACAGTCTTACTTACTTTGCAGACAAATGATCAGCAGCAAACATATACAAGTTTAGATCTAGTGGTAGGGACCGGTGCAGATCCAAAACCTGGAGTCTTCCCCTCTTATCCCAGCATGAACTCAAGTACAGCTCCAAGTTTGCCATTGGCCACATTGCTTCCACCTCAAGTTTCTACACCTGCTCTCATTGGAAAAGGGTAACTAATTCCTCTCCCTCAAGCTTCATGTAATATTATTGAAGAGTGAAGACATGTATATATTTTGTAATTGTACATCACTCCATCTAAACACTTTAAAGAGCTATCATACTTTTCTAGATTCACAATTTAAATACATTTTTACCTATTGTACCTGTTAGAGCAAAGCAATGGCGTAGTGGAGATTGGATGTGCTCAAATTGCAACAATCATAATTATGCTTCAAGACTACAGTGTAACAGGTCATTCTCTCATCCATATGGTTTTTCTATGTTTAGAGGGAGCAAATTGAATGTCCTTAAAGCAAAGACAAAATTATGCCCGTTATTAACTCATTTTGAAGCCATCAAACACGTTCACATTTTCTGTTGCACGCTTCACTGAATAACCAATGCTCATCATTTGCAGGTGCAAAACTCAAAGGATGGCCCCCATGCAACCTGTTAACGTTGTGTAGTGATGAATTCATTAGTTATATTACTGTCACGTGCCCCTAGTTTGGCTGAGTTTTGTTTTTGATTCTCTAGCGTGTATTTTGCCAGTAAAAAACAGTTGATATTCTCGACAGGCTCATTATATTTGCGTAAGACATAAAGTGGTTTATCCTTAGTGGCATCGTATTTTTCAGTTTCTGAAAGGTGTATTGCTTACTATAAATAGAGGATTGTGAGTGAGTTGTGAGTATTTTGCGTATTTGCTCATTATTCTTTTTTCTCTTCAAATTTCAGTTATTTTGTTTGAAGTTATAACATTTGAGTTCGGATGTGTATTCACAGTACATTTTACATGCCTCTCTGTTCACCTGGGCGAATTTAATTATTGGTGTTTGGTGAGTTTCAATGCCATATGTCAGTAACTGCAAGCTGGAGAATTAGCATATCTCACATAAAATTCACAAGACTTTTCCAACTTTTCTGTGCATGAAACCAGGGCTTTACTTGGATACTAAGCACTGCTAGTGTTTTACTTCACAAGTAGCAGTATTTATAAGTGGTAAAATATGGAGTAAACCATTACATTAATTTCTAAGATTATAAGTTTACCTTAGCCTAAATTTCTCATTTAATATAAAAAGTCATTCACTTTAATTTTTAGTGTTAGGGGAAAATGATATGAAAGAAGATTACAATTTTTTTTTCTTAGTCAAGAACTAAAAGGACTTAAAATGTCAAGAATTAAACTGATCTTACAATTTCATAGATTAATACACGGTTTACTTGAAAAGGTGTTGATGTACAGCAATTACAATAATCTTATCCCACTAAACAAAGTTGATGTATATGGATCATTCATAGGGTTGATTTCTAACACGAAAAATGCCTGAAAAAAAAATGCTGCAGTGACATTACAACTCTCTCTTTAACAAAAAAAAAAATGGTTGGTTTTGGCTCTCCTGGAATGGTACATATAATATCTGTGACGCACTATAGTAGCAACATAATTGGAGAGCATCATCTGAGCTCAGAAGCTAAAAGAGTGAATATTGATCAAACTCAAAAACTTGAGATGAAGAAGATCGATCACTTGAAGACATCAGAAGGGGAGAGTAGAGGACCATCAAGCTGGTAAAGGTTGAATGCAGGACCCACAAACCTGAAGGCTATCCATCCCCCAATCATGATGAAGATTGAAGCATATGCAAACTTGTTGAGCCAGAAGAGAGCACCCTTCTCTCCCACATACAGCTCTACTGCTTTCTCACTCAGAGACATGTCCTCCCACTTCTTGGGGGGAGTCTCCACCCTCGCCTTTTGCATGCCGCTGTTCTCGTTCTCTCGCAGTCGTTTGGCTTGCCTTCTCGACCTTCTCCGGAAGCTTATTTCTACGGGAGTAGTTGGTGTCGTGGTTGGTGCTTGAACTTGAACCGAGTTTGCATCATCATTGGTTGTGTTGCTGCTGCTGCTACTACTACTATTGTTATTATTATCAGTATTGGTGCATCTGATGGGGTTGAAAGTGTGACGCTGTGGCAGGAAGATTGGCTTGTGCCTCGTTGATGGTCTAGTGAGAATGATGAAGGAAGATGAGTTTCCAGTTATGGAGAAGGTTTCCATGGCTTCCTACTAGAATATAACGTGTGGTTATTATATTTTGCTTATCCTCTTCCCTTTTATGATCTTCTCTTAGTCCTCTTTATTGGGTTTGGACCTCACTTGAGAATTGAAATGGGCTATGGTTTTGGACCCCAAGCATTTATGAAAATTGAAATGTTTTATACAAAAGAAAAAAAAAAACTCATCCACAGGATAGAGTTGAGAGTATTCAATTATTTTCATAATAATTAATTAAAACTTTTATTGGTTTTTTTTTTCTTTTCAAAATATTTACTTTTGATTATTTAGGTTTTTTGAAGACAAAATGTTAGTAATAAGTAACCGCTAAAATCCTTATAATCCCAAGGATGTCAATTTAATTGGATGAAAAAAATCAAATTGATTGATATTAAAAGAATTTAAAACTAAATTGAATCTTTTAAAAACAGGGACATCAAAATTAAATGTTTTAAAATAATTTGATAACCAAACAGATAGTTAAAAGCCTTTATTTTATTATCCTTTATACCACACTTTGAGGGAACGCCACATTACATATGAGCCTCTCCTTCAATTATATATCGATAACTCGAATTGCACTATTGAAAGAAAATGTGCGCGCTTATAAGGGAAAATGGAAGAAGGCAAAGCAAATTATGTTTAATTCAGCAGCAATGTTTTATTATTGATTGATAATGAAAAATAACAATGGTTTATTGGAGCAGCAATTAGCTTCCAATCAATCACAGCAATCATTAACCAATGGCCCAACCCAAAACATTGGTGTCAAGAAAGACAACCAAAAGCAAACAACACTCACAGCATCAAAATCACAAGTCAGAATTTTCTTCCTCCTCAGGAAAACGAAGGTGCTTTCCTTTGGGTGTAGGCAACCCCTTCAAATGCATCACATCAGACTCAGCACAACATTCCACTACTTTCTCCACAATCTCATCATCCTCACTGTCGTACACAAACCTCGTGTGCTTCCCACAACCCTTGTTCTTGTTCTCATTCACGCTAATGTTGTTCATCCCAGCACATAGCTCATCAAGTGACAACCCTACACCATCAACATAACACTCTTCATCATCACCATCATCCTCGTAATAATCCTCTTCTTCTTCACCCATTTCCTCATCGTCCTCATCTTCGTCATGTGTGCTCGCATTCACCTGAATCGACCAAATGGAAGCACCATCATCCTCGCTGGACCCGCTACCAACACTTCCTTGTGTCACTTCCTGATAAGTCACCTCAGAAGAGCATTCTGATACCTCGGATTTGTCCGAGAAATCCAACAGCAAGGACCTGGTTATCACACTCTTCTCACATTCAGCATTCTCGTTGTTCTTTCCTTCAAGTATTTCATTCATCGCCTGCCATAAAAAAAAACAATACCTTTAATATCTTTAAAATATAGAAAACATTTTAATTTCATGCCTTTTCCTTTAATAATCAAGATTTACACTCTAATTTTAGTAAAAAGAAAAAATAGATTTTTATTTATTTGAAAAAAAACAGCATTTTCCTCTTTTTTTAATCCATTTGATTGAATAAAAAATAATTAGAAATAGAAACAAAATGTGTCTTTTCCTTCATTTCAAATTTCAAAACTTCTCTCAATTTTCTTGGGGGGGCAAGAAGAAAACAAGACAAAATGACGATTATAAGCAAGAGTACTAACCCGAGAGATCAACAATTGTTCTTCAAGCACACAAGAAGGTGGAGACACCTCAGAAAGATTGGGGACTTGTGGGGTGTTTGCGGGAGTGGGAGCAAGAAGCGACATTGGAGAAACAGAAGAAGAATTGGCAAGTTTGAGAAAGGGTGCAACAATTTCCATGGATAGTTTGGAAATGACAGCCTCTTCCTCCACTCTCTGCAAGAGGGTCTTCACCTGGCCCCTCAATAGAGCCTCCCCGGAACCTGGCGTCATCGTTGTCTTCTTCTTCGCCGTCGATGACAACGGCGTCTCGATCATGTCCTTACCGTTCGCCAGCCCCACGATCGGCGAATCGTTCGATATGTCCACCAGCGCACACCGATTATCCTGCTGTTGTTGCACGCTGCTTCTCTGCCGCGTTTTCGAAACGCTCTTTTTTCCTGAGCACTCCTCGTTCTTCTTTCCTGTCAAAACAAAAATAAAAAACATTAATATTGGTGGTGGGGTTTCTCAAGAGAAAGCAAGGGAAATCGCTTACTTGAAACGGGGATGTTGTTGGAGGCGGTTTGGGATCTTGTGATTCTTCTTGCTGTGGATGAAGGAGTCTCCATTGCGGTGATAGAGAGAACAAGATTCAATGGAGACAGAGAAGAATATTTGCGTTTTGGACATAAAACTGCGGGGTTTATAATAAAAAGGTGGTGGTGGCATCAAAATTTGACCGTTGGCGCGTGCGATTATTTGCTTATATATTTACCTAAAATAAAACGATGCACAATCAACTAGCCGTTGGCTTCCAGGTTTTTGAATTGTGGGTTTGTTTCTTTATTTGCGTTTCGGCCCGTTGGTTTTGGTTTAGAATATGGGCCTTTATAGCGGGCCTGGTTGTGGGATTAGCCCATTGGAAATGAATGATAAATCTGACTGAGGGACACTAATACAGTCTTCTTTATAAGTTTTTTTTTGTTACAAATTAAATATTATTTATGGTGAAAATTGTGTGTAGTTGCGGACAATCATGATATTTTCCTTTATTGGATTTTTGTCTTGGGAATAACCATATTATTAATAGTTTGGTAAAATGTTTTAATGGAATGGAAATAGACCAAGTTAGGATAGATTTTGTATACCAGTTGTAATTTCTTTTTTTTTGGAAATTTCATTTTGCCTATTTAAAAGTTAGACATGTCTTAAAGGTATTTCTAAAATTTAATTTCATAGTAAGGCCTCTAAACAAATCAATTGGCCTATAAGTTCAATGGAGGAGCTTAATAACCCGAAAAATTCTACAAAATATTAATAATTTCATTTGACATCAATAGGGTTTTCTACAGACTTCTCAAATATTCTTCAAATTTATTTATCCCTTAATTTCTAATGATTTTAAGTCATTAAAAGAGTACAGAAAATTGGAAGTTACAAAATTAATCATTGAAAGAGTACAAAATGGTATTTTTTTAGTCATTTTTCTCAATGAACAAATAGAGGTTAAAAAATGGGCTACCCAGTCCATGTGGGTTGCAGCCTATAGCCTACAGGGGTATGGGAAAAAAAACATCAATTTTATTTGACCCTCTAAAAACTCAATTATTCAGGATATTTGACAATTAGTTATACCTAAGTCTACATCGAATCATGATCAGATCAAACTAAAAAGACTTAGCATTTAATTCAAGTTCAAAGTGTAAAGTCCAAACCCTCAACGTTATATGATTAAGAGGTTTATGTTTGTAGTTTAACTCCACGATTAACAGACGGAATTCAATAATTACTTCACTTGAAAAAATTGTCATCATTATGATTTCGGTGTTGGTGCATGACAAGATTCATAATCTTGTGTCTTTCTTCCAAAATTTCATTTTTCTTGATACAGTTTTATCTTGAAAAAATGATAAAATGAGCCACTAACGCATAACAAATGTAAAACAACTAGAATGAAATTGGTATCCTATTTTTGTTTTCTTTTAAAAATTGGCTTCTGAAAATTTCCAAAATGTGTTAAATGGTTAACACTTGCTGAATAACACATCTTGAAAAGTAGTTCTTTTTTTTTAAAAAAAAAAAAGAGAGAATATTTAAAATAAAATAAAAACTAAACTGTAATTTTGGTCTTCCAACATAATTTTTTCTCAATATCACGTTGCTTTCTTGTATCACATTTTTTTCTCCCTTTGCCTCTGTTCTTATTTTAAACACCAATGTGATAAATTTAGATAGAAATAACGTCACTCAGCTCTTAGTTTATATAGCTTTGTAGAATAGAGGTGATTTGTCTTTCTTTTCCACTGTCAAATTGATCAGGAACGAATTACCTAGCCTCTATCTTCTCTTTGTCCCATTTTTGTCACGGATGCATGTGCATGCATACCAACATCGATCAAATTAATTTACATACATAAATTCGATATTGCTTCGTTTATAAAATTCTTAAATTTGTTGGGTAAGTTATACATTACATAACAAATGTTTTCATCCTTTATATATATATCAATTTTACCTTCCATGGCGTTATCTAGAACTTCCACCTTCTCATCACTTCTTCTGCTCTACATGCATGGTCCTTCTTCATGTGGCAGATGCCCACCAGACGGTAAATTAGCATCCCCCTAATTAACTAAATTATAACATTGTCCTTTTATAATTGCACCCACCTACACATTAATTAAGAACTATTTTGTTTGACCTTCACATGCACGGTTTTTAACTAATAATAGGTGAGAATCTACGGAACTCCAGCGCCAACCCCTCTTCACATGCACGGTTTTTAACTAATAATGGGAGATTCTACGGCTTTTTACTTTTACCCCATTAATTTTTCTGATGTATAGTTAGTGGTGTATAATTAATATTTTTTTAATTCTTAAATATTTTTTTACTCTTTTAAATTTAATAGTCCCTCTTGTAAAAATAATTAATTAATAATCTATCTTTTTTTAATTTCTTAAATATGTGAAATATCTTTTAGTCTTTTTTTAGTTCTTCTTGCACTTAAGAATCATCACAAATTATGCATTTAAATTGTAAAAAAAAAGTCAAGACATACTATAAAAAAATATTTTGCAAATTTGAGACAATAAGAAAACATTTTAATTTATAAAAATATTAATACCCGTTTTAAACTCGTCATCAAATTCACTTCGTTAATAATTAATTTATAAAAATATTATTATATATATATATATAACACATTAAAATATGAAATTAGTAAATTTTATATTTTGTATATATAATTTAAAATTATGTTATGATTATCATTTAAAATTATATTTTTGATTGAGAAGAAATGAAAAATAAGGATGAAATAAGTAAAATCCGACCCCACCCGCCTCCTTGTCTTTCCCATGTAGAAGTGTGTCCCTCTCACACTTACGGAAACCTAGAATCTTGTTCTTGCTAGGCCAATCTCACCACCCGCAATCAAGTTCCCAAATGTCCTTATTTAATGAATTTGGAGTTAATATTTAATTTGCTAGTCAAATCGTTCATTAGTATTGTTTTGATTTTGTTCTATACAAATGAATCTTTTGACAGTTGAAATCGATTACAAGTTGATAATTTGTCAAGATATATATAAAGCTACTTTATATAGCCATGCGTTTTCGGGACTAAAATATTTTATCATTTTATGGTTGAAGAAGAAAACATGCATGCAGGTAGTTTAGAACAATGAAAAAAAAATTGAGGTAGTAGGGATTCATGTAATTGGACTCTAGATGAAGCAATTAATTACGGATGAAACATCCAAGAAGAGAACTAGTGGTGGAGTTGGAGGTTGATGATCATCGAAATCGTTATTCCAAAAGTATCATTAAAAAAAATTGTCAATCCACAATTGAAGTCGACATAAGTTAAAATGTCATTCCAAAAATTGTGTATATAGTAAAATAAGAACTTGTTAATGGTACAGGCCAGCGGATCATTTGGTTTTATATTAAACAGAATGTAACACGCATTAATTAAAAAATAGTAAATAATAGTACAGGTATTATGTGAATCTAAGCGGATCATTATATTTGGTTGTATATGAAAACAGATGTAACACGCTATGAATTAAAAAATAGAAAATAAACATGTTTTTTTATCAAAGTAAAATTAAACTTTCTAAAAACACAATTCAAATCCATTCTTGTGTTATAGTCATCCTATTTCTTTGAGCAAACACAATGATCCGATATCTATTTTGCCTTTGCAGGTGATCTGATCCTTTATTTTATATAGGATTTTCTTGATTAGGTCCACTTTATTCATAATATTATGAATCTTTTTAGTAAGAGCTTCAGACAAAAGATCAGTCTTGATAAATCTTTCATGTTCTTCTCTAAGAATGTAAGGGGGGGACTTAAAACAACAACTGAGCTCAAAGATGGGAATTGAATTGACGAGGGATCTTGGAAAGTATTTTAGGAGTGCCTATTTTTCATAAAAGACAAACAATCCTCATAACTAAAATGAACATACAATTAATATTAATTTTTAATAATATTTTGTAGTTTATTATTACTACTATACTATTATTATTTCTTTCTCTTCAATTCAATAATAAATAGGCCACATAATTAATATAGTAAAATTTGAATATTATATCTTGAGCTTTTAAATTTCTAGATAAGAAAACAATATTTCCTAAAATAAATTAACATTTAAAATGAATTTAACTATGATACATTCCTTTAACTATTTGGATATGAATTTAGATACAGAACAGTTTGTTTAAGTTTTTATTAAAAAAAAAGTGATTTTGGTATCAAAAGATTTAGTCATTATTTTTTAGTATTTAAAAAAAAGTAGCAGTGATGAATTGATGTTTGTTTACAATCAGAAAAAAAATTATTAATTTCACGAGAGGTGCATTATAGTTAAACTAATAATAAAAAATATGATAAACATAAGCGGAATGCATGGGAACACGTAGGTAGTAAGTAGGAGCTACCACTCTGTGCCACGCTATAAAAGACCACCCAATCTTCCATTCTCTTACCCATCCTTCGAACTCGAAGCTAGCATTGCATTCTGCTATTAAATTCAACAATGGCACCAGCTGCAGCCAAGACTCTGACTTACCTGGCCCAGCAGAAGACCCTAGAATCGAGCTTCGTTCGGGACGAGGAGGAGCGTCCCAAGGTTGCCTACAACGAATTCAGCGACGAGATCCCAGTGATTTCTCTTGCCGGAATCGACGAGGTGGATGGACGCAGAAGAGAGATTTGTGAGAAGATCGTGGAGGCTTGCGAGAATTGGGGTATATTCCAGGTCGTTGATCACGGTGTGGATCAACAACTCGTGGCCGAGATGACCCGTCTCGCCAAAGAGTTCTTTGCTTTGCCGCCGGACGAGAAGCTTCGTTTTGATATGTCCGGTGCCAAAAAGGGTGGATTCATTGTCTCCAGCCATCTCCAAGTAAACATTATTTTCGCCTCATTTCTTTTCTTACAGAAAGATGTATTTTAATAACAAAGGGGAAAAGTGGATGGTAGAAATTTGAGACGAATGGAATGATGTTGACCAGCGATTTTAATCACTGTCAATTAAAATTAATAAATTAACTAAATATCATTCACCACCCATAACATGCCAACACCATGATTCCCAATCAAGTCTTAGGGGAAAAAAATTCCTACTGCAGTGAATTGAATTGCTATTATAAGAGCTCTTGCATGCATTATAGTATACCTAAACTTAGGCACTGATTGGCCTAATTAATTTATTTGTTGACTTCGTGTAGGACACAATGAGATTTCTAAAAACTTTTCATTTTAATTTTTATTTCAAAGTAGTTTTTCAAAAAGAAAGGAAAGCACAACCTTATTTTAGAAAATATAATAAATTGCACATAATTTAAGGGAAATATGTTTTGTTCAGCCACTGCACACTTATCTTGAGAAAGATCCTAATCCCAAGCATGAGGTTTGTTTCCCGTCTTACTTTAAGCCTTTAATTTCTTGACATAATTATCGTGATTATGATGTATAGTAGAAAGTGCATGAATAATTTATGTAGAAAATATGATGACAGGGAGAGTCAGTGCAGGACTGGAGAGAAATAGTGATATACTTTTCGTACCCAAAAAGAGAGAGGGACTATTCAAGGTGGCCACACAAGCCAGAAGGGTGGAGATGGGCGACTGAGGAATACAGCGAGAAGCTAATGGGTCTAGCTGGGAAGCTCATGGAGGTGTTGTCCGAAGCAATGGGGTTAGAGAAAGAGGGTTTAAGCAAAGCATGTGTTGACATGGACCAGAAGGTGGTGGTTAATTACTATCCCAAATGCCCTCAACCTGACCTCACTCTTGGCCTGAAGCGCCACACGGATCCGGGCACCATCACCTTGCTGCTTCAGGACCAAGTGGGTGGACTTCAAGCCACCAGGGACAATGGCAAAACATGGATCACCGTTCAGCCTGTGGAGGCTGCCTTCGTTGTCAATCTTGGAGATCATGCTCATGTCAGTATGCAATTCATTCATTTTCATTTTATGGCCTTCTCTTTTTCTCAATTTAGTACAAAATACCTGTAAAAATTAATTATTTTAACATTTTTTATTTTGTATTAAAATAGTCAAATTGATTGATTTTGAGATGATATTTTAAAAAATTAATTTTGATTTGAAGTAATTTTTAATTAATTTTAAACTGATTCCGTAAGTCCGATCAATTAGAGATGAATTTTTAAATTATTTTTTTTAAATAAAAAAAATGTTCAAGTGAAAATTAATTAGATTCACCAAACTGATTATTGAAATGATTCAAATAATCGAATTGATTTTATAAAATAATATTTTTTTAAATTTAATTCGAGAAAAAAACAATTTAATTTAGATTTAATTCAAATGGATTTTTTCACACCCTATATGTTTTTTTATCACTGATATTAATAATCAATAACTATATATATCAGCGAATGATATGTTTTTATTAGTTAATTAAAATAAAAATATTGAGATGTAAAGGGAAGTTCAAGAAGCTTTTAGAAAGACTAGCTAGCTTAGTACGTAATTGATTTATTTTATTTTTATGAAGCAGCAAGTCTATTTGGTTTGACCGTGTACTTTGTTTTTCATAATTTAAATTTGTTCATTTTTTTGTGGTGGGTGCATGAATGCAGTATCTGACCAATGGAAGGTTCAAGAATGCTGATCACCAAGCGGTGGTGAACTCAAATCATAGCCGTTTGTCCATAGCCACGTTTCAAAACCCAGCACCAAATGCAACTGTTTACCCTCTGAAGATAAGAGAGGGAGAGAAGCCTGTGATGGAGGAACCAATCACTTTTGCTGAAATGTACAGGAGGAAGATGAGCAAGGACCTTGAGATTGCAAGGATGAAGAAGCTGGCTAAGGAAAATCATTTGCAGGACCTTGAGAACGAAAAGCATTTGCAAGAACTTGATCAGAAGGCAAAACTTGAGGCCAAGCCTTTGAAGGAGATTCTTGCTTAATTAATAATAATTACATATGTATCATTTGCATGCCCCCTTGGTGTTTTTAGTGTTTTTTAAGGGCCGTGAATTAATAATAACCCTTAACTTTGTGCTTTTGTACATCTTATGGTTTATCCTTTGTGGGGATATCATGTGTTGTGTTCAGTTGCCTGTGTCATATTAGCTAGCTAGCTTATCTATGTATACCTTATATTTGCCTCTATTATAAATGAAAATAACTGGCACTGTCTTAATTATTGGCTGCATGGTCTACCATTACAGTCAAAAGTGCTTAGGTTTTGGATGTCAAAAAAATACAAATTCTTGTATATTTTTTTATACAGACAAATTCTTATATATGCACCTAACTTTTGTGATACAAGACATTGTTAGTTAAATTTTCTCTAAAATTAATGTCATGCATGCGTAGAAGCATTTGTAAGCGTATCAAACCTTCTTAAATGTTTTAAGTTAATATATATTTGACATAACAACGAATTTGAAAGTATTTTTGTGCCTTTATTAAGAAAAGATGGTAATAAATTAACTAAAAGGATACATATGAAAGAAGATTACAATTTTTTTTCTTAAATTTCTCATTTAATATAAAAAGTCCTTCTTCATGTGGCAGATGCACACCAGACGGTAAATTAGCATCCCCCTAACTAAATAAATTATAGCATTGTCCTTTTAAATAATAGCATCCCCCTAAGAACTATTTTGTTTGACCTTCACATGCACGGTTTTTAACTAATAATAGGTGAGAGTCTACGGTTATTTACTTTTACCACATTAATTTTTCTGATGTATAGTTAGTGGTGTATAATTAATGTTTTTTTTTAATTCTTAAATATGTTTTTACTCTTTTAAATTTAATAAGTCTCTCTTGTAAAAATAATTAATTAATAGTCTATCCTTTTTTAATATCTGAAATTTGTTAAATATCTTTTAGTCTTTTTTTTAAGTTCTTCTTATTGCACTTAAAAACCATCACAAATTATGTATTTAAATTGTAAAAAAAAAAAGTCAAGGGATACTATAAAAAAAATATTTTGCAAATTTGAGACAGTAAAAAAAACATTTTAATTTAAGAGATTAAAAAAACATACCTCAAATATTTAACTTTTTTCTTTTAACTAGCCTCAATTAATAGATATATAGGATGAGTTTGTATTTAGCAAAAAAAATGAATTTTTTTAAACTTAAAAAAAAACTTTAAATAAGAATTTTTTATATAAACATATTTTTAAGAAGTAGATAGGATATACTTTTTAAAATAAACAAAAAGTTATTTTTTTAATCAAAAGTAATTTAAATAAACGCATTAATAAAAACAAAAAAAAAACTACTTATTTTATTAAAATAAATATTTTTTAAAACAAATAAATTTAAACAAACTTATTCATCATGCAAGTACATGGGTAGATTGTGGAGTAGCTTGTGAAGGAAGGTGTAAGCTGTCATCAAGGCCAAGTTTGTGCAAGAGGGCATGTGGGAGTTGCTGTGCGGTGTGGAAGTGTGTCGCTCCTGGCACTTACGTAAACCTAGATTCTTGTCCTTGCTACGCCAATCTCACCACCCGCAATCAAGTTCCCAAATGTCCTTAGTTTAGGGCGTTTTACCAAAATGGACTTGCTTCGGAAATAAATGTACTTCGGCTGAATGTTAATGAATTTTGAGTTAATATTTAATTATTTGCTAGTCAAATTGTTCGTTAGTAGTATTGTTTTGGTTTTGTTCTATACAAATGAATCTTTTGACAGTTGAAATCGATTATTACAAGTTGATAATTTGTCAAGATATATATAAACCTACTTTATATAGCCGTGCGTTTTCGGGACTAAAATATTTGTATCATTTTATGGTTGAAGAAGAAAACATGCATGCAGGTAGTTAATTTAGACCAATAAAAAAAAATTGAGGTGGTAGGGATTCAAGTAATTGCGGCTGAAACATCCAAGAAGAGAACTAGTGGTGGACTTGGAGGTTGATGATCGTCGAAATCGTTATTCCAAAAATATCATTTTCTTTTTTTTTGTTAAAAATGTCAATCCACAATTGAAGTTGACCTAAGTTAAAATGTCATTCCAAAATTGTGTATATATTAAAATAAGAACTTTTTAATGGTCCACCAGCGGATCATTTGGTTTTATATGAAACAGAATGTAACATGCTATTAATTAAAAGGACGGCGACTTGTTCACCGGTTCTTAAAATCTAAATACATGATGGAACCTGCAAAAAGAGTTTCTCACTGTATTCTTGAGTAATTTCTTTATAATAATTTTGTTAATATTAAATAATTAAAGACAATAATAATAAATAAATAAATTTAATATTAAATTAAAACAACTTTTTTATATTTGTTATATCAAGCATATTAATTATACATATATAATTTAATATACGTACTTAATGCATAAAAGAAAAAATTATTTGAAATACAAAATACATTCAGTATTCTTTATTTGTAATAATTATTATTTTCCAAAATAAACAAATGTTCGAAGCATAAATTGACCTAAACTATTCAGATTGGATCAATTCAAATTCATAAATGACTCGTATTCGTGAATACTTCTAAATTTGTGTAATGTAGTTTACAAAGCTCTAACTCGTCTCATTTCTCAAAGACTTAAACCAGTCATGGGAAAGTTGGTAGGGTTATTCCAATCTAATTTTGTGTCTAATAGCCCGAGTGGGAATAATAACATTGTGACTCGAGAGATTTTCCACTCTATGACCAACAAGGGAGGTAAGAAAGGTTTGGGTGACTATTAAACTTGATTTGAAGAAGCCTATGATAGACTAAAGAGGGATTTTGAGAGGGATACATTACATGATGTTGGGATTTCTAAGAAAATTATTGGTTGTTGTATGGCTATAGCTTCCATGAGAATTCTTTAGAATATTAATGGTGAAGCCCTAGAGGAATTTTGTCCCATCAGAGGCATTAGACAAGGGGATTCATTCTTTCCATATTTATTTGTGCTTTGCATTGAATGACTTTTCTCATTGATCTCTATTGTAGTCGATCAAGGAGTGTAGAGTCCTTGTAAGTCAAAAGGCATTTATGTCTTAAAACGAATTAAGACTCTTGATTATTTTGATTAGATGCAAATAAATACAAATGATTAAAGTTGTATGATGTGCTAATAAATCAAGGTCTACATCTTTGTGTTTGTTTTTTTTTTTAAACGATACAATCATAAGACAATTTGACATAACATTTAAGTAATGCATTTAAGACTTTCATTTAATACTTTGTATTAGAGATTCTTTCATGTAGAAAATATTCTCCTAGAATCTATCAAAATCCTATGAAGAATAAGTACAGTTCACAGTTTGGAAGCGTTGATCCTCATTAAACGTGCTCTATTGGTGTAGACCTGCTATAATGAAATAAGTGACTCTTCTGCTGAAGTACAAGACACACTAGTCTACCAACGTGATCTTTGCATGAAAAAGAGACGTGCATTTAATGTGGACATGCTCTAACAGACTCAAGACTTCAGAAGAAAAACAAAGTGATTGTTGTGAGACAACTGATACTCGAAGATGAAGGTTATATACAGAAGAAGCTTTGAAGAAAAAACAAGTCATGAACCTAATTACGAATTATTCATTCATTTTTTCTTGTAAAATATTTTTTGTATAGATATTAAGGTCTTAAAACACCTTGTAAACCTTAAGAGAAAAGACAAAAGTATTGAGTGATATATCTGTTGTAAGATGATCACGTATTAGTCATTGTGCAAACTTCCAACAAATCTTGTTGATTTGTCTAAAGTTAGCAAAGACCTCGTATGACACAAAATACTAGGTTAAATTTAAGCTTGAGGTAAAGTTTGCATGTGTAAAAGATAGAAGTGACAATGAAAAATACTTTATAATTTTTGATAAATTAGTGAAAACCTCGTGGATTGCTAAGAACTGAACTTGGGATAGAGACTAATCAATATAACTTCTTGTGTTATTCTTTACTACTTTTTTTTGTTGACTGAAAAAGAATTTTGAATTTATTTTTAATTCTTATATTTATTAAAAAAATTATTTTTCTGTCATCTGATAGAAATTTTCTCAAAAAGATCTCTTATATGCTTTCAATAAAATCCACATTAGACGATAAACATATTTTTTTATCAAAGTAAAGTTAAAATTTCTAAAAGCACAATTCAAATCCATTCTTCTGTTATTTGTTTCTATAGTCCTATTTCTTTGAGCAAACATAATGATCCCATATATCATTTTGCCTTTGCAGATGATCTGATCCTTTATTTTAGGCTTTTCTTGATCAGGTCCACTTTATTCATAATATTATGAATCTTTTTAGAGCTTCAGACAAAAGATTAGTCTTGATAAATCTTCCATGTTCTTCTCTAAGAATGTGAGGGGAGGGGGGTGACTTAAAACAACAACTGAGCTCAAAGGTGGAAATTGAATTGACGAGGAATCTTGGAAAGTATTTTAGGAGTGCCTATTTTTCATAAAAGGCCTTCTAAATCGACTTTCCAATTTTTTATTGACAAAGTTCACCAAAAACTTAATGCGTGGAAGGCTAATACGTTATCTTTTGCTGGGAGACTGACTCTTGCAAAGTCTATATTACAAGCTTTGCCTACCAATGTTAAGCAACTCACTCTCCTTCGAAAGACAAACAATCCTCATAACTAAAATGAACATAAAATTAATATTAATTTTTAATAATATTTTTTAGTTTATTATTATTATTATTTCTTTCTCTTCAATTCTATAATAAATAGGCCACATAATTAATATTGAGAATTAATATAGTAAAATTTGAATATTATATCTTGAGCTTTTAAATTTCTAGATAAGAAAATAATATTTTCTAAAATAAATTAAAATTTAAAAATGAATTTAATTATGATACATTCCTTTAACTATTCGGATATGAATTTAGATACAGAACAGTTTGTTTAAGTTTTTATTAAAAAAAAAAGTGATTTTGGTATAAAATGATTTAGTCATTAATTTTTAGAATTTTTAAAAAAGTAGAAGTGATGAATTCATGTTTGTTTACAATCAGAAAAAAAAATATTAATTTCATGAGAGGTGCATTTTAGTTAAATTAATATGATAAAATAAAAAAAACATATTTAATTTCATGTATTTAATGACTTGGGTAGGGAGAAAAGAAGATGCGAAGAAAGTTAGGTAACAACGTGAAAGGGACATGTAGAGTTGAGCGGAATGCATCGGAACACGTAGGTAGTAATTAAGTAAGAGCTACCACTCTATGCCACGCTATAAAACACCACCCAATCTTCCATTCTCTTACCCATCCTTCAAACTTGAAGCATTGCATTCTGCTATTTAATTCCACTACGTACACGCACATTCTCCTCAAAGACAACAATGGCACCAACAGCCAAGACTCTGACTTACCTGGCCCAGGAGAAAACCCTAGAATCGAGCTTCGTTCGGGACGAGGAGGAGCGTCCCAAGGTTGCCTACAACGAATTCAGCGACGAGATCCCAGTGATTTCTCTTGCCGGAATCGACGAGGTGGATGGACGCAGAAGAGAGATTTGTGAGAAGATCGTGGAGGCTTGCGAGAATTGGGGTATATTCCAGGTTGTTGATCACGGTGTGGATCAACAACTCGTGGCCGAGATGACCCGTCTCGCCAAAGAGTTCTTTGCTTTGCCACCGGACGAGAAGCTTCGTTTTGATATGTCCGGCGCCAAAAAGGGTGGATTCATTGTCTCCAGCCATCTCCAAGTAAACATTAATTCTTCAATATTACATGTTTATTTTCTTTACAAAAAATAAAAAAGAGAAGATTTTTAAAGTTACAGAAAGAGATATAGAATGCTTACTTAATGTTAGATATCAATATCTCTTAATTACTATCATAAAAGTTAGTGACTCATTTCTTAATTATTTAACGAATTGCTAACACTTTTAAATAATTATGCATTTGAAATTACTTTTCCTTAAATTTTTACAAACAACTTTTCATCATCTTTTTTTATACCATGATTTATTTTTAAATTTTTCTTCATTCATCCTAATTTATTTTATTTTGAGATGAAAGTTTAGATTTTTCATTTTTTTCTCTCTCATAGATATATTGTCACTTCATTTTTCCTATATTTTGTTTTCGGTTTTATTGTGTGAATCTTTTTCCCTGTTTTCTATTCTTTCTACTTATCTGTTCCTTCCACGGAAACACCCGAATATAGTAAGATGTATTTTAATAAGAAAGGGGAAAAGTGGATGGTAGAAATTTGAGACGAATGGAATGATGCGAGCGATTTTACTGTCAATTAAAATTAATTAATTAAATATCATTCACCACCCATAACATGCCAACACGGCAACACCATTATTCCCAATCAAGTCTTACGGAAAATTCGTATTGTAGTGAATTGAATTGCTATTATAAGAGCTCTTGCATGCATTAAAGTATACCTAAACTTAGGCACTGGTTGGCCTAATTTATTTGTTGACTTCGTGTAGGACACAAACAGATTTCTAAAAACTTTTTTTAAAAAATGAGCAGTTTAATTTTGTAAGAAAATTATTTTAAAAAAAAATAGTTGAAGGCACAGCTAAATTTTCATCTCTTTTTGAACTGTCTCCTTCTTCTCTTCGTATTATCCCTTAAATTATCTTTTAAGTTAATAAAAATATTATTTTTTAAAAACTTTTCATTTTAATTTTTATTTTAAAGTAGTTTTTCAAAAAGAAAGGAAAGCACAACCTTATTTTAGAAAATATAATAAATTGCATTTAATTTGCAAATAAATGTACCGACGAAACAGTTAAAAAATTGTACAGAGTTAAAGACCATATATTTTTTGCTGTGCGCGTGTAACTATGTTCAGCCATAGGTTTGTTTGTTTCCCATGGTGGGGGATTTCTTGACGCCCTCCACCCCAGAAGCCTTCTTACTTTAAGCCTTTCTTGACAGAATTCTCGTGATTATATGTTTTTCCTTTTGGTGACATAAGTAGAGTACTTCAATTTATATATTTGATTGAATACATTATGATTATGATTTATAGTGGTGCATTATTGCCTATTTCCTCAAATGTAGACACACCTCTAGAAAGTGCATGATCCAACCAGAGCATTAAATTAATTAACATGTGATGACAGGGGGAATCGGTGCAGGACTGGAGAGAAATAGTGACATACTTTTCGTACCCAAAAAGAGAGAGGGACTATTCAAGGTGGCCAGACACGCCAGAAGGGTGG
Organism: Glycine max; assembly: GCF_000004515.6. Classification (NCBI taxonomy): domain Eukaryota; kingdom Viridiplantae; phylum Streptophyta; class Magnoliopsida; order Fabales; family Fabaceae; genus Glycine; species Glycine max. The sequence continues at coordinate 4,423,355 of NC_016089.4, read as the reverse complement.
AGATCGGTGACTGAGGAATACAGCGACAAAGTAATGGGTCTAGCTTGCAAGCTCATGGAGGTGTTGTCCGAAGCAATGGGGTTAGAGAAAGAGGGTTTAAGCAAAGCATGTGTTGACATGGACCAGAAGGTGGTGGTTAATTACTACCCCAAATGCCCTCAACCTGACCTCACTCTTGGCCTGAAGCGCCACACGGATCCGGGCACTATCACCTTGCTGCTTCAGGACCAAGTGGGTGGACTTCAAGCCACCAGGGACAATGGCAAAACATGGATCACCGTTCAGCCTGTGGAGGCTGCCTTCGTCGTCAATCTTGGAGATCATGCTCATGTCAGTGTGCAATTCATTCATTTTCATTTTATGGCCTTTATTCCGTTCTCAATTTACTACAAAATAGGATGTGTAAAAATTACTTTCGTAAAAAAAATAAAATCTAATCCAGTTGTTTTTAAATTGTTTTATCCTATTCGATTTTATATTAAAATAGTTAAATTAATTTAAAGATGTGTTCAAAATCAAAAATGATTTTAAAAAATTAATTCTGATTTAAACCAATTTTTAACTTATTCTAAAAGTTGAATTAGTTTAAAATTGATTTTCAAATTATTTTTTTTCAAATAAAAAAAATATTCAAATAAAAGCTAGTTTGATTAACAATTTTATTTAAATAATTCAAATTAACTGAATTAATTTTATAAAATAATATACTCTTTTTTTTCTTAAATTAATTCAAAAAAAATCAATTTAATTTAGATTTAATTATAATATGATTTAATTCAAATGGATTTTTTTTCCCACCCTATATGTTTTTTATCAGTGATATTATTAACTATATATATATCAGCCAGTGATATGTTTTTATTAGTTAATTAAAATAAAAATATTGAGATGTGAAGGGAAGTTCAAGAAGCTTTTAGAAAGACTAGCCAGCTTAGCAATTGATTTATTTTATTTTTATGAAGCAGCAAGTCTATTGGTTTGACCGTGTACTTTGTTTTTCATAATTTAAATTTGTTCATTTTTTTGTGGTGGGTGCACATGAATGCAGTATCTGAGCAATGGAAGGTTCAAGAATGCTGATCACCAAGCGGTGGTGAACTCAAACCATAGCCGTTTGTCCATAGCCACTTTTCAAAACCCAGCACCAAATGCAACTGTTTACCCTCTGAAGATAAGAGAAGGAGAGAAGCCTGTGATGGAGGAACCAATCACTTTTGCTGAAATGTACAGGAGGAAGATGAGCAAGGACATTGAGATTGCAAGGATGAAGAAGCTGGCTAAGGAAAAGCATTTGCAGGACCTTGAGAATGAAAAGCATTTGCAAGAACTTGATCAGAAGGCAAAACTTGAGGCCAAGCCTTTGAAGGAGATTCTTGCTTAATTAATAATAATTACATATGTATCATTTGCATGCCCCCTTGGTGTTTTTAGTATTTTTTAAGGGCCATGAATTAATAATAGTCCTTACCTTTGTGCTTTTGTACGTCTTATGATTTATCCTTTGTGGGGATATCATGTGTTGTGTTCAGTTGCCTATGTCTTATTAGCTAGCTGGCTCATCTATGTATACCTTATATTTGCCTCTATTATAAATGAAAATAAGTGGCACTGTCTTTATTATTGGCTGCATCCATGGTCTACCATCACAGTCAAAAGTGCTTAGGTTTAAAGGATGTCAAAAAAATACAAATTCTTATATATTTTTTTTTATATACAGACAAATTCTTATATTTGCACCTAACTTTTGTGATACGAGACATTGTTAGTTAAATTTTCTTTGTAAAACTAATGTCATGCGTAGAAGCATTTGTAAGCGTATCAAACGTTCTTAAATGTTTTAAGTTAATATTTGACATAACAACGAATTTGAAAGTATTTTTGTGCCTTTATTAAGAAAAGATGGTAACAAACTAATAATACATTTTTTAATATACATCGGTTGTCAACATATCTTTAAGTATCCGTTTGATAGAGAAGAGATAACTATTAAAACTGTTTATGCACAAAACCAATTATGGGCGGAAGTGAGCTTAAATGAAAAGTATTCTCATGTTAGGAAAAAAAATTGCGTATCCATCTATTATTGAACATTTTACCAAGTGTAAGTTATATTTTATAATTTTAATATTATTTTAAATGTACTAATTCCAATTTAATATTAACTTTGAGTTAAATGTTTATTTATTTTACTTTAAATAATTTCTATGCCTATTATATGTCATGGCTTAAAGAGGTCGTGGATATCATTACAGTCATTCAGTGAATGAATATAACACTTAAAAAAGAAATATATAACCTCATTTTATGCCAATCACTAGTTTTTGAAAACTCGTTGTGGAGGTGTAAAGCTTATTTAAGAAATTTTCAAAAAAAAAATATGAGTGAGAATAAAATGAGTTAAAAAATCTCATATTAAAATCATAAATAATAAGTAATGAAGAAGTCAATAATCAAAGAAGCTTATATGTTTCATGTGTGTAAAATATGTTCCATGAATTTTATTACCAATATTAAAATATTAATTTAAAAAATGTTTAATCTTAGAAACATATCTGATGGAAATTGTGGAGATCTACATTGCTCGAATCTCAACCGTTGAATATACCTAACTCCCCCCATGTGATTGAATGCAACTCTCAAATTCTAGAAGATGAAGGACAAGTAATTATTATATTTGGATTGACGCTAACGGTCGTTTGTAGACATTAATGGGGCGGGTAGACATTAATGGGGCGGGTTGAGTATGGGTATTGTCTCTCCAATCATTTATCCTGATTACTTAATATATCTCAGTATTCGATATCTGACGGGTTTGAGTTTATTGTCTCATCCCCGTACCCATCGGGTATCCCCAACTCCGTTTCACACGCCATTTAGAAAAATATTTTTTTTGTAAAAAAATATTAAAAATTTGATTTTAGAAAAAAATAAATTGATTATTAAACATTTATTTTTAACTACTTATATATCAATAAATTTATTATAACGCGTGTGTCTACATAAATAGTTAAGAAAATAATATTTAATTATGTAAAAATTCTAAAATAAAATTAACTAGTAATAAAAATTATATGCCTTTTGATTAAATTATGCAAAAATTCTAAAGATTTTAAGTGGTGGGGCGGGTTCACGTTCGGGGTCGGGACGAGTCCAGTGATCCCATACCCGTACTCGTACCCGACTTTTGATTATCGGGGAAAACCCGAACCCGAACCCATATCCGATCAACTCAAGTATTACCCGTCAAAGTCGGGACGGATTCGGGCGGATACCCACGGATACAGATTTTCTTACCATGTCTAGTCGTTTGTCGACCCGTACAACAAATTTGCATTGGTATGCGTATTGAAACATTTATTTTTTAATAAATAATGAATTTTATAAAAATATTTATTTTTAATTTTATATGTAAAATTTAAAATAGATTCGTTGCTATAAATAAATTAAATAAATATTAACTTAATATCCTATTTTTCTTATGGATTTTTCTCAAAATATTTTTTATTTTTCTTATACATAAGCATAAAGAGTGTTGAGGGAAGGGGGTGCTGGGTAAAACAAAATAAAAAATGAAAATAAATGAAAGAGAATAAAAAGTAAGTGAAAAGTTTGTTTGAAGTAAAAAATGAACATTTTAAATTAAAGTTATTTAATTGATAAAAATATAAATATTAAATAAAATGCATTTTTATTAATATTTACTATTATTTTATTCTTACTAATATTTATTATTGTTAATATTTATTATTATTATTTAATATAAGAAGATAGTAGATAAAAGAGAAACTATTGGGTGAACACACTCTGAAAAAGTTGTTGGAGACAACAAATGAAACATTGTCACTTTATTAAAATATTAAATAATTTTTCTCACCTCTTCCTCCTTTTCTGCTCATCGTTGACTATGAGCACTGTGAGCACTCCACTGATCAACAGTCATGGACATTCCAAACCTCAATTTCAAACCTCGCAGTATCCAAGTTCAACCTTGCAAGCCCAAATTCGTCGATTCTTAACGATAAACCACAATCGACAAATTATGGGTTTTATTATTTTGGGTCAAATAAGGAGAAACATAAATGTTTAAGCCTAAGAAAAGTCTCAAGTCTCATATAATATATATATATATATATATATTATTTTTTTAAATAAATATATAATCTAATTTAATGTTTATAAGATAGAAAAGATGATTAATAATTTAATGTTCATGAGAAAGAAAAGATGAGATGATATTTGAAAATTTAATGCTAGATGAAAAAGAAAATAGTAATAATTATTTTAAAATTGAATCATAATTTATTATAATATTCTTGCATTAAACTTAATGACACAAAAAAATTTAATGATTGTTTTTTCAAATATTTATGATATTGATTGTTAATATATTCATACTTAAAAATTAAGAAAAAATATATCTACATTTATATCTGTATTTATATCATAAAAAATTAAAACAAAATTTCAAACTTAAGTAAGATTTAGATAATTATGATATGATAAGACAAAAAATATTTGATCATAGAAAATAACAATTGACTCCCCCCATACAAATTAAAATAGCATCTCGAGATAGGCTTCTAACTGCAGATTTCAGAGCTTTTATCAACCAGTTTTCCATCCTATCAGATATCATCAATGGATGACGCCAAGAGAGGAAGGACAGATTGAGTGTCTTCTACTCCATGTAAAAGATGTTATTCGGACTCGTGTCTTGTCCAAACGATGGAAGGAGAAGAACCTTTGGAACAAACACACTTTAGAAGTGTTCAACATCATAACAAATTTGTGTTGCAGGTTCTGTCTAGCCGAGATGCTTCTATTTCTCTGTTGAATCTTAAATTAAATGGCTTCGGTGTGACTGCTTCCAAACTCCTCGATATGGTCCCTAAATATGTAAGTCCCACGGAGTTGACAATTTATGTGAATTTCAATTTCAACACACCTCATTGTATTGACCCTCTCATTTTTTCCATTCAGCCTCACTTACACTTATCATAAACTCTATTCCACGTGTGATCTTTCATGTCTTTAAGAAGTAAATATTGACAACATCTGCATTGGTAGTATAGATTGTACAAAATTTTACCTTTAAAAGAGTAGAATTTGTAGACTTGTTTAGGTGATACACACACAATATTAGGTAATAACATTTTATAAATTGCTTCAATACACACGTAATTTTATATACAATTTTCATTTTTATTCTTTATTTATCAATCTCAATTCTCCAATCTTAATCTTAGTTAAATTTTATTTTTGCGAAATGGATCCAAATCAATTTGATTGGCAAATTTATACAATTTTTTTGTTAAATTACCACATGTCACATTCGACCCGAAATTCACAAAATCGGCTTCCCCCCCTTTTCCCCCTCCTTTTTTTACCCCACTACCATCATCAAATTATTTTATGTCAAACACTTAAATGCCTTCCTCCGTAAATTCTCAAAGTTCTCAAACATTTCCTTTAATCCCACTAAACAATCTTACCATGTTTTCAAATGATGAAGTTGGTTCACAATTTTCTACCCAAATTAGGCTAAAAGATATCGTTGTTGAGGAAATAGGAGGGTCTTCTGCAAAAGGAAGCATTGACTCACCTTGCAATTGAAGAAGATACGCACCTTATTAGTTTATGGCTCAACATCTCAACGATCCAATTGTTCGTGTTGGTCAAGGAAAAGAAACATTTTGGTTGAGAGTCACAAAAAATTATAACAAATTTCGAGGTGAACTAGGCAAAAGAGCAATGAATCAATAGAAACCATGATGACAAAAAATTAATCTGGACATGCAAAAGTTCAAGGTCATTACAAACAAACGATGTCATTAAAGAAAAGTGGTTGCATGGATAATGGTGTCATGCTTCATACATATGCCATTTGGAAGGAAGACAAACGAAGTGATTTTGGTTTAGAACATATTTGATGACTTCTGAAAGATCAACCGAAATGGTTAGACTAGTTTACTAAAAATTGCTCTAAAAAGACAAAGATTTTCACATCTAGGGCATATTTATTGTTATCTAATCCAGAAACTCCAATAAAAGATTTTGAAACTGACACACCGTCTCGAATTGTCTGTCTAATGGAGCAAAAGGCAACCAAAAGGAAGAGTAATGGGAAAAGAGTATGAACATCTACCAATCATATGAAGTTGATTGATGTGGAGGAAGCAATGAGGGAAAGAAATGTACTCAACACCATATTAGCAGACTTAAGGGAGAAAGAATTGGAAAATGAGTACTACGACATTCTAATAAAGGACATATCTACAATGTCCAAAAAGCAACTTGAAGACCATAAAGCTTTTGTAAAATAATTAGGAGTAAACTAGGTATGTAGTATTAATTTGTTGTAACGGTCTTTTAATTTGTATTTTTAGGAATCATGTTTTATTTGTCTTGTTTTTTTAAATTTGTAATTGTCTTTTAATTTGTTGAATTTTTCTTCTTTGTGAAACTTCACTGTTATAAAACTAGTCGTTGCAAAACTAATTGTTGCATTAGTAGTCGTTAAAAAACTAGGCATTGTATAATTTGTTATTTAATTGTTCAATTCTCATTCATTCTTGTACGTCTTCTTCAAGCAATCTTCTTCTCTTTTTTCTTTCACTCGTTTATGCAATCAATCATTCATAGAATAAATCCAAATAATGACTTCGACAGAGTTTGGAAATAAATTGTTTATGAAACACTTGACGAGGATAGTGATAAACAAATCATGAGCTACTTACATGCGATGCAACAATAAAGAGGCAACAACAGTCAACGCAGAAGGCCTAAAAGAGTTATTAATTGCAATTGTGAAGATGTCCAAATATCTTATTGACACCCCTTATAAATTTTTGTAAGCATTGAGTTGCAGTGCATTCACCAATTCTAACGTACTCTCCCACACAATTGGCAGATGATTCATATGTCAGTATACAAATAGTTGTAGTTACTTTTGCATTGGTGAGAAACCCATTCTACAAGCAACATCATGCCTCATTTGGAAATACTCATTATGATTAGTAAAAGCGTTGACAATTCGAATGAAAAATTGTCGCTACATTCAGAACCTACGTCGGAATTGAGTTTTTGTGTATAACGAATTTTTTGAAAAGCAAGGTTAAGTTCCTTCATTACAATTTACAATTAATGAAACTCCATATAATATGAGATATTATCTTGTGGATGATATTTATCTTGATTGAACCACATTTGTCAATATCATACCAATGTCACAAGATCCTAGAAGAAAATTATTTACAAAATATTAAGAAGCAATGAGAAAGTATTTGTAACGAGCATTTGGTGTGCTCAAATCTTGATTCGTAATTATGTGGTCTATTGCGTGCCTGAAACATGGATACAACGAATGATATAATGTTGGTGTGCATTATATTGCATAATATGATTATTGCTGACGAATGAGATACATTTAGGTAATGTCATACTCGCAAACAACACATAGTATGCATATAGGAGGAATTCATCAACAACCTTAGACACACTTGATGGAACATACTTGCAAACATTATAATCGCAATAATAATAAATTTATTTTTTTAACATTAATGTGGTGTATTTTTTATTATCAAATTTATGTATTTTTTTATTTGTTTAACATTTAATCATAAATAAAAATTAAATTTATGTTTATTTTTCTATTTTTTAATATTTATAAAAAAAATGCCTTACATGTTTTATTAATTTAATTTAATTTAATAAATATTTAAATAAAAAATGAAAGACATCTTCAATTTTCTACGTGATACTACTACCAAAAAATTATATAAGATCTCAATTTGTGATCTTTTATCATTATTCGTGTTTTAGTTTTGCATCTTTGAGGCGTTTTCGACCCTCTCCGACCATGGGAGCCTGCTTTTCCGCCACCAAAGTAAGCGGCTCGAACGGCAATGGCGTCAACGTCAACAAAAAGCGCAGGGGGACCACGAAGAAGCCGAAATCAGAGACGGCGAAGGCGAATCCCCAACGGCACAAGGCGGCAAGTTCGCGCCACGTGCCGTGCGGGAAGCGCACCGATTTCGGTTACAAGAAGGATTTCAATCAGCGTTACTCGCTCGGAAAATTGCTCGGACACGGCCAATTTGGTTACACTTACGTTGGAATTGACAAAGCCAATGGCGATCGCGTCGCCGTTAAGAGGCTTGAGAAGAGTAAGGTATTTATTTCCGTCAATGCCATCGGCGTTCGTTTTGGTCCTTAATCTTATAATGTTTTCAATTCATCGTGTTTTGTTTGTAATTTTAGGAATTATTAATTAGTTGTGCTTTAAATTTGGTGGCAGATGGTTCTGCCTATTGCCGTTGAGGATGTTAAGCGAGAGGTCAAGATATTGAAAGCACTTACCGGCCATGAGAATGTGGTTCAGTTCTATAATGCTTTTGAAGATGATTCTTATGTGTTCATAGTTATGGAGTAGGTTGCTTCTTTTTTGTGTTTGTGTTGCTCTGATTTTTATCTTTGGGAGCTCAATTCTATCAAATTTTGGTTTATTTACTTTCTGTGTATTTATATGTGTTTCTTAGGTTGTGCGAGGGTGG